>NC_091450.1:28372610-28693388 GCF_964237555.1 Oryctolagus cuniculus
TGTGTGTGTGTGCACGCACACACACGCATGGGAGAGCCAAGCATTCTCTGCAACTACAATGTAACAATGGCTAACAATGTAACAATGGCTAACAATGTAACAATGCCTACTTCCCAGGAAGTGGAAACGGCCTTCAGATGACCTAAGACAGGTTGTCAGGGCGTTGAGTGGGGAAACTGGGCTTGAGATAGGGCTACGAAGTCATTGAATATCTGTGATATTTTACCTAATTTTTTTTTTTTTTTGCCATGTAGAAGGTTTCACTGTTTAAAAGAAGGACATTCTAAATGGAATGAGGCGATGGTTAGTTCTTAGGCAAGGGGCAGGGAAAAGTCACAATCTGTTCATGCATAGAGCCTTGCATCACATTTGGACTTCCTTTGGGTGTATTGTCTTAGCTGTGTCCACACTCCAGATACACGGGAGCAGGAGAGACATTTGCATCCAGTGGTTGATGAATCCATCACTGTAATTTCTTGTACATTTCAGATAAAATTTATATGACTTTTCAGAGAACATGCTTGTGGAGCTTCTACTGTAATTACCATTATTATCATCGCATCCTCAACTTATGGGGAAGGGGCTCATTTATAAGCAAATATTTGAGACAACTATTTCACTCTCACCACCTATGAGCTCGTGTTTTAATTAATACTCGACTCATTTTGTAGGAAAAGCAGTGGAAGCCCAGGGTTAAGACTGCCACTGTTGACTATTACCATCATCTTCAGTAATGACGGAGGAGAATTTTTGGAAGACAAGACAGGTGTTGGGGTCAGAACTTCATGTGGAGTTCTTTGAATAGCTGCTAGCTATTCCTGTGGTAAGTCATATAACCTATCGTGTTGATTGTCTTCATTTACAAAATAGGGATATTTAAGACTAACCTGACATAGGGCAGTAACAGTCAGTTATAACTGTGCAGTCCGATAGAAAAGGGGTTCCCACATGGGGACCAATGGACCTGAAATAGTATAGTGCATAGTACAAAGACAACAGGGAGGGGCAGCCAGGGTGAGACTCGTCACCTCTGCTGGCTCCAGGGCCAGCTGAGAGCAGGTCACTCGGGTCCCAGGCAGCACTGTGAGACACCCTCACCTCAGCACCTGCTCATTGTGTGCTCAGCCACATGGTGCCTCAGTCGCTTCATCTGTGTCAACAATGGCTCACATGCATGAATTCCATGAACCCCCTATCTGTTCCACATGACGATGGAAAGAAACAGGCACTGTTAGCTTCCTCTACAGATGGGGAGACTGAGGCACGGTGCCGTGGCTGAATCCATCCTGGACTTGAGTGAGCAAGTGCCAGAATCCGAATGTCCATCCGGGATGTTTGCTTCCACACCCCATAGTTTAATCTTTGCACATTATACAGACTTGATAGGACAGCCAAGACAATCGAGTGAGATAAATTAAGATGTTCATATGTAACTAAAATGCAGTGTAGAGCTGAACCCTGGTGGGATTCTTAAATGATTAAATAAGGGACACGAGCCAGAGAAGGATTCTTGGCTCCTAGGAGACATGCTCAGTAACTGCAAACTCTTAACACTTAGAATTTTATCTTTCCCATTCAGGACCCCTAGAAAATCATTAACCCAAACGTACGTTTCACTTGACACAGTTTGTTTTTGTTTGACACCAGTTAATGACATTCCCATGCTGGGGAAGAGCCAAGCTGAGTTTCTTTCGTAAACATCCTTGCTTAGTTTTTGATAACTGGTGTGCCTGCAGGTGGCAACTGGTCTACCGGTGGCCAAGACAGTGTTCAACTCATGCGGGCGGCATCCACCTTAGGGCCCCAGGTGGGCTCAAGGTCAGTCACATGCGTGGATGTGGTACCTACCCTCCAAGGAAACCCACAGAAGCAAAAGGACTCAGGACACCAACTCACAAGTACCTTTTCAGACTAAGCTTTTATTTTTTTGATATTACAAACCAGTTTTCTTTATTCACAAACCACTGTAAGTGATATAAACACTAATTTCTAAAGACAGATATACACAGTTTCTGGGTTTGCAGATTGCGTGATGTGTGTGTTAAGAAGTCACTATATGCCACACATGATAGTAATCTTTTTCCATAATTCATAATAGCAATAGTTATTTAGATAAATGAAAACATTCCAAATAAATACTGTTTAAAAAAATCCAAAATGTTTGTTTACATCTCTGACATACATGTTAAGATGACTTGTTGGCATCTTGGCAGAGTGCCTGGACAAAAAGATTCCGCAACATGAGTTGGCACCCACTTGTCTAAGTGATGTTTATTAAAACTACATACAGTCAAGGGGGAAAGTACAGTTCATTGGCGAAAATCAAAACTGCAAATGAATTTTACTTGAACTAACACAGTAAGAATTCTATGTTTGTGATTCCAAGCACAATGCAACTTCTGGATTCTGAAATCTGAGGCCCTGCGGAGAAACCTACTTCTCCTCACTGGCCCCCTGTTCCTACTCTCTCTCTCCCCTCCAGTGCAGGGTGCCCTAGCATTTCAATAGCTTTAAGAACATCAACCAGGCACCCGTGGTGGTCATCACATTATTCTCCAGGTGGGGGAAAGAGAATTGCCCCTTTGGCCCTCCCCTTACCCACCTAAGAAAGTCTGCTGAAAGGAACACCTGATATTCTCTTGGCTGCTCTAAGCCATTTCCCCCCCCTTTCTCTCTTTGCAAGAGAACTAGAGTCTGTCTTAGACATCAAAGCTACAGAAACTTGGTTTTCAAATCTTGTGAAACTTTATTGATGGTTTAATATCCAACTGATCTTACGGCATGCACATAGGATGACAAGAGAAAGCTGGATCACAAACACTTTTTTTTTTTTTTGAGTTTTGTTTGGTTTTGTTTGAAAGCAGAGCTGTTACAGCGGATTGGCAGGTTCACAGCGGTGAGTGGGTAACTAAGGTGCGTGCCATAGCCCTGCACTGTGCACGTGAGGACGTCACTATGGCAGCAAAACTACTCAGGGACAGCTTGCGGCTGTATTGTATTGAAATACAAAAACAGGAAGACCCGTGACAGATACCCCAACTCAGGTTAACTTGTAAACAGGACAGCATGGAAAGACAAACTGCAATTTTTCGGCCGTGTCACTCTGGCCCTGGACCCGAGGGGGCGGGGGTGGAGGACTTTGTTCTTTGGGAGCACAGAGGCTGGAGCTTTTTTTTTTTTTTTTTTTTTTTTTTTGCTTCCTTCTGACAAGTGTCCTGGGCCTCGGAGATGGACTACAGAGCCAGGTTTGAGAGCAGTCCTAGGGCGTGGGGGAGAGGGGGGAGGGCAGGCTCTCACGGACTGAAAAATTGCAGAGTGCTCACACAACGTGGTCGTGTTTCAAAAAGTACCAAGCTGATGAAAATACCATGATTATCTCTACTCAATGATTGCAATACTTGTAAAATGCTTCTATAAATCCGAATATGATTATCATGTAATTCCATAAAAATTATACGTCTGTCTCTAACAGTTCTACTTGGCTAGAACGAAAGCTTCATAGACTGGATCTAGAACTGAACAACTCCACTGCACAGATGTAAGTTTTATACATTTTTTTTAAACTGGTACAAAGAATTTAAGTTTTTATTACTTTCTTTTTTTGGAAAAAAAGAAAAAAATAGAAACAGTGCTTTTTATCACCTTTTTATTAATGTTATTTTTTCCCTCCCATAATATAAAAGTCAGCAATGATATCAATAATTTATTATACTGGAAGAAATATAAAAAGAATACTTGTTGATGGTCTAACTAGTAGTTGTTGCCTAAATAACTAGCGGCTGGTTAAGAAGCTGAATACTGCCGGGTGGAATGGTTTAGAGGGTGGGTTTGTACAGCTTCGTTCAACTCAGACGCACCAGTGGTACTAGGAGCACCCCCTAAACAACACAACCTTTGGCTTGAACTGGCAATGAGTAACTTAGAACCATTGATAAGTGATCGTTGGTGCAGTGGGTCGTTTAGATTCATCAGTTACTATATATATATATATTTTTTTACTTTCAGTCAAACCCCAGTCCCCTAAGCCCCTCCCAGCCTCCCCTTTCACAAAATAAAATAAGCAGATGCAGAAAAAAAAAATGACTACTGTAGTCACTTACAATCTTCCCAAACAGCTGATAACCCCGGTAGCTTCATAGTCAGCATATATAATTCATTTACATCATATAGCACTCTGGATATGGCCATTAACCAGTTTCTATTCATATCTATCATCTCTCTAGTGCAACCACAAGAACTCCTACAGCCAGCGACCAAACTACGGAACCTTCAGAAATGAAAGACCCACAATATTAAAATACACAGAACAAAATATCTGAGGTATAAGATAAAAAATGTAATTTTTTTCCTCTTTTTATCTTTATTTTTTTTAGAGTTGCTAAAATGATGCACTACTGCATGTATTGCAATACTCAGGCCTCGGAAAGCTTCCTTTCTCCCAACATTGGAAGGTTTTTATGGTTTTGTCATTTAGTATGGAGCAAAACGGTTGTATCCCCCTCGGTATATACTAGCCTGCAATGAAGAAAGAACGAGACCCACATCATCAGCATGGCTCCTAGTCTTGGCATCAGTCAAGGGTGCAAAAGCATTCTGAAACAAAGCAATTTGAGGGGTGTGTTTTTTACATTTTCCTTTTGCAACACGTGCATCATCAAAAAAGACTAATGTGAAAAATAGACACTCAAAACCAACCGCAATGGAGGCACCCCCTACCCGTCCCCGGCCACTCCTGGAGAACTAAGGCTAGGGCCAGTCCTGACCGCCCCTAAAAGCTCCTGACAAAGAGAAGCCCTGTCCAGCCAAGTTCAGTCAACCTGTCCCGGGAGCGAAAAGGAGGACTCTGCTATACACACAGGACAGCGGGCAGAGTTGCACTGTGTCATTTTGTTTCTTGGATGAACACTATGGTCCCTTAGGGAAAGCTGCATCTACTTTGGGGGTGGAATTTCAACAATCTATCGAAGATAGTCATTCAACTCTCCTTTCCAACGCATTCCTCAGGTGGACGAGGTGTTAGCGAAGAGTTGTTGAAAGCAAAATCATGATGGAAATTTAAATCTACTTCTTGACTCGGCTCAGCAGTCTGTATGGAGCCTGATCCTGAGAGGGGAGGCGTACAGATGAATTGCTGGACGAAATTAAGCTTGTGCAAAAATACGTTTCCAAAACATGGTTGGATTTCTAGGATTAAGTTCCAGTGAATTGTCTGGCCATGGCTTTAAATGGCTAGGAGGTGGCACTTAGCTATTTCCTTTTGTCTAGAAGTACTGGCAATTCAAACGAATGCCTATGGGGATTTGTTTTTACGTTAAGGACTGCTAGTCTTGATCCAAGCAGAAAACTGCATGCCAAAGCTTTGTAATGATTGCATACGCTCTCACGTGATGGGCACGTCTTACTGTACTCAAGAGTTTTAGTGCATAGAAGTTTGAACAAGTACAGGCAAATTCAACCCACCCTGACCTCCCATGTTTTCCCCTCCCCAAAGAAAACCCAGACCCCCTCCCCCAGCCCCGAGAAAACAAGACAACCCAGCTGATGCCTTCTACTGTCTTAGGTACTAGGCACACACACAAAGTGTGCCCCTGTCTATTTTCTTTCCTGGGCGACTATGACTTTAAACATGAATTGTAATAGGGGAGGAGAGGCAGGCAGATGCTCAGCTGCCTGACAGCAGAGGCCTGGAAGTGTGCAGCTTAGCTCCTCTGAAGTCTGTGCTGGGGCTGGAGCCTTGGGGCTATGTGAATGAGCAGCGAGGGAGGGAAAAAAAAGAAAAAAAAAGTTCTGCATTGACACTGCATTCTGTTAGTGATGGATTTAATTATCAAAATGACTAATTATTCCATTAAGGTAAGTGCTCCACTAGGTGAGACTTGCAAAATTAGAAATATAATAACTTACATGCACTACATTGCCAAGAAATTAAGACATTTATCAAGTTTACTGGGAGGATTAATGTGGCATTTTAGCTGCTGTTAGCACAAGAGACAAATTCAATTAAGGGAAAGTGAGAGGACGTCAACCCAAACTGAGGTCCCAGCTGGGGGGTGGGGGAGGGAGGAGGACTCGGTACTCACCATGGCACCAACGCCGTAGGTGGGGGCTGGAGCAAGTGTGTGGTGGTAGGGGTCGGCAGCATAAACTCGTCCGTAACTGAAAGGAAAGTGGAGGTGGAGATTGACCCATGACACGCAGTTACAACGTGATGATAACCCGCACAAAGCAGAAAATACCAAGACGGTGTGGAGGGGCCTATGCCCTACACGTTGTGGAATATTAAAACACTTTACTCCCCCCCCAAGTAACGCGGGCAAAGGCCATCCGTGTAGATGGCCGTCTACTGTCCATATACCAGGGCTGGCTGTACGGACAGGCTAACTACACATACGCAAAAGCAACACCCCCCCCCCCCCATCATACTGTTTGCACGATGCGCATGTAGCCACTTTGGGGACTGAGAGGGGGTGGAAGAAGCCCAGCACCCCCAAGAAGCTGTGCCAGTATTCAAGAGCTGCTTTCTCTCCTGACTTAGCCATGCCCAATCAAGCAAGGAGGGACAGAGGAGAGGCAGCAAAGTGAACCTGTCTACACAGTTAGTCCTCAATATCTAGAGTGCGGAACAGCAAATACATCCGAATAGAACCCCTCCGGCAGGGCTCAGGAACCCCAGTCCCACTCTATTCAACAGTCTTTTCATTCTGTTCCCACAGGCCATCTGTCTTGCCCACCTAGGACCAGGTGCTAGAAAGGGAGGCGTCTGAAACAAGGTAGGGTAGTGACCTTTTCCTCGTCTTTCAGTCTTTTCTCTCTATCTCATCTCTCTCTCTCTCGAGCGACGGCTTCCAGTACAGACTTTGGAATAAATGGGGAGGGGTGGAAAGCAGGTGATCGAACGCTTATGTGTCTGGAACTGGACATGTCCGTCACCACAGGGGTTAGGCTACTTGCCCAAGATCAGCCAGACCCAATCAGAGTGGATCCCTCCATCTCTCAGGGCGACAGTGTCACGTGGTACCCTTACTCTAAGGAGTGTCGTTTTGGTACCAGTCACAGCTATGATGCAGCCTTAGGCCCGATGACCTGGGAGCCAAGCTTGCAATGGAGATTGTCGCACAAGGGGTTCACTGAAGGGTGCTCTCAGGAGGAGGGAGCAAGAGACAGAACAGAAGCCAGGCTGCGGCCTGCACTGGAGCGCGGCCTGCACCTGATCCCGTGAGTTGTGCAGCTAGAAGCACGTGTGTGTGTGGGGGGGGGGCTTCTGAACGCCACGTAAGGGAAGGAGGAGCTGGGGGCGGTCCTGAGGGCGGGAGCGTTCATCACGGAGAGAAGGTGGCTCCCTCTGGCCGACCACAATTTCGTGGAGAAGCAAGCAGCCGCCTTCCACTCAGAACCAACACACAGAGAGGCTAGGGAGCAAGCACACAAGCCCCTGACGGACCGCTGGGGTTTCCAGCAGACTGGGGTGCTTTTAAGGACGAAGGCACCAGCTAGGAAAAGCGGTTCACTCTGGCCACTTTAAGTTTGCCTCTCATCCCTGCAGGTCCAATGAGCATGCACTTAATCCCTCTTTTTCTCTATAATTTCTGCCTATTTCCTCTGCCATATTTTTCTGTCTTACTGTGTTGACAGATCCTGGGGGAGCGTCTAGAAGGGTGAGTGAAGAGAGCAAAGGACTGTCTAATGCTAAGAAACCCAGAGATGGCGGGAACACACACATCCTGCCCAGAGCCCACTGGGAACAGCCTCTCCCTGCCTCCCCTTGCCTGTTGCAAAGGGCTGACTCTGAGAAGCAATGGCGTGAAGCAATGCTGCTGAGGTGGCTCTCAGCGACACCAGCAGGCAGCTCTGCCTCGCGTTCCACTCCTCGCAGACCCCTCCCGTCCTGAAGCCCATCAGAAATGGCTCTTGCTCAGAGATAGATCTTCCCCTTCTGGGGAGAGAGAGACGGGAGGCCGAGAGAGAGGGGCCGTGGTTAAGATGAGAAGGATGAAGCTTGGGAAGAAGCCACAGCTGAGACCCGGTATTGTACCATGCAATCGGAAGCAGCCGCGGATCGAGGCCCATGGAGTGGTAGAAACCCCCAACATCGATCTGCACTTCGGGAGAAAATCAAGTCTGGAGCTGGTCTAGAGAGAACCCCGCGAACAGGATTATTCCTCATGTGCTTCCGTCCAGCAAAGCTGCTTTACGTGGACAGACAGGGTCTACGGTGCAACTGGAAACTGAAAACCCTGGGGAATTTCAGAAGGGCTATGGCCCCGTGTTCCTACACAGGACTGTGCACATGCAAAGTCAGGATAACTTTGTACATTGGGAGAATCATGGCATCTGTGGCAGAAGAATTTTCCTCTTTTCGGGGGTCAGCCTATGGGTATCCTAAAGGCACTGACGGAAAACGTGGCTTCCAGATTTTCCTGTTGCATCCTTTTATTTATTTTTTTTATGTTCAACACATTTTTTTTTTGAGAGGCAGAGTGGACAGTGAGAGAGAGAGAGACAGAGAGAAAGGTCTTCCTTTGCCATTGGTTCACCCTCCAATGGCCGGCGTGCTGCGGCCGGCGCACCGCACTGATCCGATGGCAGGAGCCAGGTACTTATCCTGGTCTGCCATGGGGTGCAGGGCCCAAGCACCTGGGCCATCCTCCACTGCATTCCCGGGCCACAGCAGAGAGCTGGCCTGGAAGAGGGGCAACCGGGACAGAATCCGGCGCCCCGAACGGGACTAGAACCCGGTGTGCTGGCGCCGCAAGGCGGAGGATTAGCCTAGTGAGCTGTGGCGCCGGCTCCTGTTGTCATCCTTTTAATGGCGAATGCTCATCCGGCTGTAATTCTGGGCCTGGTTTCAGCCTCTCTGGAAAACCCAAGGTACCAATCGGGCAGGACTGTCTTCTGAGAAAATGCAGCAGCACTGAACTCCTGTTCTCACGGTGACCTCCACCTTCAGAATCCGATGGTTTTATTATGATTAATAAATTTCATTTCCACCGAGGAAAAGGGACCATGTCAGCTCAAACTGAAAGCAAGGAAGCTTCTTTTCAAATGCTAATTTCCAAACACGCCCTTGTGTGACACTACACTTTGGACACAAGGTTATTAGGGAAGATGTGGACTTGAGCACAAGCATGCCAGGCACGTCCGCAACCCGCCGTCCTCGGAGTGGGCTCGGCACAGCTCAAAGGAAGAGCGGCGATTCCCAGGGATGCCATCTTAGGAGCACCGTGTTCAGACCTGACCTGGGGGAGGGGTCTCCCTGCCCACCCCAGCCCCGGCCAAGGTGCTCACCCGCTCCCCTCATCCATTCCATCAGCGACTTCCGAAGACGTCTGCACTACATCCACTGTACGCCGTGCGTCTTCATACCACCCTGCTGCCAACCACTAGTACTGCATCAGAACCAACTCCAGAGCAGTCTGAAACGTTGCCATCCTGACACAACACTCGTCCCTTAAAGCAACCGCCCTTGACATTTAATAGATCCAAGAGGTGTGATGATAACCTCTTTGTCCATCCGCCCATCAAGCCATCATCAAGTCAAATACAAATACCTGGGAATTCATCACCCCCCTGCTGAAACCCTTCCGTGAGTTCCCACGGATCTGGAATAACAGCCAAACAGGGATGCTGTCCCTGCCCCTCTTGGAGTCTTGACCTTCTTCCCTTCTGTTCCTGGCTTCCTGTGCTCCTGGTACACTGGCCTCCTTAACAGTCCTCACACGCAATCCAGTCCATGCTCATCTTACGGCCTTGGCACCTGCTCCTCCTTGACCCACCCGGCTCCTCTTCCTTTCTGTCTCCTATCCAATGTCACTTGCCCAGAGGGATGCGTCCGTCTCTGACCTGGCACCCTCAGCCCCAACTCACGACTATGAGTCTAACAACGGTAGCTACTTTGCACTTGATGAATGACCTGCACCCCCTCTGCTCTACTTGGTCCCCATCTTCATCCCTAGTGTCTAAGCAGGACACCTGCCAATAGCACAGGTGCAGCAGGGTTGGACCAATAGCACTGTGTGAATTAACGGGCAAGAGAGAGGAGATTGGGGGAAGGGGGATCGAGGAACCGAAACCCACAGTAATGAGCCTCTCAAACTTGGTCTCATATATGCTTTCTGAACATTCTAGGCTCTGTTGGCAAGTTCATCACAGCTTGCAACCAGCAGAAGAACCCAGCTTTTGTAACTTTAGCAACCAGTCAAAACTGGGAGCAAGCTGAGGCCCTGGGCACAGCCATGGATGTGGATGAGAGGATTCCAGTTCTGCTGCTGCAGTGGTGTTGGTCTTCCTGGGCCACTTCTTCCTCATTTGTAAAATGGTACTGTTCTGTCTGAGCTCTGCCCAGTTCATGGATAAAGCACATGAGAAGAAGCCGGACACATCTTCAGATATAGGAAATTATGACACAGGCTTCTGATGGAATTTCACAAAGCAGTCTCGCTCCTGCCCAGACTGGTGAGGCAACTGAAGAATTCTTTCCTAATATCATCACATGTACCTCCAGCAATCCAATTACAGATGCTTTTGGAGTCGAGATGCAGCTAATTTATGAGTTACAGATGTAGCTTAAATTGCTATACTTGAACTTAAGGTTATGTTGGAACAAAATGAATAATTATGTTGCCTGTTGAATGGGAAATATGAACCAGTGTTTTGTAGAGTGCTTTGTCAATTCTACTGAGAAATGTAAATATTACTTATTATTAACATCTTTTAAATCCAGTTGAAACAAGCTGCATGCTAACGAAACACAATACGCGTATGCTGAACCCACATCAGTGTTTGAACAGCAAATGCGATTTTCTTACAGGGGCACAGTAAGTACTCCTATTAATTTCCCTCTCTGTATTTCAGTTAAGCTCTTTAATGTCCCCGGGACTTCGTGTTATTCTTAAGGCATCACCTCCGTCTGCCTCCTGCCCCAGAGGTGGCCGCGGGAATCCCTTGGGTAGAAATGAAGAGAATTTGTTCGCTCCTCAGGTGAGGTTTGCAAGACCTCACAGCCATTGTGGACAGCATGTTAAACTGCCGCCTGCAATGCCAGGCATCCCCTGTGGGCGCTGGATCAAGCTCCAGCTGCCCCACTTCCGATGCAGCTCCTCGCTAATGCTCCGGGGAAAGCAGATGATGAGGGCCCAAGTCTCCCATACCCATGCCAAGAGCAGGGAGGAAGCGCCTGGCTCAAGGCTTTGGTCTGGCTCAGCCCTGGTCAGTGAAGCCATTTGGGTAGTGAATCAGCAGATGGAAGGTCTGTCTCTGCTTCTAACTCTGCCTTTCACACACATAAATACGTCTTAAAAAAAAGGGGGGGGGCAAGTAAAGCACCCGTTTACCATGCCGGGGGCGGGGGCAGGGTGGGGTCTAACAGTCTACCTGGAGATCCACAGTTGGCTAGGGTGTATTCTCTTTCCATAATCAGCCAAGGTCTAGGATTTAACCAGGCCCCCTGGATGGTACTGGTGTATCGGGTACTGGACTGTGTGTTGTACCCGGTGATAAGGGAAACCTCAGAAACTAACCTGTATCTAGCAGGAAGAAATCCCCACCCTCTCCAGAGATGACTATTTCAAACGAAAACCACATGACGTTTTAAAGGAAATCCTCTGATTTGCCTTGTTGCTGGTGTAATTCACTGATGAATTCCTGCTTCCCTCCTACCCCAAGAGGAAAGACATCTGGGACACACACGCCAAGGCAGATGTTAAACAACATTCTCTTTGTTCAGCCGTTCTCAGTGGGCAAGATGGGAGCCACAGCCAAGACCCAGGAAGTGGAGAGAAAGGGAAGAGGGCACGTGAACTTCTGAGACCATCTGCTTTCCTGGAGCCACTGGAGTACGCCCTGCCCTGGTCCAAATACGAATCAACCTGTTCTCAGGCCCACAGAGCTAGCCGCATCTGTGCTTTCCAGCTCATCACGAAGTAAAAACCTCAAGATCCTCCTCAAGGAGACGGAAGCCCTCTGACAGATCTTGGCAATTCTGCACCTGCAGAATCCAACATGTTCCTCTGGCTTGCAGGGTTTCTGTGAACTCGGACTGGTGACAAAAGCCCTCACCTCGAAGACAAGGAAACCCAGTCCAGGGCAGGGGATTCCACAGAAGGCCTTGCAGATTCCTGTCTTGGAACTCTTCGCTATGTTTCTTAGCTCCATATAAATACCAAATTCTACAGTTTAAATTCCCTAAAACTCTACAAGTTCCAGGCTTTAAGGTCTACAATAATGCAGTGTGCCCCAACTTGAGATGATAAAAAGAAAACAGCCCAAGTTTTGGACAAGTCATCAGGAACCATTCGTGCAAGGGTGGTGAGTTAATGTTTGGAACAGACTCTCTGTGGTGGACATGCTTTGAAACCATGATGCTAATCCAGCTACAGTTTCATCCATGATGGGGAATGAAACTGTGCTTGTACTCCTTCTGACACCTTCAGTATCCTGCACAGAAGCAAGATTGAACACAAACTAAGGATTCCTCAGGGATGGAGTTCCTAGAACCAAAATCTGCCGCTGCTACTTCCTTGCCAAGTAATTGTTCAAAGTTCTTCTCCTCGCCGAGCCCCGTCCTCCGTCCACCTATGCACGCATGGAGACAAGAGTGGGGCATTCTGACTGCACAAGGCTGGAGCGAGTGTGAGATGAGAGTTACTGGGAGTTAGTGAGCGAGCAAGTGTTAGTGACTGAGAGTGAGAGGACTGAGCGGTTTCCTACCCGCTCCGCCACGTCTACAGTTCAGGCTCTGGAGTGAGTTTTTCTAATCTACTCCTGAAACCGGTGGGCAGCCAGGAGTGCTGTGTGCTGGCTTGTCCCCTGCCCCAAGCACACAGATGAAAAGTTCGGAGAAGCTACAAGCAGCATGAGAAAGAAGTCGGTGCTGGGCTCTGAAGCCCCCAACATGTCCTCCTCTGGTAGGCACGCACACACACACACACACACACACACTGCTCTGGCCTTTCCTTTCCACCCTAAGTCGGAGCACACACCAGTGTCTGTATTATCTGCTGCAATATTTTCATTCCTTAGTGTACCCCTCAGCTCCGAGAACAGTTCTTGAGGGCACACAAACTCTTCCAGGATTCACTGGAGTAAAAGCAGCAAAACTGCACATCTGGAACTGGACGACCCAACAGATAGGGAGCAAGGGCCACAAAGCCAGCCTCTTAGGCCATTTTAAATTTTACAGAAGCTACATTTTAAAAAGTGAAAATTTTATCTTGAGTCCAATGTATCCCAACGGTTAGCACTTCACTGTGTAATTCACATCCCATCACTAAGGAACATTTTAAAATTTTTTGCTGCTGTTTCGGAATGCATGTGTCATTTACATGTGTAACTCAGCCCAAGGCGGGCTTGAGAGTGCCACATAGTTAGGGGTCGTTAGAATGGAAAATCTTACCACATGTTCTCCTCCCCACTGAAATAGATCCCAATCGATTAAGGATGCCTCTGTTGGAACTATCTGGGGGGATGTGTTAGGATCCATGGACTCCGGCTCCCTGTGTAGAGCTAGCAATCAGAATCTCGGGGCCAGGGGATCGGGAAGGCAGGGCACACAAGAGCCCACGCAGGGACTTGCTCACATCCCTCTAAATCTGCAAAACACTGTTCTTTTAGTTTTGCACTGATAGAAGGAGCCCACATGGGCACCGGTTTGAGTCTGGCTAATCCACTTCTGATCCAGCTCTCTGCTATGGCTTGGGAAAGCAGAAGATGGCCCAAGTCCTTGGGCCCCTGCACCCACGTGGGAGACCCAGAAGAAGCTCCTGGCTTCGGATTGGCGCAGCTCTGGCCGTTGTATAGCCCTTTGGGGAGTGAACCAGCAGATAGAAGACCTCTGTCTCTACCTCTGTCAAATAAATAAATCTTAAAGTTCATGGAAAAATACATAAAGTGAAAATGTGCATGGGTTTCCACATCCGTTTGCAACAACATACAAACTTAGCTTTTAATTCATATTTCCTTGAACTTCTGGGAAGTACCTTACTACCGATCTTTGTTGTTGAGGCTAATTCAGAGATATCTGGGTATCTCTAATTTTCACAAGAAAAATCAGGGGTATTTTATTTCTATAAGGTACTGTGACTACAGGGAGATGCCTCAAGCTGTGCCTTGTGCACAGACAGCTCTCCATAAATGTGCTCCTTTGCCTCTGTGCGCCCCTCGTGCCCGGTACTGCCCCTATTATAATCCATACCACACTTTATTGGAAACGGACCAATTAAGCACAAATCCATTTGCCGCATGACAACTTTGTTGAATAATCAAATCACCCACATGTGCAGAAGACAATTAGATGAAACGTGCTGCAGGAACAATGAGAGGAATGGCCAATTTGGAAACTTCCCCTAAATAGGATCCGAAGTTCCGCAAATATGTGTGTGCACGCACACACGCTGAGAGGTGGGGCTAAAAGGCTGGAAGGGGTGTGTGAGGCACCTCGTGCCCCAGGTTTGCCAAACATTACCTCTCACAATTGCTTAGTAAACTCTGAGGTGACCTCTCCCCAAAGGGTCAGTTCCCAAAGTTTTTGCACCTGCATTCACTTGGCCAAGCCTATCTCAGACTCTCACCTCCGGGCCTCAGGACTGTACTGCACACCCACTGGAAATGGGGAGGGGGTCCTAAAGGGGCTGCTTAAGCCCCCAGCACGGGTCTTCACTTGGGATTTTGGCTACAATCCCAGCCTTCACCTGCACCGTGTACATATGTTTTCTCTTACTCCCTCCAGCAGGGGCCAGAGGGGAGATCTCCACCTTCAACTCAGTATCAGAAGTGACTGGTTCAAGCCCTGTGTACGGTGCACACTAAGCTAGACCACACCTTGTCTGTCTAAACCTCAGACTCCCCGAGTGTGCAACACACTCCTGGATCTGGCCTCTGCTCCTGTCACCGCTCCATCTCCACAGTGAGGCCAGTGCCCAGCGTGCAGAAGCACTCAACATAGAGCTGCTGCCAACACAGACACACCAACCTGCAGAAACTCCCAGCAGGACAGGTCTAGAGAAGCAGCCAATGACCCTGCCTTCCCTCAACAACTGAGCAACAACGCCACTCAGGTTTCCAGGAGCCAAGACAGCTTTGCTAAAGCAGGGACAATTCCACCTAGAGGCAGAAAGTCCTTGTTCCAAGGTCAAGGTAAGGAAGCACCCAGGAGCCAGTGTGACCGAGTGCAAAGAGTTTTGGCACTGATGGACCCCATGAGTTACCAAGGCTCTCTGGGCATAAGTGTGTTTTTATCTTTTTTTTTTTATGACAGGCAGAGTGGACAGTGAGTGAGAGAGAGAGACAGAGAAAGGTCTTCCTTTGCCGTTGGTTCACCCTCCAATGGCCGCCGCGGCCGGCACGCTGCGGCCGGCGCACCGTGCTGATCCGAAGGCAGGAGCCAGGTGCTTCTCCTGGTCTCCCATAGGGTGCAGGGCCCAAGCACTTGGGCCATCCTCCACTGCACTCCCTGCCCACAGCAGAGAGCTGGCCTGGAAGAGGGGCAACCGGGACAGAATCTGGCACCCTGACCGGGACTAGAACCCGGTGTGCCGGCGCCGCAAGGCGGAGGATTAGCCTAGTGAGCCACGGCTCTGGCTGTGTTTTTATCTTTTAATCTCCAACAAGGGGATGATGATAACCCCCATCTCACATAGCTGAGTGGTAAGTTTTATTTGCATGCACACACACACATACACAGCACTTTCTCAACCAGCTCGCACATAGAATTTGCTCAATAAATGACAGCAACTAAAATTATACCCTGGAAAACCCAGCAAACCTTATACAAGGAAGAATAACTGCAGAGAAACAGGGCTGGCTTTTCACAGTGACTGCTTGGAAATAATTGAGACAGCCAGAGAGCAGGAGAGAGGGAGTGGTCACTTAACCCAGAGGGACCCTTGGAGATTTCTAATCCAACCACACATCCCACTCGAAAACACAGCTCAGAGACGACCACTGCTCAGTAGCCACACAGCAATAGCGGGGTCGAGCTGTTGTCACCCCTCTCTGGACAGCTAAAAGCACCTCCCCCCCTTGCAACTGATGCCCTCTCTTCTGTGTTTGCCATAGTGGGGTCTGGGCTCCACCAAGCAGCCTAATGGAGCATTTCACAAATAAGTCAGATCACAGCCCGCCTTCCAGAGCTTTCCTCTTGCACTTCAAATCCCAAATGCTCTGCACGGTCTCCAAGCTCTAACGTCTCTGCCCTCTGGCTGTGTCTCTGAAATCTCTCTCAAAAACTCTCCTTCACAGATGTACTCAGCCCACACTGGAAATCGGACACCTCTCAACCACAGGTCCTTTGTACTTGCCGCACACTCAGCCAGAAGTACTTGCAATTCCACAATTATATATATGGCTCACTCTGTTCCGGGCCCCTGTTCAAAGTCCTCTCTTCACAGAAGCCCTCTACAACCAGTGACTCTAAAGTAGATCGCACCTCTCTGTCCCCTGCCCTGCTTTTTGGTTCATTCTTCTAATAAATCACACAGATACATTACACGCTTATCCATCATACATGGTTTGGGGGTAATGGAAGGTTTCTCCTAGCTCATGGAACGCGATGATCTCAGAGCTTAGCACAGTTTCTGACACAGGACAATCACTCGATAGACGCAGACTGGGTGAAATGACCTTTTAGTCCCCCACCAGGCCCACCTACTGCTGCCTTACTGGACCATCCTGGAAGAGTTCCAGTGGATCCCAGGGGCAAGCAAACCTCCAGTCTAAGAAGGGAAAATCCTCCCCCCACTTCGGCCATCTCCTGCAGACCCCAACTCATCAAACACTCTAGGTGCTGGCAACACAGAAGCTTCTCAGTGCCCGAGGTAGATGCCCCCCAGGTGCTGTTCTGCTGCTGCGAAAATGCAGCCTCCAAGGACTCCCCAAGTGAGTCCCTGCTCTTTAGGAGCTGCCCAAACAAAACACAACCAGATGAAGAATGTCATCGCTGGAGGCCGGCGCCGCAGCTCAATAGGCTACTCCTCCGCCTAGCGGTGCTGGCACACCGGGTTCTAGTCCCAGTCAGGGCGCCGGATTCTGTCCCGGTTGCCCCTCTTCCAGGCCAGCTCTCTGCTGTGGGCAGGGAGTGCAGTGGAGGATGGCCCAAGTGCTTGGGCCCTGCACCCCATGGGAGACCAGGAGAAGCACCTGGCTCCTGCCATTGGATCAGCGCGGTGCGCCGGCTGCAGCGCGCCGGCCGCAGTGGCCATTGGAGGGTGAACCAACGGCAAAAGGAAAACCTTTGTCTCTGCCTCTCTGTCTACTCTGCCTGTCAAAAAAAAAAAAAAAATGTCATCGCTGGAGCCTCTAAGAAGATACGCTTACTGGTGAGTACACTCCTACAGACCACAGATGCCAGCATGGGATGTGTGTTCCATGTGACTGGCAAAAGCACACCAGGCATTTCTGACATCATCTACAACAAGATAAAAACGCTCACGTTCCCTGGGGGGCATGGAAAGGCGAATCCTGGGGCACTGCGGCTGCCACGGTGCAATGACTGCCATCTCGTCATCCCCACCTGCAGCCATGAATAAAATTGTGGCCAGCAAAGTAACAAGAACACAGCGTCCTAAGAATTTCAGCTATAAAATCCAGCAAGCCCCGCACACTGAGATCTTAAGCATCTTGTTCTCTTTCTTGCTCCACTTAAAAGGAGAGGACTCGCCTTGTGTCAACCCCTGATAACCAGCAGCTCCCAGGACTCACTAAAGCCACCCTACTGGAAGCTTGGGACTGGACACTCACAGCTCAGGCCATCTGCTGTTTAGAATGAGGGCACTCTGGGTGGTTCTGTGTGTCCACGGCCCATGCTGACCCCACAGTTCTGATTTTCCATTTTCACTCAAGGAGGAGGGTAGACTGGCTGCCAAGATAACGTGACACTAGGCGATATGCCGCCTCCTTTGTCACACTTGATTCAAAACACAGGCTTCAGATGGAATCTTAGCAAGCATAACGCATATTATTAATATGGCCATCAAAGGAACAGGTATCTCTCTCCCAATGTCAAATGTGATCAATAGCAATTCATTAAGGATTAATGAGCAGCCACGCCACATTAGCTAAAGGGGGTGTAAGCACATGCCACACTCGCAGGGACCTCTGCTGTCTGCCACTCCTCTTGGGAACATGTGTGTGCAGCCCCTGCTGAGATGGCAGGGGCTACTAGGTGGCACAGCCGAGTCCACGCCTACCATCTATGCTGCGACATTCCCGCATCTGATCTGTGATGTCACAATGTGACCTAAGACACCCAGGGACATGCACAGGGTTCAGAGGGAAGGCAGAGCTGGGGAGTAACAGTGCATCCACAAATGGCACCTACTAACCAACGTTCCTCCCCATTCCTACTCCCTCCCAACCAGTCTCCCCTTCAAGCTTTCAGGCGCCATTGCCTTAAAGCTCTCTCTGAAGATGCCAAACGACTCTCCTACCCCAACATCATTCCCCCACCACTTCCAAAGGTGTAGCACACATTTGATTTTCTACCACGAGGCATTAGTGCAGGGTTAAGGGTGTCACTGCACCTCACAGGGAGCAGCAGACACACAGAGCTTTCCTAGAAAGTGCGCCGCTTCTTTCCAATACAAGCATGCATGCCTCTTAAACTCACAGGGTAAGACCTTAAATCACCATTAAAAATGCCGAGACCCACCAGGTAAATGGAACTGGTGCAGACTTTTCAGGGTGAGCACAATTCTAGCTGCCTTCCCTTCCATTCACTCTCACCAGAGACTCTCAACTGGGAGCAAAGCCTTAGCACATCGCCTGCCTGCACTGCTCTGTTGACAGATGCGACCAGTGACAGCTGGGTATGTGCTTTTTCAGCTCATGGGACGCTCAGCTACGTATAGATTCTCCCTCGCTGGCTAAAAGCAAGACCCTGGCAAGATTCCCTAGCAGTAGTTTTGGGTCATAAAAACAAACAAAATGATGGCAGCGGGGGTGAAATCTGGTTAGTTAAGGCACTCACCTATCTTGGCATTTAATCGAGTAATCCCATGCTAATCAAAGTCCAAATTTAACTGTTCTCCGAACCACACCAAAGCAAACAGACAGGCATTATTGTGATGGACACATCATGCAACTGTGCAATTTCCATTGGCAAATGTGCTTTTTTTTTTTAATTTTAAAGACTGTTTCTCTAAGTTCTACTACTCACGATATGTTTTAAAAGAAAGGAAATAGAGGATCTTTGCTAATACCGGTAGACTGAAGATCCCCTTAAGACAAAGATAATTGCATTTGATTCCCCTAATGCCCCTAGCTTTATAGACTCAGTCTTTCAGTGCCTACCATATTCCATAAAGATTCCAAATAATTCACACATCAATCTCTGTGAACCCAGACAGAATTCATATCACGTGTCTATGCCCTTCCTATCCCCTACTGAGTATTTTTCACCAGAAGAGTGCTGATTATACCAGGAGATTTTGCTGTGAAACCATTCAACATAGCCTTATTTTTCTGGACCACGTATTACTAAAATTAGAAATAAAACATCACAATTAGCCAAATGCCTCGTGTCCTTTTTACACAGCAGAGCTCAAAGGCTTCTGCTATACTCCAAAGATACACTGTTTTTTATTTTCAAACTAAACTTTCTAATGTGACCAACTGCAGCATGTGAAGAAGAAAAAAAAAAAAAAGGATACTGAGATTTGGATGGATGCATCAAGAAGTAGCAACGTTTGTTACCTGCAGAGGTGTTACAAGAAATTTCATCTGCTGCAACGAAGACGAACTGATTTCTGGAAGAGAAGATAAGATTCACAATACTGCTCGCTTAGGGGGACATGTGCTCTCTGCCGACTGGCTCGAGGTGTACGGATGAGGGGAAGGGAGGGGTAGGTGCTGCATCGGAATGGATGTTGCAAGGAATGTGCTGATGTGCCTGCGACTCTGAGAGTTTAGAAAGATCATGAAACAGGCATGCGGGGACCTCTGACACGGAATCATGGGGATGTCCGAGTATGGGCCATGTACAAGCTGTTGCACAGGGATATTAATACTGTGTGTTACCAGGACGTCATGCCAGGATGCTTCCAAGGCCAGAGCAGTTCAAACTGCACTTACGCAGATTTCTATGCTAACAGGAGATTGCTTTTTTAAAAAAAAAAAAAACATTGCATTTTTCGGGGAAAAAGAGTATACTAAAGCTAGCTAAGAAAATAATAAAATTTCAGACCTTATCAAAGTTTGTAAAAATATTTTAAGGGAAACAAGAAATGCTGTCACTTCAGAAGAGAATATTATATGGTGTCATGTTATGGATAATAATTTCCTCAACAAACTGGGCTTTCTATCTAGAGGAGGTAAGAGAATGCATCAGCTGAAATAAACCCTATCCTGCCAAATGATTTTTAACAATCTCAAATTAAAAAGCAAAAATGAAAATGCCGTTTTGATTTAGTAAATCCAAAAAGATGACAAAACTCTCTTAAGTTGTTTGAAACTATAGCTTCTCCACAATGGAATGTCTCCTAATTCACAGCTACTTCCGATTTCTCTAGAAAACACAATGTCTGTGCCAGGCAGATTAGAAAACCAGCCCAATGAGACTGGCTAGGTTCTTCAATGCCTCAAAAGCAGCAACAGAGAAGCTGGGTTCTCGTTTGTTCTATTTCACTATGCATATGGATCAGCAAGTACCAAGCTACATGCATTTTTAGGGGGTCTTCATGTGACTGGTTTTGTTCAAATCTTCACTGCTTCACAAAGCATTTAGTGACTGAACATTTCTTTAAAATATCTTAAGAAAGCTTCAGGGTTGTAAGAGGTATACTGGACTATAAACAGAGCTACCATTTGAACACTCCCTAGAATTTAACTTTCAGTTGCAAATTCCAGTTATAGCTATTCCAATAAAATTGAAACCAAATTTTACATGTTTGGAGAAAGTCTTTATTTTAACTGCTTTTATTCCAATAACAAAAGTCACAATTAAGTTCATTTATTGCCTCCCTTAAAACAATAAAATTATTAATTTCATTGGATTTTTCGCTATCTTTTTAACATGGATTTTTTTTTTTTAACTCCCTGAATATCTGGCTTCCAATTCCCTAGGCTTA
This sequence comes from Oryctolagus cuniculus, assembly GCF_964237555.1. Lineage (NCBI taxonomy): Eukaryota > Metazoa > Chordata > Mammalia > Lagomorpha > Leporidae > Oryctolagus > Oryctolagus cuniculus. The sequence continues at coordinate 28,393,667 of NC_091450.1, forward strand.
AGGCGCAAATTAACATCCTTGAAAACGAAGGAGATATTTTGTTTAAACTCTTTCTGACCGATCCTTGATCTCCACAAGGGGTAAAGACACAGGCACCCCTCCTTACAGGTATGATATTCTTAGGGGGCACTCAAGAAGCCCTCCCAAGGACCTGTGCAGAGTGCCCAGGAGAGCACTGCTCTCACCAACAAAGGTGGCCTGGGTGTCCCAGGGGCGGGCCCTTAGGAACAGGCTCTCACAAACTGATGAGTTAGGTGCCCATGTTTCTGACACTATGAACTGAGAGTTACCCATGTCCATTCCCTTTACCCCTTCATCTACTGCTTCTCATTTCTCCCCTTTCCTCCCTCTCTCCCTTCTTCCCTTCCTTTCCCCTTTGATGGTCACCTACGTATTCTGATTCCGACCTCCCCTACCCATCTTTGGGATCCTGAGCAAGTTTCTGAACAAAAGGGATTCCTTTCCTTTGATAACTCATCCTGTTGGAAACACTTAGATGACTTCTGACTACGAAACCAAGTCTAGCTCTAAGCTAAAGGAGTCGGCAATAATGATGTTTAAAAGAATGCCTCATGGACTCCACAGCAGTGCCAAAAAGAGCTTCAGTGTGTGTTTTTTCTTTTTTTTTAATTGCTAATGGATACATCAGTCCTGCACTATTTTTTTTTTTTTTTGGACAGGCAGAGTTAGACAGTGAGAGAGAGAGAGAGAGAGAGAGAGAGAGAAAGGTCTTCCTTCCGTTGGTTCACTCCCCAAATGACCGCCACTATTTTTAGATCCATACGATTTCATTGCATCCTAGGAATGTCACTGAGAAGCATCACAAAAGTGTCTTAATTCCACAAGAACAATCTTGTGATCATCCCCCTCTCTCAACTGTGCCTGACTATAACTGTGATCAATAGGAAAGGTTTACCACAGTGAAGATGGGGAGGGGTGTCCCACGTGTTCAGCCAACAAAGAACTCTTCTTGGACCATTAGTAGGGGCAGGTTTCTTATTGTCTGTTTCCACTGTATAAAGCTATTTTTATTGATATTTGGTTCTCTCACTTTGAACTTTAAGACCAATGACATACTCAGATGGCCCATCCCTGGCTCACCATCACTTATCCTCTCTGTGAAAACCACTTATCCAAATGACCAGGGAGAGAGATGATTAAAGATTGATGACACAGCTGAGAACTGTGCGATCTACAAACAAGTGAGGGCACATTAAATACCCAGAGCAATGCACTCTGGATGGTGGGGTCATGTCTCAGGTTGGTACCAGGTGCTGCTTCCTTACGCTACCCTAGCCTGCTCTTCACTCAATACAGGATTTAAGCTTCAAAATGCTGCTGATTTTCAGTATACTGGTTTGTTTCTCAGTTGTAGATGATAAAGAAAGCCTAAGTGGCTCTCAGTCTTGGCTCCATATTAAAATGGCAGTGGGCCAGGATACACACAAGACCAACTGCATGGGAAACTCTGTGAGTGGGTCTCAGACATAAGTAGTCTCTTGGGACATCTGGGTGATTCTGACGTGAAGTTCAAGGACTCCTTGTGTACTTGAATGGCTCTGACCTTGGGTGTCCCTTGCAGAGGTTAAGAGCACCCTAAGGGTGAGACATAACTAGCGTGGGCTCTCTGGTTTGGTTGATGAAGACATCATTTTCAAAAGGCTCCACTGCTGACTGTAATGTGGCCCCAGCTGAGAAGCAGTAGGTATGGGACCAACACCAGAGTAGCGAGGTAGCCGAGTTTCCAAAGCACTTGCACCGCTTGCCTTTTTCTCAACTCCACTTGGCCACCATGCTGCCTTCCAGGACACCCTAACTCCGGAGGCTGTGGAGAATGCAACCTCAGAAGTCTCACAGACTCTCCAGGAAGGGTAACTTCCAGTTTCTAGATGTCTTCTAGGAAAATCTACTTCAAACCTCACTCCTAAAGAGAAGTTCAACTATAAAGGCAATTGTGTCTCAATCTGCATGTTTCTTTTATTTTATCATTTCCTATGAATTCATTCAAGAAATTGTTTTGCTTGGGCCTTTCCATTTTCCTGAGTCTATATCTAACTCTATTGGTGCTACTTCCTTCATCAAAATGCCTTCCTACTTTCTGCACCTCCTAATCTAGGATTTTTCCAACTTCCGTCAAGAATAATGGTAGGGGCTGGCGCCGTGGCTCACTAGGCTAATCCTCCGCCTTGCGGCGCCAGCACACCGGGTTCTAGTCCCGGTCGGGGTGCCGGATTCTGTCCCGGTTGCCCTTCTTCCAGGCCAGCTCTCTGCTGTGGCCAGGGAGTGCAGTGGAGGATGGCCCAAGTCCTTGGGCCCTGCACCCCACGGGAGACCAGGAGAAGCACCTGGCTCCTGCCATTGGATCAGCACGGTGTGCTGGCCGCAGTGCGGCAGCCGAGGCGGCCATTGGAGGATGAACCAACGGCAAAGGAAGACCTTTCTCTCTGTCTCCCTGTCTACTCTATCAAAAAAAAAAAAAAAAATAATAATGGTGGGTCAAGTGTTAGGCCTAGCAGTTGAGGTGTCTGTTAAGATACCAATGCCCCATATCACAGCACTTGGGGTTTATTCCTGGCTCCAGGTCCTACCCCCAGCTTCTGGCCAATGCATAGCCCGGGAGACAGCAGGGACGGCTCACATCATAGGATTCCCCCCCACCAACATGGGAAACCTGGGTTGACTTCCTGGCTCCTGACTTTGCCCCTGGCTAGGGTCATTGCAGGCATCTGGAGGGTGAACCACCAGATCAGCGTTCTCTCCCCATCTCCAATAACCTTTTACTGGTATTTAAAGAATTACCTAGGATTGTTAAATATACAGGTTCCTGAGTTTCAACGCTGACCGTCCCCCAGTTGGAATTTCTGGGAGAGGCCTAATAATAATAATTATAATTAGGCCTAATAATAATTACATTTAATAAGAACCCTTGCCTGGCTATTGACCTGCTCAAGGGGGACACCATTCTCATTGGCTTAGGAAGCAGTGCCCCCATGAAGCACTCAAGACTGTAGCTCCTTCTTACCCTGGAGAAGACCGCAAGTTCAACTCCACCCTCATTTCATTTCAAAACCCACCTTTCCCAGGAAAACAAACTGACAGCAAGGCTTTGTGGGAGAAAGGAGGATTACTAACTTAAGAAAAAAATGATTGGGGCCAGCGCTGTGAAACAGCTGGTAAAGCCACTGCCTGCGGTGCCAGCATCCCATGTAGGCGCCGGTTTGAGTCCTGGCTGTTCCACTTCCAATCCAGCTCTCTGCTATGGCCTGGGAAAGCAGTGGAAGATGGCCCAAGTGCTTGGGCCCCTGCACCCGCGTGGGAGACCTGGAAGAAGCTCCTGGCTCTGGATTGGCCCAGCTCCAGCTGTTGCAGCCATCTGGGGAGTGAGCCAGTGGATGGAATACCTACCTACCCCTCCCTCCCTCCCTCTCCCCTTCCTTCCCTCTCTCCCTCTTACTCTCTCTGTCTCTTCTGCCTCTCTTTTCTTTGTGTAACTATTTCAAATAAATAAATCTTTTAAAAGTGATTAAATTATAAATGGCTGAGTACGGGGAGCAAGGCTATGTTTGTCTTGGTTCCCGGGACTGTTGGCTCCGCAGACCACTACCTAACATTGACGGAGCAGACATCTGTGACAGGAAGTTGCTAAGCATACCCTGTGCACTCACTCAGCTAATTGTCATCTGAACTCCTCTTACCATGCCCATTTTCACAGATGAGGACAGAGAAACATAGAAAGATTAGATGTGATGCTTCAAAAGCTTCATGGAAAATGGAATTTACAGTTCACTTTGCTGAAAAAAAAAAAAAAAGGAAATCCATGCACAGCTCTCGCATCATAAACATCTTCCAGGAATGTGAGGGCCCCTCATGTAACAGCAGCAAGATGTCAAGTGCCGGGAGTGAAACTGGAACACAGCTGGCGTGGCTCCCGATCCCAAGTCTCAGTTACTCAGAGGTGCTTCTCGGGGCACTCATGGGAATGCATTTGATCAGCAGTGGTGTGTTAGTCTCTGTGGACGAACTCCTGACGGTCCTCTCCCTTTCAGTTCCCCCAAGACAAAGCAGTACAGTAATGGGTGCCTACTTGTGACTGATGCCATTTAGGGGTGAAAGATTCATGAACGCATTCTCTTTAACAACAAGTAGAGATAATGGGACGACCTAGGCCAGCCCTTTCTTTATTCATATGGCACCAAATGCCCTTGCATTTTAAGATGGTTTTTATAAACCAACGATTGAGTCTCTGGATCTGACCCTGCTGGTGGGACATTTATATTAGTCCTGTGGATTGCCATACAGCCCACTCTTTTTCTTGGGCTAAATCTCATCTCTCTGTTATTTTCTTTCTTCTAAAAATCACCCATGGCTGAATTCTCAGAGTCCCATTAAGATAGTAGCCATGAGGATTCCTGGAAGGGATGTGAGAAGCTAGATGTTCAGAGTGAACTTCCTGAGTAGGCAGGTGGGAGGCCAGACAGTAAGACCTTCTCCATCAAATATACTGGTGTTAAGTCGGACTGTCAAAGATTCTGGTTACCTCTCATTATCTGGCCTCTTATTTCTGTTATATTGTTGCAGTTACACAAAACCTGGGATTCATATCACCCATAGCAAGATTATTCTTGTGTTGAAATCCTGAATTCATTTTGCATCTCACACACACACCGATGTGCATTGAACACTCTCGCAGCTTGTCTATTAGAAAATCCATGTGACCGAGAAGCTGATCTGCTCTGACAAGTGGCAGCCACCTACAGGTTCTGAAGCATCCGCTGGCTATAAGGGCAGCCTTTGCTATGTTGATGGTCCACCTTAGATTTTTCTTCACTCAAAAAAATCCAGCTAAGATTTTCAAAAGTAAAATATCATTGACTGGCACCAGTGCCCCATCGTTAAGTCAGAGCCTTTGAGAAGAGTTCCCATGCACAGGTGTGCCTGAGAACCCCTCCAGTGATGCTAACTCATCAGCCAGCACCGAGAACTCTTTATCTCACTCTGTGGATGCTTCTGTGAACACGTGTGTTCTGCCTCTGCAGGAAACGTAACTGTGTCTTCTGGGTTTACAGTGAACGGCACCAGTGTTGATTTCAACATTGTATAATTATTAATGTGATCACTGATGGTTATAATACATCCCAATAGTTCCACTTGTGCTACTTAATGTATTACTTATAATTAATAATTACGGGTATAGCTACCAAGGTGTTATGTTTTATATGTGTAAAATTAAGGTGGAAAATCCATAATAATTAGGTTATTTTTGTTGTTCATCTTAAAATGTTGCTGGAAGGTCATACGGAATCCAGCCATGAGTGTTTCCTGAACACTAAGCAGAGCACAGAGAAATAAGGTGCTCCTATTAGAATTCTTCCGGCTGGCTTTACCAAATAGCTCACTCATGTTGCTCATTCAACCTTCGTGTGGTTCTTGATGGCCTTACGACATGGCGGGCACCAAATTAAGCCTAAGGGATACTATACTGCGCTTACAGCCTGTAGATCACAGTGGAATGTCTCTACGGGTTGCCTGTCTGGGAATTTATCGTCTCTTTTACATTTCTATTTTAACACCTAGAAAGGGAGTTTACTTGCACACAATCAGGATTTTACCTCCCTCCTCATACTCAGGGCTAAAATTCTATCTTCTATCCCTGTTTCTATCCCACATACTTCAAGAGGCTGTGGCAGAGTGCAGAATGACAAGGGATACCAACAGACCAACAAGCAAGCAAATACACAAACAGGTTGACTCGAGAAATTACTGAAAGAATCGATGATGACTTTCTTTAAAGGGGAACACATGAAAATACACTTAAAAACATTTGATTTAGAAAGAATTCCTGTACCTACAGGGCACGCATTAGAAGACTGACGTGGAAAAAGGACTGTGAACCCACCCTCCATTGGAATATTTTTCCAAGCAACTCAAGCTCTGGAAATTGAAATCCAAGTGCACCACTGTTATGGGGAGACCTTGGGGGCACTTTTTTATTTAGTTCCATAATATCCTCCTCTGCTCCAATTATACTTCTTTTCTGGGCTCGGCTGGCACGGAACTGAATGAGTCTGAAATCCATGCCTTGTCATTCAAAGCCGAGTTCCACAAGAAAACTTATACCACCTTTCTGGGCCTTGGTTTCCTCATTTGGAAAATGGGGGTAGGTACAGGACATGCCCATCCTGGATTTTTTGTACATATGTACTGAAAAAATGAACATAAAGTCACTTTACTGGGGGAGGAAACTGAAATTTATTTTTTTTTTTTTTTGGCTGTGTAGATCCATGAATGACACAAACTCCTGTCTTTCTACCCAAAGAAGAGGGCAAGGAACTAGTTTCACAAAAATTTATAGTAGTCATGGTTTGGGACTAGCCTTATATAAGGATTCCCCCTACAGAGCTGGTGAATCCCTGTGGCCTGAGTTGGTCCACGGGGAGAAGGAAGAGGATGAGCGAGAAGGCTGTCATCGGGTATTCAAACTCACGGCTCCTAACTTCTTTAATAATGGGTTTCTGTATTTCTAGGATGGAAGGAAACCTTTAAACACAGAAAAATTATTTACTCAAACATTATTCTAACTCCTAGCACCTACTTCCACAGGAAACTCTTCATATTGCACTCATGAATGAAACTGAAGACCTCCCTGACTCAGGGATGCTCATACTAACGACAGTGACATCCCGGCTGCCACTCCAGGTCAGGCGCTACTTCTGGGGCTCCTTGTGATCACTGTGAATTCTTCCAGAAACCCAGTGAGGCAATGATCACCCACTACCTCCTCTTTATAGAGGCGGCAGTGGGAGAAAAGCAAATCAGTTAGCCTTCCCATGCTAGCGCAAATCACTCACAGTAACTGCTGAGAACCAGAACCGATCTAAATCTAAATCGGTGATTATATTCAGTATGTCCTCAAATATTTGCTACCGCAAGGACAGACTAAAGATCACGTCCAACAAGCAGAAAAGACGCAGGTTTGAATCCCGACAGTCACACAGTCATCTGGACAGCTGACCAAGGCACAGCTTCCCAGCATGCTGGTGTTCCTGTGGGTCTCGGATACCACCTTGTCTGAGAACGACCCTCATGCTGAAATGCATTTGAGTTACTTTTCCAGCGATTGCCTCTCTGTGTTCAACGGTTACAAACAGCGGCATCCACTCGAAAACACCTGTCAATCAAACACTGGGTGACTGACAACATTCGTGCTTCCTCTCCTATGGTGCTGTGTACCTCCTTCATCTCTGATTCTAACTGGTGTGATGGTCTCCATCCAGCAGGTGAGAGAACTCAGGTTCACATGAGTGTGGATCTGCTTTACAACAAACGATGTGGTATCGGCATGAGCTCACTGTCTCTAACCACGGATCTTCAGGGTACTGAAAGTGATTGACGTGGCCCTAAGCTAGTTAAGGGAGAAAGTCCTAAAGAATGCATTTTGAGGGCTGCCCAACCCTTGATGCTGTTTCTCTCTGAAGAAGGGAGAGCGGAGAGGAGATAGTAACAAAACAGCAGTTTACAAAGGAACAGCATCCTGTATCTTCGGGGGGGAATGCTTTGTCACCCTTGCTTGCGTCTTCTGCAGACTGAGATTGGAAGTTTGGCCTAACACACTGCTTCTCCAGCTTCATACAAATCACTCGGGGGTCTTGAACGTGCAGCTGCTGACTCAGCAGGCATGTGGCGGGGTCAGAGTGTGCATTCTCAAAACTCCGGGTGCGGCCAATTCTGTTGGTCTGTAAACCTCACTGCGCAGCAAGTCAGAGGACTTTAAAATGTCCAATTTGGAGAGCAAGTGTTTAGTCCAACTGTTAAAATGCAGGTGAAGATACCTGCATTCTTGGGGCCAGCACTGTGGCATCGCAGATAAAATTGTCGCCTGCAGTGCTGGCATCCCATATGGGTGCTGGTTCGAGTCCTGGCTGTTCCACTTCTGATCCAACTCTCTGGTATAGCCTGGGAAAGTAGAAGAAGGCCCAACTCCTTGGACCCCTGCACCCACATGGAAGACTCAGAAGAAGCTCCTGACGCCTGGCTATGGATCAGCCCAGCTCCAGCCATTGTGACTATCTGGGGAGTAAACCAGCGGATGGAAGACCTCTCTCTGTCTCTGCCTCTGTCTCTCTGTAACTGTCTTTCAAATAAATAAATCCAAGAAAAAAAAGTAACTGTGTTCTTTATTGGAGTGCTTGGCTTCAATACCTGGCTCTGGCTCCTGACTCCAACTTCCCTGTGCATGCACACTCTGGGAGGTGGTGGTGGCAGTCCACGTAATTGGTCTACTGCCATCCACATGGGATACCTGGACTCAGTTCCCAGCCCAGCCCTGCCCTCGCAGGCATGTGGGGAATGAAGTAGCAGACGAGAGCACTCTTGCGTTTGCTCGCTCTCTCGCTCGCTCTCGACCTCTCAAATAAATAAATATTTTTAAGTGACCCACTCGACTCCTGAAATTTCAGAACACAATCAATCACTTTTTCAGCTATTCTGTGTTTTGTTCCGTTTTACATTTGGGAGAGAGAAAATTGAAGAAAACAATAAAAACTACAGGATAGTGTGGAAACTATCATCACACTGGGAAAGCAGCAGAGCTGGTAATATCCAACACGAATTTGTAAAGTGCCTCCACGCACTACTAGTTTCATATTGTTTTGTAGAAGTGATAAACAAACCCTAGCGATGCAGAAAAGGCAAAGGAAAGAACTCTCCCATCTTTAATGTAATTTAACATTTTAAATTACAGAGTTGAAACTATGAAAGCAGATGGGGATGGAGAGGAAGCTAGAAACATCTGATAATCGCACTTTTTGTTTTAAAAAGAATTCCAGGGCTGCAGAAGTGGGAACGACTGAGTTGGGCTATCAGATGTGTGGTACATTTCTATAATCTCAGGCCAGAGCCTTTCAAAAGAAATGATTAAGATAATTAAGGCAACAGTATGTTTGGTTTTCACAGATTTTGAGGACTGGAAACCTAATCTATCAGAACGCTCACATATCCTGCAGCAAAAAATGAGCCTAGAGACAATGAGGAAATTGAGAGTTACTGCTTAGACGTGCTAACTCGGACACAACAAAGTTCCGGCCCCCCAAATCCTGATAAGGGCCCTATTATTGCATATTTCCACGTGAATTAAATTTGAAAGGCACCACGATTTTGAGGAGAGTCTAAGTCCGGAGGAATCAATCACTGGGATACATGCCAGGGAGAAATCCTAAGAAGTCATTGATTTCGGTCAGACGCCTGTTCACACGCACGTGCGACACACAGATAAGGAAATAACTCAGAGGCCACAGGAAACGGAAATCAGTTCTTCCGGATGAAAACCCAACAGACGTTCATAATCACAGAGATAGAAGCTGCCGTGGTCACTTTTGATACAGCACCAGCGAAACACTCCATCTTACCCCAACAGAGAGCACCCGTGATGTAATCAAGAAAGGGAGGAAAAAGAAAAAAAAAATACAAGTAACAAAAGCAACAAAAAACAAGGCCAAGGAGTGGAGAGCTCCCATCTCTAGTGCCACATCCACAAATGTTTCATGAGCTATTTTCTGGGTGAATTACCTTCTACCGAGCTGGATTACTGTCTTCCAGCAGGTATATTCTTTCTTTGCAACGGACATGGCTCATCCACAAGTCTCTGTGTCTGCTCTTAGCAGAAGCTTCTTACCTACCTCCAGAAAGCATCAGATTCTCTCTCTCTCCCCTAAACCCTTCTCAGGGGAAAGGCCTTGAAGGCAGCACTTAAAAGATAGGGTTTATTTGCTTTTTTGTGGCCTATCAACTCGATGATGTGCAAAGTAGGTAATTGGGCCATGACATGAGCACAGGTGGTTACACCTTGTCTGGTCACTGCCTACAGTGTCTACCCATGTGGCTGTGACAGCTATGGTCAACTGGGTTTGGAATTGCCTTTAATATCTCCCCAACTCCTTGTTGGTCCAGTCTGTTGACTATTATAGGACTGGTTCGTTTTTAAACTGCTTCAATTACATATCCATTCAATAGTGCATGACGGTTGTTAAGAAGCCATTATAGATTATGGACCAAAGGCAATTAGTTCTTGAGACAAATCTTGAACATTTGCTTTTAATGTGTGCATGTCTCTAATGTCTATATTTAAAAAAAAAAGAGAAAATCAGGAAATATAGATATCAGTAACAGCCAGATCACAGCTCAGCACTGGGAGTCTGGCACCCAGAACCCTGAATTTCAAAAATCGCAGCAATGATGTCCCGTGGGCTACACACTCCCTCCTTGTCCGACTAAATCAGTGACAATCCACAGAGCAGATCAGGAGGAAATGTAATTATTTTAGCAACTATGTTTTTTTTTTTTTGGGGGGGGGGGGAGGAGGGAGAATGCCCAATTAGCACCATCTCCAAAGCAGTATTGTCATATAAATTGCCAAGTTTTACTAAAGAATTTTTTGGCCTGGTTTCTGTACCTTGAATGCAAGTCTCATAGCTAATACTTGTTCCTCTCTAGTGGCCTTAACGCTCTTTTGAACAATTAGCTTCACTCCTCTTCCTGATGGGGCCCTAAATCATTGAACAAGCAAATCAAACTTTAAATGAAAAAAGAGAAATAGAAGAAGCAATGATAATTACATATATTTTATATTATATTTTTAATATTATTTTAATTATATATAAAAATACATACATACATATATACACATGGGTTCTTCATATATATATATATAAACACACACACACACACACGAGTCTTCAAACAATTCATGGAAAATGCTTACTATGAAGAAACTATGCATGGATTTCTAAATATTTTTATACCAAAATATACTTATCTTTTAATTCCATTTTTCCATGATGTTTTTGAAGTACCCTCATATCTTTATCTATATATCTGTATCTACACTGATATACAGATCTCTTCAATTTAGGTTCCAGGAAAAACCTGGAGATAAGTTTTTAGGCACTGGGTTAGGAAGATATGAATGAAGGCCCTAGTGGCTCCTTTCTGATAAATTTCCATTTCATGTTATCAGGACATCTTGTTTTTTTTTTTTTTTTTTTTTTTTTTTTTAAAGTCCAGGAAGTTCATCAGGATGAGTCTCTAAGAATAAGAAACACTTCAACAGAGCACTACTGAAAACAACAGATGAAGAACTCACTTTTGGTCCTGCCCTGCGTTCATCCACCAGTGTGGCATGTTGCTTCAAGGGGCCGCCTCTTGCCCTCGGGTCCCCTTCTCACTGACAGAGACGCCGTGGGACTCTCTCCTGTCTTCCCTGGACCTCCGTGACCTCCACCCTCAGGCCCCTGTCGATCTGGGAGTATTGTCCTCTGAGCATCCTAGCCCTGTAACACCCTCCCTGTATTCTCCCAACAGTGTATTTCTCCACAGAGATCGAAAAGGTACATAAAATATAATAGGGAGTCTAGCTCAGAGCTTATTTTGCCAAAAAAAAAGAACATTAAAAACAAGATTGGATATAAAATAAAAAACAAAACAGAGCTACCATTTGCTACTGCCATCATTTTATAAATGGAAAGCTATTTTCAACAGGCCTGTGAGAAGGAAGAAGGCAAAAAGCCTGACCCAGAAAAGGAAGCCGACATCCTTATTACACTGCCCGTGGTCTCCTCCTATCTTGGTGCACCGGCAAATATGTCATCAAAGGCAGGCGCCAGGGCTTGAACTGGACTTGGGAGATACTGCTCTAAACAAAACACTAGGATAACATCTCGAGATCGCTCCCTGCACACACTGCAAAGAATAGGTACAAGGGCTTCCTACCACTTATTTAGCCAGAAATAGTTTCCACATTTATCAGAGCTGGTTCAGATAACAGAAATGTGGAAAACAAAACAAAACGACCCTTTTCTGCCTGCTTTGCCCTGACTACCCCCTTTATCCACAGATGATGCTCTCTGTATTCTACAGGCAGGAGAGGTAAAATCTTGAGAACCATTAAGCGCAGTTTATTTTTAATAAAGTAACCTTCATCAAATAAATAAAAAATAAACAAATATAGCCTTTAAATGGTAAATTTTCCAATGAGGAAGTTCCTATCCTTTATATACTAAGAACTCCTTAATTTTTAGTATAAATCATTTGAAAAGGATGCCAAAAACAATGGTACATCATTTTAAATGAATTATTTGCCTGTCAATTTAACAACAGATTTTCTCTATTATTTAATCTGAGTCCAGGAAACAAAAGGCCCTGAAATGGAGGGAGTTGTCCACACCAGTGGAAATCAACTCACTTTATCCATTTGGGTCAGACTAAGATTGTCCATGAAGCCCACGCTCTATTCTGTGCAGTTTTGTTGGTGCTTATGATGAAAAATGAGAGGGCAGCCATTTGCTTGCTTCTTTCATCCCTTTCTACCCTTGTTTATTTTCTTTCTTCTTGCTCCTCTATCCACCTCCACCCCATGGATCTGTCCTATCTGTCTACCTACCTAGCCACCTACAACTACAGATGTCTGTTTCTCCCTCTCTCCTCTTTACATTTTAAAATAGTAGACCAAGTCCTCCATGTTGCAAAGAACATGATTATTTTATTCCTACTGAGTTTTAAGAAAGAAACACTAACTGATCTGTTTGGGAAAGGGAACCTTTTATTCTTAGATTATGAGTGTCGGATTTAAACAACATTCTAGCTTGTGAGTGACTGTGAAGAGTTCTGACACTGCTGTATTAGGCTTTACCTCGATACCCTATGAGTCCTTTTTGAGGCCCTAAGATGTGGTTGTGTGTACGCAGAGAGCAAGATAGTTTACACTGTGGCATTTTTGGGGGGGGGCAGATTTAATCAAGTTATGTGGAATGGCCAATATTCCACATAACAGTCACACAAAAATAGCAATTTCACATGGTACGGGTTGATATGATGGGGGCAACGAAACTTTATAGGTCTCGATAAAATAAACCAAAAAACTATGAAATCAACAAATCGTAATGCTTGTGGTCTCTTTTGCTCAGTCTAGGGACAACTGTGGCCTGGTGCTACTGTTCATTGTCAAAAACTTCTTGATATTTGGGAAACTTTCAATGAAATGCATGTTTCACATGGGAGGGGAACGGCCTCTGGTAACGATTGATCCTCACTGTCGGGTAGTGACGGATTCGCATTCCTTGGTGTCTGGTTTGTATCTGCCTGCTCTCTGCTCTAAGGTCAAGGGTCATTTTCATGCACTGATCATTAGGAGATGTTAGAGTGTTAGCAAGCAGGACAAGCATGACAAATGTCTGTCTTTCTGGAGAGAGAACATTTTCATCACAGCTATGTACACACCAGACATATTTCCCCAAATATTTGTGGCACAATTCAGTGAACAGGAGATCTACCCACTCCCCACCTCCCAGTCTGGCTACTGAAGATGCAACAACGACCAAGTCATAATACAGAGAGAAACCAAGAGCCAATCAATAAAGAGAAGCCTGCCCCAGGCTTAATTCAAGCAAGCCATTCACCGAGCTCATGTGATGGACCCATCAAATCCAGAACGTATCACAGACAGATCAGCAACACCAAGTGACATGCAATGAACAATGACAGAAGACCCCACTGCCATGCTTTGACCGGTTCAAGCTCAGAAAACAATCGCCTTCGGAAATCTGGACAGCTGGACTTCCGTGAATCAAAATGGGATTAAAAATAAAGACTGGGAGAGGTCGAGTGCTTGCCGAATGCTTCCTACCCGCCGAGAAAGGACGTTCACCTATCCCCATTAAGTGCGTCAATGAGACTGTAAAATTACCTAGTCCGGTCAGATCTTTTTCTTTTGGGGAAATCTCTGCCCACACCAGATGGTCTTCATTCTGGAGGTCAGCATCAGGGACTCCCAGGGTACTCCGAGATCATCCGCATGTGCTCATTGAACCGAGAAGATGATGGGCAGGGCGCTGCAAGGTGCCCATGAAGGACCTCCCGCACAGGCCTGGGGTTAGTGAGTTCAGTGTTTTTCAAAGGTCCCTGAATCTTTAATTTGACGAGGGCTTAATGTGCCCTGATAAAAGGTAAAAATTCTACCAACTGGGGACATCAAACTTCTTTGGCTTTCAAGATGTCTGAAGAGCGAGTCTCCTGATTACAGGGAAAGTTTGTTGCTGTTCTCCCTTTGATCAAACTGACAACCAGTGCGCATTACCCAAACATTCTCAGCGCCTGCTGATTCTCCTTCCTGTTCTGAAGAGTATCTGTCGGGTAATAATGAGTTTATCCCTTCGTCTTCCTGTCTTCTGCAGAAGAGGAACTGAGAGTCCATTACTAGTGATGTGCGGCTGTGACCGCCTAAGAATCATTTCTTAGACTGTTGCTCTAAGACAAAGTCTAGATTCTTGGCATCTTCAATCTAGATTCAAAAGCTATTCTGATAATTTAACATTTCTCCCAAAATATGAATCTTTCATAAAGTGATCTTCCTTCTCTGCATCTGCCTACTAAGAATAAAAGGAAGTCCCAAGGCTTAATAGAGACATTTTATAAATCAAACCAGAAATACCATTTTTAAGATTGTTTTCTGGGAATCTACTTATTACTACCTATGCTTCAATGAATAATTTCATATGACAAGTGCCTTGCTTATAACAAAGTTAAACAGGGCTGCTATCAATTTCCACAGTAACCACGAAGACCTAGTATGCAAATTTCTCTAAAAAACAACAAGAGGCCAATTATATGGACAAGAGGATCATTACTTGGTTTCTTCGACAGAAACCGTTACATGAAAAGTGGGCATTGCAGAGTTGTTCTAAAACCTGTACCTCTCTAAGAATGGGGGCATCTTTTCAGGTCATGTTGCCAACGGGAAATAGTAATAATGTTAAAATATCAAATTCCCAAACTACATCTGCATATGTGGTTTTCCAAAATGCAGAAAATGCTAACTTCATTTTCTGATGAATGCAAGTGGAGGTGGCCAGATACTCAAGTAATCCTTTCGAAGAATACTATTAAATAGTGTTTACTTTTTTCTGATGTCTGTATTGGTCTTATTGAAGAAAGCAATTTAAATTATACCTTAGTAATTAACCTTTTTTCAACTTGGGGAAGGATGCACTTACACTGAGAAGCAAGATAAACATTCAAAGAAATGAATGCGTTTAAGATTGTTATAATTATACAGCAGGCTAAAGTTACTATGATTATAATTATATACAAAGTGGGTGTCTGAGAATTTAGCATCTAGAGATATTTTCATAAAAATAATTAAGGGTTGCAGCTGAACCACATTACAATGGATACTGTGTGAATCTGAGTGTGCAGAATTTAGTAGCGGGAAGTCCTTCATTTGCAGAAGGATCTAGAGTATTTCTGACTTATTGACCCTCTTTTCCTAAATCCAGTGTCAAAAGTGTATTGAAGACAGCAACGTACAGGAAGCATATCTTGCATCTTGGCAGCTGATTATGGGGAATCTCAATCACTGACGTGTTTAGAACTGTCTTGACAATTATTTGGTTTTTTTTTTTTTTTTGAAGCCTTCCTACAGACAGCCTTGAGAATTCACTGTGGCTGTTTCTAAGACAATCACAACACCTGCATTCAACCAGATAGTCGCTCTCAACTCTAACTTGCCAAAGAGCCATGTGTGACAAATTTATGCGTGGGGTTTCCAAAATGCGGCTTTTGGGGCTCAGGGCTTTAGTGCTTAGTGACATTCCGGAAGACTTCTGTAGCTACCATGAGCTCACAACACATCTTGTGAGAAATGGAAAGCAACTGTGGAGAAAGCACACCACAGCAAACCAAGAGGAGACCACATCACCACAGGCCTGGTGGGAGACCCGGGGGGCCGCGGACACCGCCCATTCCGGAGTCAAATACATCGCCTGCTTACCTGTCTGACCCAGCATGCCTCAGCCACACATGCAAATTGTTATCATTATTGTTTTATTCATGAAACAGATTTTTAAAGTAAAGGAGTCATTTCCAAAAGAAGCCCCCTCGATGACATTTGTGCATGCAGAGCGTCTGAACATTCGCATTTATGTCCTCAGAAGACAGAGCCAAGGATTGCATTCAGTATGGAAACGCACACTTTTCTCTCTTCAAGGCATCTGCAGAAATAGCTATGGCTTGCTGTTTCAGAAACCAGCTCATCTGTTAAGCTCGGGGAACAAAACCCTCCCCACCCCACGCCCTGCCCAGGCCCATCCATTCAGATTGCTGCATTTCTCCAGAACACTTCTGTCCCTTCCACTGCTAGTCTTCACTTGTGCTGTGCAAACCAAAGTCGGCTTATGTGCGCAGGGCTGAACGCTGGGCATTGCCCAAAAAGAAGGGATCTCCTTATGAAAGCCAGATACACTCCCCCTTGCTGTACTTGGAATTTCAAAATGCAGTAAAAGGGATGTTTTGCTGGGTGGGTGTGAAAAGTTATAAAAAGACAAAGAAGGGACCTGCAATTGAGAGAAACCTGAAAGATCATTTTCTGTTTTCTTGCTATGAGGCACATTTAACCATGGTCTTCTGTAGCAGACCATGAGAGTGTTGTAAGGGGAGTGAGCGTGTGTGTGAGTGAGTGTGTGTGTGTGTGTGTGTGTGTGTGCAAGGTGAGTTGTCATGGGAATCGAGAGATCTGAAACACTACTGCACAGGGAGAAAACAATCACGTTCGTTTTGCCTTAGCAGAGAAGGTGAGAAGTTTAGGATGAACTAGGCTTAACGATTCATTCTCTATGTGGCCATGAGTTTGTCTACCCTGGGAACTGCTTCTGTGGGTGCTGCTTCCTTTGTCGTCATGCATGTTCACCAAGAAGGAAGACAACCTCCTCTCCCATCACCTAAGTTAGCTGCCAGGAGCTGTGGAGCACGAGAAGGAAAGCACTCACCTGTCGCTGTAGGCGGCGGCAGTGGCAGGGGTAGGCTGGGCGTAGCGGTACGCAGCGTAACCACCCTGAAACGCAAGGAGAGGCTGGATTTAGGCATGGGCGGGAGTGCAACCCAGGGACGCCCCGAGTGAGAGCACATCAGAGCAGCAGTTACCCACATCTACCAATCCAACGTTGAGGTTAATGGAAGCTTGGTGTCAGAGCAGAAGTACACAACACACTGAGAGAGAAGGGTGGCGATCAACCCAGCTGGGGTTAAAGGTTAGCGGTCATAGGTCCCAAAGCAAGAGCCCAGACGCTCTTGGAAAGAAACATACCTTAATGTTAATAGTGACTGTCTTGGGGTGGGAGGATTACAGGAGATTATTTACACACTCTTAATACTTTGCTGAACTTTCCAGATTTTCCAAATTGATAGTTTACCTTTATTTATTCGCTATTAACTTAAACTGTATTCTATTGATCCTGTATTATTTCCTTATAATTTTTTTCAATTCAAGTGGATTTTCTATCTTGCTTTATATTTATTTTAAAAGTCAGATACTGCTTCTGTTGTAAGTTTACTGGTACTCTCTTGTATATGGAGTCATGTAACCACTAATGTCATTGAAGAAGACATCGTTAGCTTTGAAAACGTTACACAGTTGTCACCAAAAAAAATGTTGAGCATCTCCTAAACGTTATTTTTGGCTAAAGATACCCCATTGCTATGTCTCACACTGATTCAGATGGAGAATTATTTGGTGTGGAAAATATGATAAAGTCTTCTAATTTGTACATAAAATTAAGAGGGAAAAAATGGAAAAGAAAAGTAATTAACACGTGGTTGTATGGAGCACTAATTGCAATCGCGCTCAGCTAAGCAAACAGGACGAGGGAACGGGCATGTCTGAAAGGAGCTCTGTTCAGTGGAGCGCTGATCATCAAACCGTGAAAATAACAAAGCTTCCTGCTCAACAGACCAGAGCCATCCATGAACCACTGTGGCAGGATCTCAGCACAATTATCACAGAGATCCAGTTCCCACGGACAGGACAAGGTATATGTGGGTTCTAAACAGAACACACAGTCCCATTATCCTCCAAGGGATGGATTCTCACCCTCCCAAAGCGGCAACTCTGGACACAACTGTGTGTTTGAGGGCATCTAACAGAGAACTCACAAATGTAGGGATGGCGGGTGGTGGTTTATGACATTTGGCAGGCGTCCAGGGGAAACTCAGTGGTGGGAAAGGAAACAGATAAAGCAAAAAGCATTATCCATGATGTAGGTAAACTGGTCTCACTCATTTCTTTTTACTCCCTTCTGGCTACAGCTACTTCGAGAGTAAAACTGCTATCACTTGCATAAAAATTCAAACAAGCTGCTTTATTCTTAAAGAAATTTGTTCTTTGGATTACTCTTGGAGAAGACACATCTAAAACATCTTGACAGATAACCACAAGTAATTTGCCAATTTAAAAAAATGAAACAAAGTTTCTCTTGGAAAAACCTGGAAGCTAAAAAGGAGGTCTTAGCAAGACATCACCTCCTGTTCCAAACACCGGGTTTTTTAATTACCAATGGGGAAACTCATTAAAAGTGCTGAGGGATTGTAAAATCAGAGCCGTTGTCACACCAGCCCTGAGCCAGGGGCTGAGGAGGAACTAGGTCAGTGATTTCTGGAGCCATTCTAAACTGCTAGCCCATCTTCTTGGCTTTCAAAGGATACATACAGGAAGACACAGGTGTGGCAGGCATACACGCTAAATTTCAGCAAAGTCGGGAGGGGCCAGAATCAGGTAGGAGGCATTAGCTGAAACCAACTGGAGCTGCTGAGGGGAAAAAAGGAGTGAAGGGGTGTGTGTGTGTGTACACGTGCATGTGTGTGTTTTTCCCTCTATCTCCAAAAACAACGACTACAAATGATATTTGCATTGGGGGTTATTGCAACCATAATTGGGTACTATGAATTTGGTCCCATCAAAGACTTCTAGCCACAGCCTATTTGAAAACCCTCTTGGCTTGAACTTCCCATCTCTCTCGCACCTTCTGCACTAATCTCTGTGAAAACAGGGAGCAAGTTTGATAAATGGGAAGGCACTGCCACAGTGCAAGCGGAAAATAACGTCACTGACAACTAGGTTGATGACTATGGTAGAAACGTAAAATGCAGGTGTATCATGGATCTGTCTGCACAACAGACCAGCCATCCATGACAGTTTGGGAATGCCCTCTCTCTCTATGCCTATGACTTGGCCTTTTAGAGAAAATATTGCTGTATAAGACAGGCACAAGGGGGTCAATGCCCTTGCATCTGTCTTTTTTTTTTAACCTGGAAACCTGTTCACAAATATTCCCAACGTCATAAGAGCTAGTGGAGACATCTTTACCTCGGTCGGTGGTCCCACTGCTGCCGTCCAACAGGCCACCTGGTGATAAGCGGACACTCTGTGCTGTCCACCATGGCAGCCACCTATCAGCAGTGTCTACTGAACACAGGAATTGTGGCTTGGGCAACTAGCTGAACTTTTAATTCATTTAATTTTAATTCATTTTAATTTAAATGTAAATAGCCACATGGGGCTGGTGGCTATAGAATTACACAGCACAAGTCCAAGCCATGCCTGAAACATGTAGTAATTGGGGGAAAAGACGTATTAGATGGTTTGATACCTCCACCTCTATCTACTGCCTTGTCTTTCTTAGCTATTTTTCTTTCCTATGAAATCCACATTATGGGAATAACAGAGTTGTGTATTAACTTGTATATGTGTGCATACACTGTAAAATGATCAAAAAATACAAATTGCTTTAATTTGCCTTTCTAACAGGTGACTCTAATCAATTTTATTGCTTCATATTTTGCAGCTCGCTGAGCATAGCCGGAGCTTCTGCAAGGTTCTGTGGTAATGTGTGAAAAAGGAGTATTTGCTTCTGGCTACAGCCACAAGGCTGGGTTCATGTTGAACTGGCTCTTCCCAACCTTACGACAAAGATGCATTGTTGACAATGAGATTATCTCCACCACCAAGGCAGAGGGAAAGGGGACTAGAGATACAACACAGCCCTACACTCCCTACTCACAAAATATACTCATGTTCTTCATGTTGGGCAGCAACTGCCTTGTATACAAAGAAATTTAAGATGTCTATGTGGAGCTCCCTGTCTCTACCACCACCACCTTTGTTAATGAACTCTCTGGAACATACCCACTGAGGACCTCAAAGGATGCTCCAGAAAAATTGTGCTTGTAGGATACTGACAGCAGCAGGGAAAGGAAAGCGTTTAGGAGCAGAGAGATTTGGGAAATTCTGGGTTAAACAAAAATAGAACTGCTGCCATTTGCATCAATAACAGTGATGACAACCCTGCATCTCCAAGGCTTCTCAAGGTAGGCTGATAATGGAAATCAAGGTTTTCATGTTAGAGAATTCTTTCCAGAAAAGATGTTTTAATTGCCCAATAGTCAGTTAAGAGGAGAGGGGAAACTTGTGTGTGGAGTGGACACGGGCATGATGGGTGGGGGTGTAATATGTGTGTGGTCTGTGCACCTCCCCTTAGCTTGAGTGCACAGGAAGGTAGCAGTGGGCTTAAACAAAGAAAGAGGCTTCCTCCTTTCTTAGGCTACTCAAGGGTCTGGTCTTGCTCTGTCTAAAGCGGTTGTATTGGTATACATGTAACTGAAATTACTGTAATAACAATGGAAAGGGTATTTTCAAAATGAAAACATAAATATAAATCATGACTCCCTAATTTGTCCGCATCACGTATTCCGCTATTATGTGGCAATGGAAGCCCAGTTTTCTTCCAATGTGACCATGAAAGTTGATCTCAGGAATTTTAACTATTTTTCCCTCTCATGTCCATGTACCTCTGTAATAACGTTGTATTTTTAAATGAAAATTCAGTCATCCATTAGAGAGTACTTTTTAAATTGACATAAGAAAAACAGAATAAAAACAGGTGACAGGAAAACTCAGGTAGTAACATTTTCATTAAGCATCCAGAGTTTTGGATTCACCTTTCTCTGTAGCTGTAGCTTGAATGGTATGGATCAAATCTGGAGAATCTCTCACCTATGGATATGCTGACATCTCCTCCCCCAGATTCATTCATTTGGGGGTTGTTTACAAAGGGAGGAACAGGCCACAGTGAAGCCAGGGAGGTTCTAGCAGAAGTGAGCTATGGTGAACGTGGACTATGTAAGTCTGTGATTTAGCCATTCCAGCAGACCCCACCAACCTACCAAACAATTATTCAGATAATCGGTCCAATGGAACTCTCTGGTTCTTTTCAATGAATTTGTGCTGCTTGAATCCAGATACTTTTTAAGCAAGGAAGGAACAGTCAAGCTAGACCTCCACTGTGATACACACTCAGGATCTAGCAACTTCATGGCTATGGCTCACTAACATCGCGACTAACATTGGGTCAAGTGCCGTAATATTTGGAAGGAACTTCCCCATGACAATCAGTGGACGTGTCAGAAGATAAAGGGGTGACCATCCATATTCTAGAAGAATTCACTTTGAAACTGGAAAATTCAGTGAAGTCTCTCCTCCTCCTATGTTAGGAAACATTTGCCCTCCCCCGAAGTGTCTGGTTAGTAAAGGACTTCAGAGCAGACCCACGATCAGAGTGAGGAGTTCTTCCACCAGTCAGGATTTCATACCTGCAGCAATTTATTGCCATACACAGGCTCTTGATACACTACTCTATAAGGAAACAGAAATGTAATGTTTTCAATGCAAAATGAAATAAATAAAAGAAATGCATAAGTCAGACAGAAACTCCAGAGCAATCCCTTTACAAGTTTGCTTCTCGAACTTCAGGGGACCATGAAAAACCAAAGGGGAGGCTGGGTATTGGTAACTCATTTGGGGGAAAATCTGTGTTACTGAAAGTGCTAAAGAAGATGGAGATGTGGGCAAAAAACACGCACTTTTGTTTTTGTAACATAATCTGCACTTATTTTTTTTGAAGGAGGAGAAAAAGGATACTGTCATGGCTCCTTACCTTTCAAAGCACATTCCAATGGTTCAAGTGATCTACTGCAAATCAACCTCTATCCTGTGATCAAAATTCTCTGGCAAACCTGAGGGCTGCGTGTGGACACCTGACTTCAGGGCACTTGCCACAGCAGCACAGCCACAACCACAATGGCATCATCTTCACTTATTACTAAATCACTATTAATCACTAAACCAATTTCCTCTAATGACACAGATAGCAAAACGGCATTTCATGAATTCCTGTCACCCAGGAGCTACCAAGGCTGCTAGCAAACCTGTTTGTCTGTGTTTACAAACCTTCTGTTAAGGTGGGTGTTTAGTCTAACGCCTGAGACCCACATCAGACAGCCTGGATTTGATCCTGGCTCTACTGCCCACTTCATTTTCCTAACGCACAGCATGGGAGGCAGTGGCGATGACTCAACTGGTTGGCCCCTTGTCACTTACATGAGACCTGGAAGTTTTCAGCTCCTGGGTTCAATCCTGGTCCAGCTCTGGCCATTGCAGGCATTATGACATGAACCAGCACATGAGACACTGACTCTCTGTCTCACTCTCTCTCTCTCTCTCTCTCTCTCTCTCTCTGATAAAGAGGGCAGGAAGGAATGGTGGAGGAAAGGAAAAGATTTAAAGAGAATAAAAAGTGATAGCACTAACATAAGTGTTGTGAATATGTCATCACTTCATTGCAACCTAACACTGACAAAGTATCAGCAGAACCCTGATGGCAGACAGGAATGTTTAGATGTGAGAAGTATTCATGGGTGAGGTCACGTTAGTGTCTTCAGTCTGCAGCGAGATACTCCAGTTCCAGGGCAGGCATTAAAGTGGTTACCACTTTGAGATTTAGGGACCTTCCCTACGGAGGTAGGTGTGTAGGGGTGTGTGTGTGTATGTGTGTGTGCACGCGTGTGCATGTGTGTTTTTTTTTTTAATACACAGTCTGGCTTTCCTTTCCAATTTAGTTTTACTTAAGCTCTCCAAGCTGACATCCCAGCTTGTGCAGCTATGCCTGTCAGTGTTCTCTGTCTTCTCTGTGTGCTTCCTCCGGCTCCCACTGCTTACGTGAACATTTCAAGTGGAGACGGATCCCCCGAGGCCCGCCCAACCCACCATGTCTCCATGGTCTCTTCTTTCTCACCCTGCCCTTTTCCTGTGTGTCACTGCATTTCTCGGATTTCACTCAAGGCAGCAAACAACGTTAGTCTGAGGGCTCAGGGTGTAAGTGCTGAACTCTGTAGTCCGCTCAGGTGCACTCAAGCCGATTATCAGGGAATATTTCTGGACAAATGATTTCTTCTAAAAAAAAATGTTTCCTCTTTTAGGAAGAAAAAGAAAAGAGGTAATGAAATTTACCCAAGCTCTTTGCTTGGGCCGTGGTGATGAGGGGCTGATAAATCAGATAAATCGCTGAGTACCCTGTGTCCCACGGGCTCCTTGATGGGCAGTCCCCTCCCCTGTGGTACGGGAGGACGGGAGCCAGGTGAGGAGTGCACAGCTCACACGGAAAACAGGGGCTCAGGGAGAAAGCCCTGGCGTGCATCTGCCGAGCGCTTGCTTTCCAGCTCTCTGCATTTCTGAAGCGGCTGACACTTCTTCTTGAGCTCAAACATGGGTGAAATGAGGACACCAATTTGTTTTAAGATATTTGGATGGCGGAGTGACATGAATCCAGAAATAACTGTTGTTAGCCATGGTGTCAACCAGAGACTTGTTATAACAGAATCTACAAATGGCAAAAATGCACTGGAATCCCATCAAGACATGCTGGCTAGCTACTGTGTGGATTCATTCTCTCTCTGGCTTCCATGCTCTGTTTCCTATCCTACTTCAGCATCCACGGACAACTCCTCGATTCTTTTGAGCAGTTCTATAATAATTATCTTCTTTTTATTTCCCCATCATCTTTTGGCCAAATGCCGTCTTCTTTGATCTCTGAGAAGGCCAACCAACAAGCGCCTCAACGAAGGATCAGCAACATGTGTTTCCTGTTCTTTGGTACATTTCTGGCTGTCTTTATCTGCAACTATTCCAGATGGCTTTTCAGGTCTAGGAAATGCAGTCCCTCGGCTGCTGCTTTCACACCGTCTGGATTAGTTCTGCTATTACTGATTGAATTATTTTAACTGGCCCCATCTGTTAATTGAAGAGGATTTTTGTTTTAACTTGGGTGCCATGGAGCAATAACAGTGAACTTGTACAGTTGATAGGCCAATCGTGAAAGCCAGATCCCTTTGTTTTGAAGTAAACAGGCATGTGCATGAGTACACGTGTGTGTGTGCCTGTGCATGTATGTGAACATGTCGTGCCTTCAGGAAGGAGGGCCTCCGGGGGGGGGGGACGCTCCTCCCCCCGCCTTCTTCCTCACTCTGAGACTCTCCCTCTTCTCAGCTGAGGGCCACCTGCACAGTGCCCGAGCCTTCTTTTTTTTTTTTTTTTTTTTAAAAAAAGACCATGCAGGCCGGCGCCGCGGCTCACTAGGCTAATCCTCCGCCTTGCGGCGCCGGCACACCGGGTTCTAGTCCCGGTCGGGGCGCCGGATTCTGTCCCGGTTGCCCCTCTTCCAGGCCAGCCCTCTGCTGTGGCCAGGGAGTGCAGTGGAGGATGGCCCAGGTGCTTGGGCCCTGCACCCCATGGGAGACCAGGAAAAGCACCTGGCTCCTGGCTCCTGCCATCGGATCAGCGCGGTGCGCCGGCCGCAGCGCGCCGGCCGCGGCGGCCATTGGAGGGTGAACCAACGGCAAAGGAAGACCTTTCTCTCTGTCTCTCTCTCTCACTGTCCACTCTGCCTGTCAAAAAAAAAAAAAAAAAAAAAAAGACCATGCAGGTCTTTCAAATCCATGTGCTCCAGCAGGATGAAAAAGGACCCATGGCCTCCAACACTAGGTGGCAGGGACCGGAAGCCCGCAGAGAACAAAGGCAACGGGAGGGAGGGAGCAGGCCTGTGGGGAAGGGCAGTGGTCCAGCAGTGCCGGCTGTTACGGTTGTGCTGAGCTGCCTGATACACTGCCCGAATGGACAAAGATGGCACTGAGAGCTGCATCAGCTTCCTCCCTTAGAAGTAATCAAACCTACAAACACCCTTCTCTGCTCAAGAAAATTGAGAAATATGAGGCTTAAGCCCGAGAGAGGAGGCAGATTTGTCTAATACATGGTCCAGGTCCTCTCCGGGTTGCCCTAAGCCTTTTAATTGTGCACCGTTTTTAATGAGATCAAAGGAGTCTAAGTGGGAAAGTTTCTTTAAATAAAATAAAACTCTCTCCCGATTTCCTGGGAATCTTCTGAACCATCAGCTCTTTCCCAAAAGGAACATCGAGGACATTTCCAATCATCAGAACACACTAGTATCCGAAGGGAGACAGCAACGGTAGCTTGAAAAAGTACGTTCAAGATTCCAACATCCCTCTGGCCAGGGGGAGTCGTGCATGGTAAATTCTGGAGAGCAGGGAGTACATTCTTTCCCTTACATGGGCAGGAGGTCATCAGTGAGCCCTGGCCCTGCTGCAGTGGTGCGTGGTCTGGTGGTTTGGTTCATTCCGCTCCCTCCGCACTGCCCCAGCAGCAGCATGCCAAAGCCATCCTCTTGTACAGAGCAGAGTTTGCAGCTAGCTCGGCAGACCCAGCGGTCTCCTTGGAGACAAGCCAGAAATGCACTGGGTAAGCAACACTCATATATTTCAGAATGTTTTTCTGTGACTTCTTTAGGTACTTGGAACTGCCCTTTGGAAAATCTTGGCATTAAAATACGGACAGTAGGACAACGATACTAAAGTGTTTGGGCCGGCTTGGGCAGTGACAGAGAAATCATTTGGTAAACCAGTCACTCAATAAATGATAGCCAATTACATTTTTGTTCTTAGCTAGGCTGAGGAAAATGCACAGCTCTTTCTTTCTTGGGTAGGTATTGATGGAATTTTTTTTTTTTTTTAGTGTATTTTTTTTTTTAAATTCTCCATTCCTTAGCTACTTGTTTCCATCTCCCAAGTGAAAATAAACAAAGCCCTGAATTCAGTTCTGTCATCTGTGGTCCTAGCGATGCCGTTTGCATAACTGCCCGAAAGGTCCCACGTGAAGCGGGCGAGCCCTGGCATTTGGGCTCCTCAGCTGCTTGCTCAGCTTTGGCCTGTCTCACGCTGTAACAGAAAACAAACTGAAAGTCTGGAGAAGGTGGAAGGGAGAAGGAGCAGCGGATGCTATAGAAAAGAGGAAATTGGTTGTTCACTGGGTGAATAAAGGCCATAGGGGTTGTTGGCTCATTTCATTACTGAAAGAAAACTAACCCACAGATTGTAGAAAATATACTAGATGCAATAATAGAACTTCAGTAAATCCATCATTGATGGAGATTAATACCATGTCTGAAAATTCTAACGATTTGAAATTCAAAAGGAATAAAATTAAATAACCAGTGTCTTTCTCATTTTCTACTAAATGGCATCAATTTGATCAGAAATTTGATTTTATTCTTCTTTGTTATTTAGTCTATAAAACAACAAATATGATTCCACTGCCTCTTTGAGGTCATGTGTAATAAAAATAAACTATGCCATTTAGAAAATACACTCCTCAATACTTCCCATTTTTAAAACTGGGTTTATTCCAAGTCATTTTTTATAACACTGATGCTCATGTCACCATATGAGAGACCAAGTGCCTCGAGTCCAACACAGGTGAGTTTAATCACAGTACCTGTGGTGAGAGACACCCTGTTCTTCTCCAAAAATGAAAAGCACACTCATATAGAAAGGCTTGGGGGAAGTAGAAGGAATAATAGGTTAAGAGAAGTGAGGGCGTGATGCCTAGGTTGACACAGATTGAATTGGGAGAATTAGGAGGTATTTCTTCCTGAAATAATCTATATTCAGAGAGAGAAGAGAAAGTGAGAGAGCCTGAGAGAGAGATTTTCTAGAGTTGTTGTAATAAGTAAAAAAAAAAATTACATTAATAAGGAAAGTATCAAAAACATCAGCCATGAAAATACCTTTTAACCCTCTGCAGCTGGTAAGCACAGCTGTTATAAATATTATACTGCAAACACACAGACAGTTTTGAGAACTTTGGGGACAGTTTCATCAGGGTGCGTGTGTGTGTTCTTTCATGTGGCATGAGCAAATGCCATCTTCGGTGGAGGCCACTGCTCTTATCAAGAAGTTGAGCAAGGCGGCCACGCCACCTTCACTGAACAGCAGGTGAGTTTATGAGCCAAGGCTTTCTGCCTTGAGACAGAAGTCATGGGGCTCTTTCCTGTGGACCAGGAAGTGCACACTGACCACACTGCGTCGAGAAACTCACAGCAAACTTGTAAGAAGAATGGCTCTGGGAGCAAACAAGGACGGCATGCACGTTAATGAATACTTACATAAATGTCTGCACCATAAAATCCATCCTGGTAAACAACACTGCAAGGGTGCACACACAAAGAGAAACATCCATATTAGTGCATTTCCCCATGCAGACACACCAACCCCTGCACTGGCAAAGTTAGTCTGGTCACAAGATCCAATACACGGCAACCAAGGAGACTTTTCAACTGATTAAGGAGGTTGGAGACATCAAAGTAGAAAATGAGGCTGAGGTTCAGTGCTGACCCAGAATCAGGACGCAGCTGTGTGCTGGGCACCAAACTCCCCGTGCTCTCTGGAGGCGGTGCGGAAATGCGCAGCTTTGAAACGCAGAGAGGCCTAAGGTGGTTTCTAAGGGGCTGTGCAGACGCGAGCATCTTACGAGGTCAGAATCTACCGTCAAGCCGCCTGGTTTCTGCCCACCCCCCAAAAATCCAAACCACACATCTGTGTGAAAAAATGAGATCATAAAGGTAGAGACAGAGTCTGTAGTGTTTTCTGTGGGCAATACCACTAGCTTATCACTAACGATGTGTATGTGAGAGCTATGTGTCTATGTGTGTGTGCAAGAACTTACGTGTGTGCCTTGTAGGCATATATGTGTGCATACATGTGGAGGTGTACTGCGTGCACACCTGTGCTAGCATGTAAACGTGTATAGCTATGTATACAGCTATGTGCTTGTCTATATCATGCCCTGACATTCAAATGTATGTGTGTGCACATGGGTATGGATGTACACACAAGAATGTATTTGCAAATATGTGTATGTATACATGTGATCCTATATACATGTGTGCACCTGTATAGACGGGTGCATACACACATAAATTCTAGCTCACTAAAATCCCACATTTAACTGAAAAGGCCAACTGCCCAGGAGCCCTCTGATCACTGCCCGCGTGGTTGTCATCTCAGAAAGGAGGGACTTCAAGGGTGGGTGGCAGGAGGGGCGCTGGTGGACTTCTCCGAGGTTTCACAGTACACGCTCACAGCTACGTGACCGGGGTAAGCCCATTCAAATTTCCTAAGTGTTACATGGGTTTTGGGGGATCATATGTACCCTGCACACCTCACAGGCTTCTGCGAGAATCACAGGATATCTTGGACTTAAAAATGCTGGTTTCTAAACACAAGTTTTTCAAAGGACGGTAGCTGTTGTTAATAACCTTCCCCTGATATCTTCCCATGGAGTTTCCAGATGATTTACGATTCTGGCAGAGGACCAATGAGCCCCGCCGTCGAACGAAGCCAGGGTTTTAACAGAAGCACAACTTTGATTACTGAAGGATCCCAGCAGGTTTTTGTAGCGCAGTAGACCCACACGTAAGCCGAGCATATTGAGCAAGGGAGGGTCATCCACAACAACACAAATACACACACACACACGCACACACCCACACATGCACACGCACACACACGCACACACTGCAGCCGCGACACTGCTTTGCTGGAGAACACCGTAGGGCACTTCCCAGAGCTTTTGGGAGTTGACTGACAAAACCCCAAGTGCCATTATCCTTAAAACGTGGCAGGGATTTCACAGGCTAAGAAGGTTGGGGGAACAGCTTTCAGCTGTTGTTCACTCCTGATCCGGGAGGGCTACAGTTCACGGGAGCACTTGTCAAGCAGCGTAAAGCCCTAATCCAAGATGCTGAGGTGTGCGGCTTCCTGAGCTGTGCTTTGAATTCTCGCTCGAGATTTCCAACACAAAAAGACAATGTCTGTTGGGGGTCAGAAGGCAGGGCCAGCCTCCACCAGCAGGACGTGGCACAGATCCGATGAGACATGAGAGCGACAACTATTTAGTTTGGCCCTAAAACCACAGAACTGGTCTTTCAGCCGAATCAAAACAGCTTCCGGCCCACTCCTTCCTGCTGCCACGCCTGTGCACATGCTAGGCCTTGTGCTACGGACGCCTCTTTTCCCCATACCATCTCCAAAAGCAAATACCTCTGCACCCAAGGGCCACACAAAATGGGAACCATGTAGAATTTGAGTTCAAACTGCAGTCTCCCCTGTCCAGTTCTATGCCCTTGGATAAATCACTTATGATACTGGAGACTCATTAACTCACTGTGAAAGAGAATGAAATCTGCAGGCACGTGTGTGCCCGTGATGCAAACCTGCAACTTAGATACTGCTCACACAACTGAACACGCCTAATGCCGTAGCCCCAACCCTGTCTTTGTGGCCAAACAGCCACCTAAAGCTGAGTGATTCCTCCTATCTGTGACCAGGGACACCCGTGTTCACACCCTCATCTGCACCATTCATCCATTTCTAGTTCCTATTTAAGGCATTTGTACACGGGGTTCACTTCACATTGAAAGCTGTGCACCCAAAGGCCTAGTCAGCCTTCTATCTCACTCACTGTTCACACACGATTTTGTACCTAGAAGGTGTGCAATAGCTATCTGTTGAGTGAACAGTGCCCTTATTGTAGAGCAAAGGTTGGGCACGAGGAGGTGGCAGACAGGGGACAGTCATTTATCAGCTCTAAGTAGAATCCAAAACACACTGGGAGGAGGAAGCCTACAGTCTCAGGCCTGGGTAGGACTTGGTTAGTCAGTATCCATGGCTGGTGTTAACGGAGGGGGGTAGGAAGGAGAACAAAACATAAAAATAGGAACTTGCAGACAGGTGCTTGGTGCTGGACTGAGAACACAGCCTGCATCCCAGAGCAGAAGGCCTTGATTAGAGTCCCAGCTCTGCTCCTGATG
This sequence comes from Oryctolagus cuniculus, assembly GCF_964237555.1. Lineage (NCBI taxonomy): Eukaryota > Metazoa > Chordata > Mammalia > Lagomorpha > Leporidae > Oryctolagus > Oryctolagus cuniculus. The sequence goes on from NC_091450.1 coordinate 28,423,537, forward strand.
ACAGTTTCCTGATAGCCTGCACCCTGGGAGGGAGCAAGTGGTTGGGTCCCTGCCACTCATGTGGGAGACCCAGACTGAATCCTGGGCTCCTGGCTTTGGCTTGACATAGTCTGGGATGTTGCAGGCATTTAGGGAAATAGAAAATGTCCCTCTGTCTGTCTCTGCTTCTGTCTACCTTACAAATAAAGTGAAAGTGTAAATAAAATCTTAAAAAAAACACACAAATAACTTGTGTCGCTCAAAAAAAAACCAAAGCAAAAAGTAGACCATGGATTAAGAGGGCAATTCAAGAGACTAGACAGGAAGTGGTGCAAGTATTAACAAAATATTAAAATTTTCACATACACACACATATATGTATTTCCCATGTACATATATGGGAAACCATGCCTTTTTCTAAATATGTGCATAGCGGGACCTGCTCTGTCCCTGCTCTTCTGTAAGCACTGGAGAGAACAGAAGAGCCCAGGCCTTGGGGGCTCTTCCATAGGCACAGAGGGTGGGCTAGTAGAAGAGCCACCTGGTGTGGCTGAGGCTGAACTCCGGATGGAAAATCCAACCTTTCTTCCATAAGGACAAGTGACGCACTGTGGCCAGTTGCTGACTCCATGTGAAGCCAATATGTACCAACAACTTCCGCAAGTGAGAAAAGTACACACCTAGATATCCACCTTTGAGGACTCTGTGCTCAGAGGAGCAACCTCATTGCCTTGCTTTGCCATCCACCATGGACCGAGGGAAATTACTCTGGGCATGGACATTCTACATTCAAGAGACACTGAAGCAAACAGAAAGTGTGACCTAGCGTCCTCATTTTGACAAGTTCAGGTGAAGCAAATATGAGTGTTTCTCTCTCTCTCTCTCTCTCTCTCTCTCTCTCTCTAAAAGATGTACTACATCCCAACCACTATGCCCAGGCTTGAAGAGCAGGACGAGCAAACTCCCCCACCGCACTGCACCTGCCCTCATGGAATTTCTAGGGATCTGGGGACACAGTGACAAGGCCATGCACACAGACTGTAAAACTGAAGCTGTGATCAGAGCTACAGCAGGCAGGCTCAGAGGTGCCCTGCATGTGCGATGGAGAGACACAGCCAGCAATGGAGATGTGAAATCCCAACAAGTGACACAGGAAGCTGGAAGCTTCAGCTAGCAGAGAGAGAGGCAGACAGGTGAGACAAAGGGAAGAGCCCAGGCAAAGCCCCGTGGCAGGAAGGCACCGGCTGCTCGGAGGGCCTGGAGGAAGGGCATGCTTGGACCTCAAGGAGCCTCAGAAGCCCAACAGAATACGGCAGCTTCCAGGAGAAAAGAAGTCAACAAAATTAACTGTGATTACGAACCACACTGTGAAGGGCCGGCTTGCTTTCACGGAGTGCAACACATGCGTGTTTCGGACAGCAATGAAAGGCTGCATGAGTGATCTACCTTCAACTCCAAAAAGACGAGGAGTTGATAGAGTTGTCCTCACTGGTGTTGTGAGACGAAGCCACTTGGCAGCTGTGTGATGTTTCTCTAAGTTACTAACAGCACAAGCACCATTACTACCGCCACTCATAGGTATAGAGCAATCGCCCTGGGTCAGTCCCCAGTCTCAGCACTGGGCATGCTCAGCATCTCAATGAACCCTTGTGACAGCCCATGTTATGGGCGATATTCTATCTTTACACAATGAACTCTTGCGGCACCCCTATGTGATGGGCAATGTTCTGTCCTAACACAATGAACCCTTGTGGTACCCCTATGTGATGGGCAATGTTCTGTCTTTACACAATGAACCCTTGTGGCACCCCTATGTGATGGGCAGTGTTCTGTCTTTACACAATGAACACTTGCAGCACCCCTAGGTGATGAGTACACATGAAGAAAGTAACCAAAGGAAGCTAGGTCCTGATGTAGCTGGGACTCTACAGCTGGTGGTCTGGTTCTACAGCCCAAACTTTGAGCTCCTTGGGTAGGCAGTGGTGGGCAAACTTGAACACACATCAGAATCACCTGGAGACTCACTCGAGCTCGCAGACCCCATGCCACACCCAAAGCTTCTGATTCAACAAATCTGGACTGCAGAGGGGGAGCTAAAGAAGTATGTTTCTAACAAGTTGCAAGGATGTTGGTGCTGCTGATCCAAGGACCAAGAGAATCACTGCTTTGTGGCAATCATCTCCCAAGTGCTATTTTACTTCTATTTGAGACAGAGCTGATGGTAATCCTGTGTCACTCAGCTGTCCCATTCTGAAGGAGGAGCCAGGTCTAGGCAAGCTCTTCCACACAGTCTCACGCTGGTTTCCAAGAATACACCCAAATCCACCTTAAAGCCTCGTCCAACAGGTGCACTGCAGAGATCAGTTACGTGGGGAAGTGAGAGCAGGGTTCTAAGTGCAGGACACAGCTAGAGATAAATTAACCTCAGCCCAGTCACAGGAGATGGGAGTTGCTGTCATGCACTGAACAGGTGCAGCCCTATTGTAAAGCAGAGATGGTATGTCTAGCCACACAAAGGTAATTGTATTGCTTGTCAATCACTCTGGGATTGCAATATGCATTTGCAAGAACATAATGCCAAGCACATCTCATTTTCTTAGAAAGGTAGTAGCAGTAGTTAAATATTTGGATGAATGTAAGCAGGGGATGATTGCGGTATAGCAAATTAGTTTACTTTCAAAAACAAAAAGAACTAAAATATAGGATGCTCCAAACTATACAATCTGATTGTGTAATATAATATCCACCAACCACAAATATATTCTTGTAGGAAAGGTTATTTGAAATTTCTCTACCCTGTTGCTCTTGCTAACTTGAAAATAAATTAAAATTTTAATGTGCTAAAATATAACATTTTGAATGGAAAGCAGGTGGGTCTATGGACTCTGGTATTTGTACAGAAATGTGTGTATATATGTTTGTACACATATTCCTAGAGAAAATACAGTATTTAAGCATATTATCAAAGGTGTCTCTGAAATTCCTCTTCCCCTAAAAAAGCTTTAAAAACATCAACTTTAAGCTTTCCCTCTGTACATCCAATGGAGAGACTTTCTGGTTACTTTAACTGGCACTGTGGTGTAGCGGGTGGAACCGCGGCCTGCAGTGCCAGCATCCCATATGGACACTGGTTCGAGTCCCGGCTGCTCCACTTCCGATCCATTACTCTGCTATGGCCTGGGACAGCAGTAGAAAATGGTCCAAGTCCTTGGGCCCCTGCACCCACATGGGGGTCCTGGAGAAAGCTCCTGGCTTCAGATCAGTGCAGTTCTGGCTGTTGCCGCCAATTGGGGAGTGGAACAGCGGATGGAGGATCTCTCTCTTTCTCTTTCAAATAAATAAATACATCTTAAAAAGAGAAATTACCCTCTCTCATAAAATCAAAGTTAGAATTCTAGGCAGTAGTCTGATCATGGGTAATTAAGACCTTAGTTCCTAGTGTTTATATTAAATGAGAAAGTTCCTAAGCATCAGATACACTGGTTGGAGATCTGACATTCAGAAAATAAAACTAGAAAACATGGCTGATTTACAAACAGAAAGATATACAAAAATAGTGCCAGATTCTGGTGTCAGAATTCAGGTTTTTGTAAACCGGAATCTGCAAACCTCCCCAAGGATCTACTTGCAGGGTTCATTCTTGCACTGGCCAATATCAGAAGCTCTCTGCTAGATTACTTCTACATCTTTGTTTCACTCAAAGTAGCACGCAGCCTTGTAAACATACTTCAAACAGGCTAACTCTCGGAACTTGTGCACAGATGTGTCAGAATTAATTACCTGAGAATGTGTAGAACACTTTTACTCAAAGATTCCCAGAGAACAAAGTCCAAAACCCTACACGGACACTGCATGCTTAGGTAGGATTTGGGTAGGATTTTTTTAAAGGTCCTATGGTGCCCCATTATAGCACCCTATTGTATCCTTATGCAAGATAAATGGTATAGACTAGGCACTTGATTTGTAGCTGTTTAATAATTAAGAAGAAGAACATGGTGAGGCCAATCTCACGGGGTTCCTCTGGAAAAGGGAGGGGTCGAGCTGCAGTCTTCTAACACTGGATTCTGCAGAGTCTGGAGGCTTTGTCTCCTGCGTCTCCAAGTGCTATCTTGGTCCACACATCATCAGTTTTCAAGCTCCTTTGAAGAGTAATTACCCAATGTTCATTTCTCCCAAATGTGAGCCCTAAGGAGACAGACCAGACTTTGTGGTTCCTCTATCAAATTCAACTCCAGGATCAAATTCAAGGAGAGATATGGAAAACCTCATCTATTCAGCTCTCTGTGAAACTGTTCCCTAGCTAATATTTTATTTACAATCTGTACATTCCATCAACAATTCAAGTGCCTCTGTCCAAATCCATCTCTGTGGCTTGGGGGTAGTGGAGGTCTGTGAACTGTGGGTGCCTCCCAGCAAGAAGGTAAATAATGCATAGAGGGAGGTGTAAGATTCACCTGTGTGTTGTACACAAGCCAAAAGGGCATTGAAAAAGAGGAGAGTGCGGGCAGCTAATAAAAATTCAATAACTCTATCAACCTCAGCCTAGAAGCTACAGTTGACTGAACCTGTGGCATACAATGGGACTTCCTATTTGTAAGCTTGCATGCACGTCCCCACTACACCATCTATCAATCCTGCAAAGGCAGGGCCATTCTTCACTCTCCTTCTAAGGAAATTGACTCTATAGAGGTTAATTAAGCTACTAAGGTTTATGAGATAGGATTTTGGGGCTCAGTCTAATCTGCCTCAAACCCTAGGTAGGACGGCACGAATCCTAGCCTGCTCCTTCTATCATCACATAGCCTTTTCCATCTGTCTTAGCAATCAACAGGGACTTGGCTGGATGGGTTTAGGGTCTTCTACTTGTTTTGAGGATTCCTTCATCATCCTCAATACAGTCCCTGCCCCCAGAAGGAATATTTATGCATTAATGTCCTTAAAGCATTCAATGTAGGCAGGTGCAAGAAAATAGACGAGGGCTTCTTCAAATCTTGTGTTGGAAGGAGCTTCAGAAAATATCACGAGTTGGACAGAAACATCGAATCTATAAAAGGAAATGGGTGAGTGGAAAGGCATCCTTAGTGGGTCTTACGTGATTATCTTGATGTTGGGAATCACCCAAGGCTCTACAAGTGCAGCCAGGGAGATGTGGTAGCATTCACCCCTTTTCTGTGGAGGGCTGGGAATGTAGGAGCCACATGGACCTATGACACGTGACACACTTTTGGTTCGGATTTTAGCAACCACAGAGATTCACGGTAGAAGCTTCATGAAGAACAGAGGTTTAGGTTGGCAGTTAAATAGCTCTTCAACTGATGACAGGAGGAAAGTAAATAGTTCTTTAATAAATTTAAATTTTATCTTAGGAAAGAATGGGATCATCAGGTATCGAGGAGACTCACAGAACCAGATCCTAATGTGGCATCTCAGGAGATGACTGGACTTAACTGTATCCTTTATTTTTCTCTCTCCTGGGAAGTCTTTCTAAACACCTATGGCTTGGATAAGAACACATTTTGGTGTTGACAAAATACCCTACCTTACCGCCTACCATATTTAACAAAATTATTAGCTTGAATGTCACCAATCCCCACTCTGACTGGAAGAAATACCTCAAAAGATGCTATTTGTCTCTGCCCATTTAGCACTCCCCCAACAAACAAACAGACAAGTAGAAATGAGCAGGGAGCTGAGCTGACTAGGACTGAAGAAAGATGTTAAACACAGAAATCTTCCTTCAGAAGATTTCCTCCAGGAGATTCCTACTAGCTCTGCACCACCTGCATCCCAATGACATCATCTCCTGGAAACAGGAGTGGGTCTCCAGACACTTGGCTACCTGCCTCCACAAACTCAAGGGCGGGCCCCTCTCCCCCAGCCAGCTCTCGTTCTGTGGCTCGCTCTTCTCTAGTCTTTTCCAAGATGAGCTGGTCCCATGAATCCTTTAAGATGCCAGAGCACTCCAGAGAGTCTGAAATCCAAGGGAACTCTCAGGCTATCATCTGAATTCCCTTCTTTTCGACTGAGACTCTGCTCTCAGATTTAGGAAGATGTGAAAACCTCCCATGCCCAGCCCTTGTGGAACCCTCGGTGGAGTCCTGCTCAGAGTTCTTAGTGCTAAGTATGGTTGGAGAATCCTGGCCATACTACTGTCACTACAGAGGCACAATCCACCATCACAACCAAAATGATTAGGCATACTGATGGAGTATTACAATTAAATCCCTTCAGCAGTAGTCAGACACACATTGTTCCACCATTTGGAAGCGCTTGTGTCTCTCCCTGGCGATTGTGGCATTAATTAGTTATGCATGGGTATTCCCGGCAAAGAGCAGGTTCATTATAAGTTAGAAAATTTCAATTTTATAGCAGGTGTGTTATGCTGAGATTTTTATAAATTGTTCATGTGAGGATAGGCCATATAATTTTACTTTATTATTTTTTTTCTGTTCAGTATAGTGTGATGCTGAGGGTATACACAGCAAAAAGCTACAATTACCATGTTCTGAGGTAAGATAATGATTTTCAGACAAACCAACGTGGCAGAAACCTGCAATTTCGCATTTATAGCTTATGAATCTTGCTTTCATAATTACATGAGCCCAGAGGGTAACTTGTTTGTTTCTTTCTTCCTCCATAACTCATTATGTGACCTTGGGAAAAAAAAAAAAAACCTCTATCGCATTTCTGGACTATAAAATGGGCTCAATACTATGAGGATGTAGATGCAAATTTTACTCTCAATGATACCTTAAGACATATGGACAGACAGATAAGGTTTCTGACATGTACATGCATTTTGGAGGATGGGGAGAACTTAGGGCCAGCTGATCTCTGGTTTGTTATTTTCTGCCTTTTTTTTTTTTTTCTGTAACTTTGTCCACTAGGAAGCTGTGAGTTGACTCAACTTTAATTACGCAGGAAAACTGAAAAGCCTTGTCTTCGTCCTTTGCACTCTAGTTTCATTTCTTTATACTCTCAACTTTGTTTTATTTGGAAACACCTCAAATGCTCTATGTTAGAATGGGTGAGACAGGAAAAAATGATGAAAAATATTTCCTTGCCATCATCAGTGTGATGGAACATTGACCCAGGCTAATTCAGGTGACATCAGACGCATAAGCAACAGAGCTGTTGAAAACCACATTTAACCCTGCCTGCCAGTCCTGAGGGTGGCTATATTCTCTCTAAGGACCAGGAAGCCAGCTACGGGTCAGAGAAGCCTCCTGGCAGATTCTCTTGGGTATTGCTGACTTTCCCCCAGAGTAGGGTTTCTGTACGGCAGCATGGTGGACAAGTTGAGCCTAACTACTCCCTGTGATGGAGGGACGGCCCTGCATCCCTGGACTGTACCCCTCGATGGCCCTGCATCTCGTGCTCCTGTCCTGACAACCAGTACCGCTGTTTTCCTTACAAATGCCCCCCTGTTCTAGGGCCACTGCCGTAGAAGCATCCTTCCCTCTCCTATCCTAAGGGCCAGGAATGTTCTCCTGGTGTCTCTAACGAAGGGCAGGAAGAGTAGCACCTCAGCATTGCCAGCCACTATGTCAATGCCTTTTTTTTTTTTTAATAGCATTTACCACCATTTCTTGATGCTCACTTGGCCACACCAAAGTCCCACATAAGGACCCAACAAGCAGCCGGCAGCAAACCCATCTGCATTCCCCTCACAGAGGAGAAAAGAAAGCTAATGCGTTTGTGAAGCACAACCAAAAAAGCATCTTAATTCCAATTCCACTCAACTCTTGCATGTTTGCCTTTGACGCAACACCCAGTTTCTCATCTCACACACAGGTTCATAAACCTCAAAGCACAAGGCGTCTTTGGGGAGGGCAGCGACTACACCCCAGCGATTTTTATGTATGGAAACCTCACATCCCTCCGTGGAGGAATTCAGGGGCAAAAGTGGTCCAACCTCCTTAATAACCAGATGTTTGCAATCATCAGAAATACATCTTAGGCTGTAACCATTTCTCTGTTCTCCAGCATTCAGTCTCAAAGAGAATTTACATAACAACATGTGACATGTCAAATGCTTAAAGGTACCAACCATGACAGGACAAATTACACTCATTTTTCAACACTCTTTGCAAGGTGCACCACTTCAGGCGCGCGCCGGGCTGCATGCTGGGGCCTTTCTGGAGGCGCAACCAAGACCATCATGCGCGGGCAAACAGCTCCGTGCCTCCGGGGAGGGAAGGAAAGAGGGAGGGAGGGGTGGTGCAGGGAGGCCCGCCTTGGAGGGGGGGGCTGCCCCACTTACCCGCCGTAGGCCGGGATCGGGGGCGGGGGCGCCGCAGCCCTGAAGGTGTTGTACACGGTGCGCCCGCGGCCTCGGAGGTGCGCCCCTCGGTAGGCGGCCGCGGCGGTGGCGGCTGGATACGGGAAGCCGGGCACTGTGGGCGAGAGGAGAGACAGAGCAAGGCGGTCAGATGCACACCTGCCCTCTGGGCCACCTGTTCCAGGGCCTTGTCCCTGCAGGGCCAGGTGAGGTCCCGGCTCCCCACCCTGCTGAGATCACGAGACAAAAGGCAGAGAACGGCTGGGTGGGACAGCAGCAGTCACCGGAGAACAGGGTAGGCGACCAACAGAGGAAGGCTCGCTACACAGACTGCAAGGTTAACAGAGACGCACACGCAATGTCTTCTCAACCACTGTACTCCAGGGGACCCCAAAGCGTTTGCGTGGAATGGAACGAAAAGTGTATTCTGGTGCAAAAAAGTTGTGAAATCCATGCCTAACTTTTTTTTTCAAAATAAACATTTTCTGGCTGGCGCCGCGGCTCACTAGGCTAATCCTCCGCCTTGCGGCGCCGGCACACCGGGTTCTAGTCCCGGTTGGGGCGCCGGATTCCGTCCCGGTTGCCCCTCTTCCAGGCCAGCTCTCTGCTGTGGCCAGGGAATGCAGTGGAGGATGGCCCAAGTGCTTGGGCCCTGCACCCCATGGGAGACCAGGAGAAGCACCTGGCTCCTGCCATCGGATCAGCGCAGTGCGCCGGCGGCGGCCATTGGAGGGTGAACCAATGGCAAAGGAAGACCTTCCTCTCTGTCTCTCTCTCTCACTGTCCACTCTGCCTCTCAAAAAAATATAAAATAAACAAACATTTTCCATAAAATTTCTGAGGACCCTTTGTATGCATGGATGTCAAAACACTTTGCACCAAAATACACTTCCCTTTTAATTCCATTTCCTTGAACTTTTTAAAATGCCTGCACATGGGGGCTTCCCAAAGTTGGTGGAAAATTCACAGTATCTTTGAAGTTCATGAACTTTCTGAAGCCCCTTGAGACATGTGTAAATGTACATCTGGATGTGTACGCCCATGCCTGAGTGTATAGTATAAATATGCATATTGTACATATAAATACAAGGTGTATCCACACATTTCTGTATCTCCATGCAAGTGCATACGTGTGTATTTGTTTATCCATACGCACGCATGTCCACATACTAGTAGCTACCTTGGGGCTGAGTGCACCATGGTTGGTTGTTTATTCACACCTCTTTCCCCATCCCATTCTTATTTCTCTTTATGCAGATGCATGACCTGTGAGGATTTCTCACTGAATATTCCCACACATACACATACCACGGGTGCAGTCACCACTCACGTCCCGAGAAACACATGCTACCAGCATCCAGGAGCCAGCTACCCTCCTAAGCAGCCTTTCAAAGCAAACACAACAGCCAGATCTACCAGCAGAGAAGTCTGGGAGCTTCTTCCTGTTGAGAACAAAGCGTGGCCAGGATTTCCTTCCCTGGGGGAAAGTCTCAGCGCCGTGATGAGGAGGCACACGGGGCATTAAGCTGGATAGTTCCTCGGGACCCCTGATACTCCTTCCTGGTGGCTCCATCTGGGACAAGGTGACCCTAGTTTGCATGCGAATCAGGACGGCACAGGGTCCGAAGTGCCTTTGGGAACCCAGCTCTGCCTTCAAGCTTCCCTCGCTTCTCCGAACCTCAGGAGGCTCTCACTACGCTGACCACGCTTGGCCCCAGCAACCAGGCAGGGTATCCCAACCACATCCCACAGAGGGCAGGCCTCCGAGGAAGCCGCTACACCAGGTGAGCCACAGAAAAGGCTCCGAGCTCTTGCCCTGCACCCAGCACACACACACTGCCTTCCCCAGGCTTCCGCAGAGCACCTGACCTCTCAGGAGAGGTCACCATCTCCACCCTGTGTCCAAGAAGCAGCCCACCCACGCCTTCCCACTACACCCGGAATCTGCTCCACGCACACTTCTGCAGGTACTCAGTGAGGTGCATGTAAAAAACAAGCAAAAAGGCACAAAAGGAAGCTGGAGGAAGAAAAAAATGTTCCCGAGAGACAGCAGGGCAGCCATGGGCTGCTCCCCAGCAGGCTGGGGACGGCCACGTTAGTGACCTGGAGACCTAAGAAATACACACGAGGTGTCCATGTGGTACCAACCCACAGAACCTGTTCTCAAGCCCATACCACCTCCAGGAATCACATGGACGGGAACCAACCCAGGGGCCCTGAAGCCCAACTGGCTGCTGTGACCCAGAGTGATCGGGATGGGGAGAAGCCGCCCTGCCTGATGCAACCTATCACATCTTTCTCTCATAATGTGATTAAAGCACTAGGATTAGGGAGCCATGCCAGAGCAACTACATCATTCACTCAAGAACACCAGCAAGGCTATCTTCCAACATGTTTATTGTTGAGGACAAATCATTCGATGGAACTCTCTTGCCAGCCCTGGCAACTGACATCCCCGGATCACGTTTCAGCTAAGCTTGCAAGCTGACAGAGGGGCGTGCCTGAACAGGGCACAGCCGGGAAATCTGAACATCACCAAAGCACCAGCGTCACCACAGGCTCCAGACCCTCGCTGCAGAAAACGGGCAGGCATGCCTCGGACTGCAATTCTATCTTGCCACAGCGCAGAGATTAAGTTTTCGTAGGAACGCTCCGGATGGTGAAGGAGAGAAAATGAAAAATTCACAATGTGGCAGAGCAGCTGGCTGCCCGTGCGAGCAAACCCGGTAATTATGCTGACCCAGGCATTATCACCGGCTACGGGGCCGGTGAGCGAGACAAGATCCCTCTCGGCAACCAGCAGCTCTTGCAGTCGTTCTTGGAGGAGTCAGATGCTGAGAGACAACGTGGAACAGAAGCCCCGCGACACAGTGAGCGGGGCACACACTATCAGAAGCGGAGCGCCAGGGTGCCCTGGGTGCTGTTTCAGGATGGATGCCGCTCCTGAAACAGGATAAGCTATCTGCAGGTCAGACTACTGGGCCCTGTGGGCCCCTCCAAGCAGGGATTGTTGGACGGACTCCTGTCTTGTACAAGGAACACAGGAAAGACCACAAATCAATGCCTGGCTTACATGTCACCTTCCTGGGAGACCAAGCTCCTTTAGGGAAGACACAGAAGGTGCACGGATCACGCTCTGGGCCACAGGCGTCGAGAACAAAGTGCGTGGTGCCTCCACAGCCCCAGGGAAGTACCTGCTCAGCGGCCTCTTCGCTGCTCTGGCTGCAGAGTGGGCAAAGTGTCCCTTCTGTGAAGTCTTCCGTTGGTCATCATACTCAACAAGTATTTCCTTCCCTCCTCCTTGTCCTCCTCTCCCTCCCTCCCCCTCCTTCCCTCTTCCACACCTTTCTTCTCTCCATCGTTCCCCTCCATTCCCTCCTGCTTCCTCCTTTCCCTCCCTCTCCTTCTCTTTCCCTCCCTCTCTTCCTACTTGCTTGCTTCTTTCCCTTCTTGATTTTCACCCTTCCTTCTCATCTATACTTTCAAATTCCCTTTGCAACAAGGCTGCCATCCTCCTCCTCGGCCATTTGACAAACTCAAATAGCTCGGATGGCAGAGTTGAAACTAATGCTGGAATGCAAACGCCATGAGGGCGGTGGTCTCAGTCCACTCTGCTCCTTGATTTACCCTAGTGTCTGGGACTGGGCAGGTACCGGGTACCTGACACTGCCTGGTCACCCATCTGTGGTTAGGCAATGTCTGTCCACCTCCTTCCACACTGTCCTGTATCACGGGGGCCTTCCCACACTCTGCAGAGGAAGAGTGTGCAAGTCCCATTCCCCGAGCTCTGGCGTGATCGCTGGAAAGATGGCTTCCACTTCCACTTCCAGAGATGCTGCACTGGCCCAGAAAACGTAACCATGCACAGAACATGTGTGATTGCAGGGAAAGTGGAGACGGCTGGTATACACGCATTTATACGTGGATTGATCAGAGCTTCCACTTACATTCTCTCTTAATATTATTACTGCAGCACCATTATCAGGTTTGAGATTCTTACTCTGGGGAAAAGTGAGACAAACTCTCCCCCCTTCACACCAGGCAATGTCTATTAAAAGGTACAGAGTCACATCACATGCTCCTCATCGTCCCACACAGTGTTCTCTGAAAATCCAGCAAGAACAGTCCATGAATGCTGCAGTTGTGTGTGCCAACAAGGAACAATAGAACACAACAGTGTTTGCCAACTCAGACTTATCTGATGTGAACTGGCACCTGCTGTATTTCTACCCACATTCATTACAGGGTTTTTCTGCTAGATGGATGGTTTACAATACCATAGTTCCATCTCATGCCCCTAAGACAAATGGCCAATTTTCATGGCAAACAACAACAAAACCAACCCACACCTGTACGTCAAACATTCTTCACACATGGGATGAAAGGGACATGTATTTTTCTTACATGCCTACAAGGTAACTTGACTTACAGATGCTGGAATGGGGCTAAATATATATTTCAAGCATGTGATTAAGGTACAGATTAAACAAGACCAAAATGCTTTTATCCTACAATCACATAGGAACAAAATCTCTGAACCACAGGCTTACTCCGTTACACGACACTCATCTTTTGCTGAGTTATTGTCATCATGCTGTCAATCAACACAGCAATTCAAGAGTATGGGTCCAATAAGTGAGCAAGACATGTTTGATAAATGCAAAGCAAAATGCTAAATGGAAATTCACAATGTCCTATTTCTGGGATGGAGCAAAACCTGGTTAAAATTGAAGTTATATCAGTTGCCATGTCAATTAACTGTAATAAATGTCTCTTTGTTAATCAAGAACAACTTTGGAGACAAAAATGACATCGTATGACAGGCATTTGTGAACCTCAGCGCTGGAGTTAGACCTTTTTCTTCCTACATTTCGGGTGAATAAACAGGTAAACAGATCACCAATCAGGGATTCGGCAAAGTATTTGGGCTGATATGTGGACATCATCCACAGCGTCCTTAGTTCTTGGCCTAAGGAAGATGAGGAAGGGAAACGCCACAGGTTCATCATCCTGGAGAAGTTCCTTCTTAACCCTTACCTAGCGTGAATCAAAGTGAAAAATCTGGTCTCACTGCAGCAAAAATTGGATTTAGTTCATGAGCTAGAAATGAATCTCTCCAAGCAAACAGGGCATGGGACAGGAGCAAGGAACCAACTGCACATCTTACTGACACTTCAACATTCCCAACCCACCCACTCTCAGCCTTCAGCTGGATTTATGCCTGCAGCATATTTTGGGGAGGCCCATGGAGCAATCTTCTCAGTTGTTGGAAGTCAGGAGCTCTATACCATGGAACTCAATGAGATGGAAACTTCAGGCACGTAAGAAGAGGCGTGCTGTGATGTGCTCAACTATCGACACTTTTAAAGGGAAGATGTGTGGGTGTATCCACCAGCCAAATGAGCCATTTACCAAAAGCGTCAACTGCGTGCTGCCTGTCTCCCCCCTCAAAGACAGAATCCCAGTCTCCACCTCAGAGGAGCCCGGGCTTGATGTATTTACAGGGACGAGGGTGTCTCTTCCCTGTCTCTTTTATGAACATGGTGCTTACCTTCGAAAATAAACACAAATGAGATCATCTTGCCAGCCCAGAAATCCCGAGAGAAGAAACACAAAACCAGTGGAAAATACTTGAGGGTTATAAACTGCATATTAAAGTTTTAGAGCTCTGGGAGAGACAGAATAGTAGCAGATGCAAAACCCGACAGGGGGGCAGAATCTGCATCAAAGCCATAAAAATATACAACCGCTTTAATGGGCAATTATTCTTTGCATTTGTGCACTGGTTTGAATTTGCATGAGACTGCCAGATGCCCCGGAAAAGGTGTGCCATTGGAATGGAGGAGGGGCTCTCTCTTTGTCCCACACTTCCTCTCCCTGGGCCCCATAGAGTCACCTTTCACCACCCCTGGTAGGTTTTAAGACAGAGAGATGTTCATGCTAACCTGGGGTTGAATTGTTTCCTGAGTAAGTTACAGTAGGAAATACACCACTCTGGGGGTGCAGATGCATTGCAACAGCAGGTTCATGGGTTTTCCAGGCTCCCCCTTGGGGGACTCCCATTCCGTGTGCTGGGCTATCAATCAAGAAGCCGCATAATCGGTAACACAGCCTCTGCTCATGGAGCAGCAATTTCAGAGGCAGGGCATTGAGCGATAAGCATCACAAGGAGCAGTCAGAAACAAAAAAACTGATAATTTTCCAAACTGCCAAAAAGAAGTTTTTTGTTTAAATGAATCTCAAATAAAAGCCCAGCTAATTGGTTTATAATGCAGTGTCTACATACAACTAGGTCACTCTTTTTAAATGGTGCTATTTGGAAAATTTAATGTTAGAGTGTATTGGGTTCCAGACCAAAACCAAACTGCAACGGCTTTCAAATCTTTAAAATTCCAGTAATTGCAGAGATTTGGGGGAAAAAAGAGGGAGCAGAAGAGGGCCTCATACTTTCAAGTCCTTTACAAAAAGACCAAAACGGCTCCTTCATTTGTGTAATCTCCGGTTGTTGTGTTCACATAAATTTATCCCTGAAACACACATTTGGGATCAACTCTTGTTTCACTACAAAATGCATGTTGATATTAAATACTGCTGTTTAGAAGTGAATAAATCTCCATTTTGGACAAACATTTCCTTATAGGACATCCTCATTTGAAATGCATTGAATAGGAAAACAAAAATTTCTAATTAATGTACAAGTCTAATCACCATTCTCCACATGGAAGAGTAATTTTTCACTGTTCATTTGCTTGGTTTAATCTCAAAACTGACATAACAGAAACGCAATGTCCTATAAATCTCCACTCATTTGTTCCTTTAATATTCATATTCCATTGAACTGCGCCTGCTTGTTGCTGCAGTCCATTACAACATGCAAAAGTGTCGATAAAAATATTATGAAAGGCAAGATGTGTTCCTTCCTGGCTGTGTGCGCCATTTATTTGGGAGAAGACAATAAATGGCTTGTGGATTGTCCCTCGGCCTGCTGCTTGGTGGGTGATTAGTGATTAATTACCTTGCAGCAAATTGACATGGCACGAGGAAATTGACACAGCCCTGATTAATTAACTTTTTATGGGCAGCAGTTACCCACAAACACTGAGCAACATAATTGAATCTCTTTACAGAATGTCATGGTACAAAAGTTTTAGTCAAATCCAAATTAGCCAGAAGTTTCCAGGCTGCAAGAGGTCTGAGGGGAATGTGTGGAAGGAAGGCATTGGCAAGAACGGCAACCGGGAGAGAAACGCACCTTTTTGAGGGAACAAGGGCTGCTGACATGTGCCAGCCTGACTGCCCACACCGAGGTCACGGATGTGAGGTTCGCCTTCAGCTAGACTTTGGGGGTTAGGCTGAGAGAGACCAACACGTCTCGCTTTCATCCAGCCTCACTGTGGCCGATGCTTCTTGACACTTAACTTGGTTCCCGAATTGTCACCTTCGTTCCAACATCGCCTCCCTTCCACATCTTTACCTCCCGTCTCCTGACCCCAGCCACCGTATCCACCACGCCATTCTGGTGTGGTTTGTTTCCGGTTCCTTATCATTCTCTCATCACCTCACTGGATTTTGCAATTTCATTACCCATGTCTCTGTGAGGATGCTCCGAGGACTGCATTGGGGTCACTGCTACCTCTCTTTTTCTTTCTTTGACAGGCAGAGTTTACAGACAGTGGGGGGGGGGGGGGGTGTAGAGGGGGGGAGGGGGAGAGGGAGGGAGGGAGAAAGAGAGAGAGAGGGAGGGAGGGGCCTTCCTTCTGTTGGTTCACTCTCCAAATGGCTGCAATAACCAGAGCTATGCCGATCTGAAGCCAGGAGCCAGGAGCTTCTTCCCAGTCTCTCATGTGGGTGCAGGGGCCCAAGCACCTGGGCCATCCTCCACTGCACTCCCAGGCCACCGCAGAGAGCTGGACTGGAAGAGGAGCAACCGGGACTAGAACCTGATGCCCATATGGGATGCTGGTGCCGCAGGCAGAGGATTAACCTAGTGCGCCATGGCGCTGGCCCTACTGCTGCCCTCTCTAATACCCAGAAAGGGATCCAGCAACAGGGCAATCATCGAAATGGGTCTTGATCACACTGTCAGATAGACTCAGAGCCTCAAAGTACTTTACCCACGGAGGAACATCGGGATGGTCCCTGAACCTTTTCCAGGCAGCTTCTCCTATAAAGGACACATACTACAGAAGTTCTGGGTTTGGGATGACGTTTGTCACTTCGTCACCAGGGATCCTGGACTTTAGTCAGCCAAAAATCCAGGCACTGATAACCACAGTAACCCAAGCAAACGTGATTACGGCTGGTACATGGCCAAGTCCGTTATGAGATGGAGGAGATTCAACTGCACTCGTGTTAACAGCTAGCACTCACTAACACTTGCTAATCGTCAGATGTGCAGATTAACTCACCAACTCATCACAAAACCCTATCAACCATTATGATCGCCACCCTCACTTTCCTGGGGAGGAAGCAGAGGGACAGAGCAACTCAGAGACTTGCCCAGCGATCCAAAGCCAGAGCCCACGATCTCATCTATGACCCAACACGCAAGGAGGACAAAGGCATCCCTGGTCAGCCTCAGGAGAAAGCTGTCAGCTGCTCCTGTCTCCAGGCTCCCTAGAATCTCTCCCTCCGGCTTCCCTCCCATTGTCTGGGCAAGCTACATCCTCTCGCTAGATCCATGCCCCAGCCGATAGAGCCAGCCGCCGGCAGCTTCCCAGAGATCAAGTGCTCCCTGCGTGGGGAGGGCGAGATGCTGAGGGGGCGGCTGTGCCATTTCTCCCCTTACACGGATTTATGCTCCGAGATGTCAAGACACCTGGACAGGCTGTGCCCCTTTTCTGCTACTGGGATGCAGGCCGCAGGGAACGCGGCTGATTTCCATTCGTGATACACCCAAAGCTAAGCTGCTCCCCTGTGCCACTGGGGTTTATCGTCACATCTGGATGTGAGTGTGCAGGGGGGTGCATGCAATCCAAACACGCTGGGGACCCGGACTCGGCCAGCAAGGATGTGGGCCAGGGTTACGGCAGAGGGGCGTTGGCGGACGCCATGGCTGGGCAGGTGAACCCAGTTACTGTCCACACTGGGAGCTCTTTACGACTGCATTTCACCACAAGTTTTGAATTTTGGAGACTGGAAGAAGAAACATTTGAAGATTTTGGAGGAGCTGAGTAAGACACTTAGCACATTTTGGGGTTGTCATTTTTTTTTTCTGTTCTTAATTAGCTCACATTGTTATCAAATATCACGTCACTCACAGCTTGGTTTGAAATACATGTCTTTCATGGAAATAAGTACATGGAATCTAGAAATACAGAAAAGTGCCTGTGGTGAACACACGGGGGCTTACTTTGAGCAGCGAGCCTGGGGTTCTCGGGGCACAAAGTTCTCCTAATTTAAAGAACAAAATCGGAGACAGGCTTGGGACGCAGTAGGTTAGGCAGCTGCTTGGGATGCCCGTGTCCCATATCAGAGTGCCTGGTTAGAGCCCTGGCTCCTCTGCTTCTGATCCGGCTTCCTGCTAGTAGATCCTGGGAGGGAGCAGATGGTGGTTCAAGTGCTTGGGGAGCCTGTTCCCAAATGAGAGACCCACATGGAGTTCTGGGCTCCTGGTTTTGGCCCAGCCCAGTCCTGGCTGTTGTGGGAATTCAGGGAGTGAACCAGCAGATGGAAGATCTCTCTTTCTGCCTTTCAATTAGAGGAAAACAAACACACACCCCTCGTCCCAAAAAAATCCAAATTCACAAAGCAACAATAAACCCAAACACACCACTCACCCACACGGATATCCTTTGATCATTTCAGCCCTGTGCGATGTTGAATGAGGACAGCAGCACGGTGTCAACTCACTGCTGCACTGCTCCGCATACCTCCCTGAGTCCCCCTGGCCCCTTCCCTCCCAGGCCACAGAGGGTCAGGTCAGTCTCGCAGACAAGCAGCAGAAGGCATGGCTGCTGGACGCACGCTGATGCACCTCACTGCCTGGGAGAGGCCTCTGTGCTGTCTACTCACAGGGACTGACAACACTTCCTGCAGAAGATTTTTATAACATTTCATTCAGTAAGATGAGGAGGAATCTCAATCTTGGAGTGTTTACCTTGGCAGGATAGCTTTTGCAAAAGTGCTTTCTGCCATTGGAAGGGAAGCTGCAGACAGACAAGACCCTGTGACACTGAGGTCTGTTTTAATTTAGACAAGGCAATTTACTATAATCTATTAGTTTGAGGAAACTTGTGCCAGTGTCCACTGAGATTAGTTTTGTTTTCTCCAGGCAGCCATGGGAAAAAAAAAAAAAAAAGAACCAAATGATGTATATAAATAATTCCTTTAGGTGCATACACAGTGAAGTTTCAATTGTTAAATCATTCAAGGTCTAACAGCCAGCCGAAACAGCAAGCTCAGTGAATTTCCTCCCCAGTAAGGGACGAGGGCAAGTGCCAGGAATGAGCTTCCTATGGGGCTCAGCTGGATCTCCCAGGGTTCTCTGGGTGTGCTGCAGCTCCTGGAGACCAGGCCCCCAGTGGGGGCTGGTGGTGACTCACGGGATGGGTGCTTGAGCCAGCACCTTGTCCATTTCACATCACACCACTGCTGGGGGACAGCTGCTCCGCTGGTGTTGAGGCTATCTGCCTTGGGTCTAGGGAGCTTCTACCTGGTATTCCCAACAGCCCTACATACAAGAGACAGAAAGAGCACCACTGGGAAACAGCGGAACTGTCCAGTCTCTGGATCAGTATAAACCTCCCGGTTTCCTCTGATAACTGCTAACCATCCAGGAGAACATGAGTATGCTAAGAAGCGAAGGAGAAGACGACCTAAAACGCTTCCAGTGGCCTGAAAGGGCCTCTGCTGAGAGATGTCACTCAACGTTCACCTGGTAGGGATGGATGCACGGTCATGGGTGTGGCTGGGGGACATGGCCAAGGTTGCATGGCCAGGGTTACCAGGATCATTAATTCCCAGCTCTGGCCCTTTACACTATATCACATTGTGCCTCGGGGGAACATTGTAAACCCAACAGTAGGGGCTAGGACTTGCTGGCAAAAGCCTATCTTTTCGAAGTGTTTCTACGGCTTACATAGCAACAGCTTGCATGGCAACGGCCAAGGGGAGAGATGATAAACACACAGGGCCCCCGTTGGGCCTGTTGAGGTGTGTCTCAGAGGCTTGTTTGTGAAAAGCTGTTAGGAGCCAAGCATCCACACTGCACACAAACAAAACTCAAGGAGACATAGCTAAAAATGTGGCCTGTTACTTGGTTCTCAGACTGCATCTTCTCAACGCTGCCCTCCAGTTCTCCAGTTGTAATAGTTTTGGATTACAGTCCTTTTATGTGAACGATACCGTGATTTTTGAAAATGGTGGTTTGGGTTCTTAGTATTGTTCTTAAAACTGTTCAAACCATCCAGTTTAAATGAACTACGCTGACCTCTTTCTCCTTCAACGGGAGCAAGCAGCACTTCCACTCACTGGATGTGGAGATTTGTTTTCGAACAGAAATAAGGCAAGGAGAAGAGGGGGCCACCTCTGTGGCTGGGCATATTCCTACGCAAGCAGCACCAAGAATCCCTACCTCCACCCTCGAGTCACTACCAGTGCCACCAGACGCACCTTCTCATTCCTAAGCAGTTAACTCCCAGCACTGCCGACTCACAGAGGGCTTGGCTCCATTTGCAAAGCTGAGTCACGGATGAACACGCACCTGCTCCGTGGCATGAACCTGCTCTCCTTCATACCCCAGGAAACAAGCAACTTCTACGTTCAGACCTCTCAAGAAAGAACAGGTCCTTTTTTCCTCATTTTAAGTTCCCAATAGTTTGGGGGAAACAGACAAACTGTAGCTGAGTGCCTAAAAAGAAACTCACAAGGTAACTTCTCTAACTACTGGAAGATCTCTCCCTCGCCTCTGCAGAGGCTGCAGGAGGGTGGTCATTTCAAGGAGCTCAATGTGAGAGCCGCACCAACCGGCTGATCCTCTTAAGACAACGTGAGTGTTGAAAGTGCTTTCTGTCAACGCTATCACAGGACTTGGCGTTTCCAGGGAATTCCCCCGGAACGGCTGCTTTGCTTGCTTTCAGAAACATCTAGTCTCAGCCTTGTTCTCTGCCTGTGCATGCACGGGGATCCCAGGGCAACATAGTTTATTGTTTTAATATCTGTCTGAGACAAAGCAAACGCATCCTCCAGTGACTCCTTATCTGTCATATGTATTTCTGTGAAAGAAATATCAAGACAAATAAGATGTTTGGCGGCACACCACGGGATGGCGGTTTGTGCAATTGGCAGCTTTTTTGCAAAAGCAAGACCCCCATCCAAAAAGAGGAAAGTCACTATTCTGCATTGAGATTAATAGCCAGAGCACTTGGTTCTGAGACCAAATAGTGGCCTGAAATGTGTGTGTGTGTGTGTTTTTAAAGAGCCTTATTTATTTATTTGACAGGTAGAGTTACAGACAACAGTAAGAGCAAGAAACAGAGAGAGGTCTTCCATCCACTGGTTCACTTTGCAAATGGCCGCATTGGCCAGATCTGGACTGATCCGAAGCCAGGAGCCAGGAGTTTCTTCCAGCTCTCCCATGGTGGAGGAAACTCTACCAAAATTAGAAGGACACGCTGGATCTCCATGGAGGGCGTGGACACCCATAACTCGGGACTCTAGCAGCTGAGAGCCTACGCACCAGCATTGGAAAGAGAGCTAAGACCAGATCGCTGCAGCCCAAGCCACTGTGGTAAAGCTGCAAGGAGAACCTAGAGGGAACCCGGCTTGGAGTGCCATGGGGGATAGTGTACCTAACAAACTAGAGGAGAAAAAAAAAAGGGACAGGATGGACATGTTTCTCTGTCCCTGATCACTTTACAATGGCATCCTGTAAATAGCAGATAGAGCAGGCACCGTTTTGGACATACGTAACAGCTGTGCCAGCTTGTGTCTGTACCCAGCAAGCAGCCGAGTGAAGACTCCTGACTCTGATGGGGAGAACTCACAGGGGCTAGGAGCCTGTGACTGTGTGAGGCGTCTGTATCTGGGCTGGGAAAAAAGCAGACGGTGTGTGGGAGGACTCATGGTGTGGCTGGGACTTTGCATATTCTCAGTGGGAGACCCCACGCACCCAGGGCTTCCTGGTCACCTGGTGAGACACTGCTGGGGAATCTGAACTTACACTGCGGACTGACTGCACAGATCCTTCTGTGGTCCTTGGGACACAGCAGATAAATATTATACCCACTGGGGCTAGCGCTCAGGCACTGGTCTTTTTTTTTTTTTTTTTTTTTTGACAGGCAGAGCAGACAGTGAGAGAGAGAGACAAAGAGAAAGGTCTTCCTCTTCCTTTTGCCGTTGGTTCACCCTCCAATGGCTGCCATGGCCAGTGCACCACGCTGATCGGAAGATAGGAGCCAGGTACTTATCCTGGTATCCCATGGGGTGCAGGGCCCAAGTACTTGGGCCATCCTCCACTGTACTCCTGGGCCATGGCAGAGGGCTGGCCTGGAAGAGGGGCAACCAGGACAGAATTCAGCTCCCCGACCAGGACTAGAACCCGGGGTGCCAGTGCCACTAGGCGGAGGATTAGCCTATTGAGCCATGGCGCCGGCCCAACTGGTCTCCTTTCAGGAGAGGAGCTCAGCTGAGCAGATTATATTTCCCTTCTAATAAAAAAAGATTTACCACACCAAACCTGGATGTGTCACATTAGGTGCACTCTTATCCCTGGAGAACTGAACAGAGCTGCCTGGCCACACCTACTACAAGCCTCTAGATATTCACTGAAAGCAGACATTCCATTATCTACAGAGACACAGTACAAAGATAAAAGCTACCTTTTAGAAAGAAAGCAACGAATATTTCCACAAATGCCAAACAACAAATGCATCAATTCAAGAAACAAGAATACGGAAGACAACATGACACACTCAAAAGAACACAACACCTCAATACTGTATTGTGAAGATGATGATATGGAAGAAATGCAAGAAATGGAATTCAAAAAATTAGTCATAAGATTACAAAGAAGAAATAAGAAGCAAATGCATGAACTTCTGAAATCTGAACAGGACATGAAAGAAAATTTCTCCCATGAAGTTGACATCTCAAAGAAAAATCAAAATGAAATGAGGAACTGAATAGAACAAATAAAAAATGCAGTGGAGAGCATTAACCACAGAATTGGTGAAGCAGAAGAAAGAATATCAGACTTAGAAGACAAAGCACAAGAAATTATACAGTCAAACCAAAGAAAAAAGAAGAAATTAGAAATCTAAAAAACATTGTTGAGAATCTACAGGATACTATAAAACAATGAAACATACAGGTTCTAGGAGTTCCTAGAAAGAAAGGATTAGAAGGCCTTTTTGGTGAAATAATAACAGGGAACTTCCCAAATTTGGAGAAAGAAAAGGGATATTCAAGTATAGGAGGGCACACATAACTCCTAAGAGACATGACCAGAAAATATCTTCGCCATGACACATTGTAATCAAACTCACCACAGTAAAAAACAAAAAGAAGATTCTAAAATGTGCATGAGAGAAATGCCAGATTACATTCATGGCATCTCCAGTTAGACTCACAGTGAACTTCTCATCAGAAACCTTACAGGCTAGGAGAGAATGGCAAGATATAGTCCAAGTTTTATGAAAAAAAAAAATAGTGTCAACCCAGAATATTATTCCTTGCAAACCTCTCATTTATCAATGAAAATGAAAAGACCTTCTGAAACAAACAGAAATTGAAAGGATTTGTCACTACCCGTCCAGCCCTGCAAAAGATGCTTAAGGATGTGTTGCACACAGAAACACATAGGAAAGAAGTTAAGGAAGAAAATCTCTCAGTAAAAGTTCAAAAGAAATCCAAAGTAAAAAACAGGAATATTTTTGGGAAAATGGCAGGGTCAAGTTGTACTTATCAATAACCACCTTAAATGTAAATGGCCTCAACTCTGCAGTTAAAAGACATAGACTGGCGGCTGAATGGATTCAAAAACCAAACCCATGTTTTTGCTACATAAAATAAATACATTTCACCAACAAAGATGTACACAGATTGAAAGTGAAAGGAAGGTCAAAGATATTGCAAACCAAAAAAGAGCTGGTGTAGCCATCCTAATATCAGACAAAAAACTTTAACACAAAAACTGTTAAAAGAGACAAAGAAGGGCCCTATGTAATGATTAAGAGATCAATTCAACAGGAAGATATAACTATTATAAACATAAATGTACCTAATAACAGGGCACCTGGCTATTTAAAAGAAATGTTAAGAGATCTAAAGGGAGACATAGACTTCAGTAGTAATGGAGAATTTCAATACCCCACTTTCAGCAATGGACACATCAAAGACAGAAATTCACCAAGGAAACAACAGAGTTAATTGACACTATAGACCTAATGGACATAACAGGTATCTACAGAACTTTGCATCCTACAGTTGTAGGATACACATTCTTCTCACCAGTACATGGATCTTTCTCTAGGATTGACAACATACTAGGCCATAAATCAAGTCTCAGGAAAGTAAAAAAAAAAAAAATCAAAACCATACCATGCATGTTCTCACATGACAATGGAATGAAGCTGGAAACCAGCAACTCAGGAATCTCTAGAACATATGCAAACAGATGGAGATTGAACAACATGCTCCTGAATGAACACTGGATCACAGAGGAAATCAAAAGAGAAATCAAAAAATTTCTGGAAACCAATGAAGATGACAACACAACATATTAAAACTTATGGGATATAGCAAAAGCAGTGTTAAGAGCAAAGTTTAAATCAATAGGGACCTACATCAAGAAATTGGAAAGGCACCAAATAAATGAGCTATCAATACATCTCAAGGATCTAGAAAAACAACAGCAAACCAAACACAAAACTAGTAGGAGAAAAGAAATACTTAAAATTAGAGAAGAAATAAAATAAAAATTGAATAAAAAATACAAAAGATCAGCAAAACAAAGAGCTGGTTTTTTGAAAAATAAACAAAATTGACACACCATTGCCCCAATTAACCAAAGAGAGAGAGAGAGAGAGAGAGAGAGAGAGAGAACCCAAATCAATGAAATTAGAGATGAAAAAGGAAATGCAGCAACAGACAACACAGAAATAAAAAGAATCATCAGAAATTACTACAAATCTCTGTATGCCAAAAAACTGGAAATCTAGAAGAAATAGAAAGATTCCTGGACACATACAACCTACCTAAATTGAGCCATAAATACTTAGAAAACCTAAACAGACCCATAACCAAGAAGGAAATTAAAACAATAATAAAGGTCCTCCCAATAAAAAAAGCCCAGGACCAGATGGTTTCACTGCTGAATTTTACCAGACATTTAAAGAAGAACTGATTCCATTTCTTCTCAAGTTATTCAAAACAATCGAAAGGGAGAGAATCCTCCTAAATTCTTTCTCTGAAGCCAGCATCACCTTAATTCCTAAACATGAAAGGGATTCGACAGAGAAAGAGAATTACAGACCAATTTCCCTGATGAACAGAGATGCAAAAATCCTCTACAAATTTTTTGCCAATGGAATCCAGCAACACATCATAAAGATCATTTACTCAGACCAAGTGGGCTTTATCCCTGGTATTCAGGAATGGTACAACATTCGCAAATCAATCAATGTGATACATCACATTAACAAACTGCTGAACAAAAAACATGTGATTGTCTCAATAGATCCAGAGAAAGCACTTGATAAAATACAATATCCTTCCATAATGAAAATGCTAAGAAAATTTGGTACAGAGGTTACATTCCTCAACACAATCAAGGCAATTTATGAAAAACCCACAGCCAGCATCCTATTGAATGGGGGAAAGTTGGAAGCATTCCCACTGAGATTCGGTTCCAGACAGGGATGCCCACTATCACCATTGCTATTCAATATAGTCCTGGAAGTTTTAGCCCAAGTCATTAGGCAAGAAAAAGAAATCAAAGGGATACAAATTAGGAAGGAGGAAGTCAAACTATCCCTATTTACAGATTACATGATTCTATAAACAAGGGATCCAAAAGACTCCTCTAAGAGACTATTGGAACTCTTAGAAGAGTTTGCTAAAGTAGCAGGATATAAAGTCAATACACAGAAATCAACAGCCTGTGTATATGCAGATAATGCCATGACTGAGAATTTCAAAGATCAATCCCATTCACAATAGCTACAAAAAAAAAATCAAATACCTTGGAATAAATTTACCCAAGGATGTCAAAGATCTCTATGATGAGAATTACAAAATACAAAAGAAAGAAAAAGAAAAAAATACAAAAATATGGAAAAATCTTCCATGTTCATGGATTGGAAGAATCAATATCATCAAAATGTCCATTCTTCTGAAAGCAATTTACAACTTCAGTGAGATACCAATCAAAATACCAAAGACATTCTTCTCAGATCTAGAAAAATAATGCTAAATTCATATGGAGGCACAGGAGACCTCAAACAGCTAAAGCAATCTTATCCAACAAAAACAAAGCCTGAGGCCTCAGAATACCAGATTTCAAGATATACCACAGGGCAATTATTATCAAAACAGCCTGGTACTGGTACAAAAATAGAAGGATAGACCAATGGAACACAACACCAACACCAGAATTCAATCCAAACATCTACTCTCAACTTATATTTCACCAAGGAGCTAAAATCAAGCCCTGGAGCAAGGACAGTTTCTTCAACAAATGATGCTGGGAAAACTGGATTTCCACATGCAGAAGTATGAAGCAAGACCCCTACCTTACACCTTACAGAAAAACGCACTCAACATAGATTAAAGATCTAAATTTATTATTGACACTATCAAATTATTAGAGACCACTGGGGAAACCCTGCAAGACATTGACACAGGCAATAGCTTATTGGAAAAGACCCCAGAGGCTCAGGCAGACAAAAACAAAATTGACAAATGGGATTGCCTCAAATTGAGAAGTTTCTTTATGGCAAAAGAAACAGGAAAGTGAACTGGCAACTAACAGAATAGGAGAAATTATTTGCAAATTATGCAACTGATAAAGGATTAATAACCAGAATCTACAAAGAGATCAAGAAACTCAACAACAACAGCAAAACTAACAATTTACTTAAGACATGAGCCAAGGACTTAAACAGATATTTTTCAAAAGAGGAAATCCAAATGGCCAACATACACATGAAAAAATGTTCAGGATCACTAGGTGTCAGGGAAATGCCAATAAAAACCACAATGAGGTTTCACCTCACCCCAGTTAGAATGGCTTTCATACAAAAATAAACAAACAACTGCTGGTGAGGATGTTGGGAAAAAGGTACCTTAATCCACTGTTGTTGGGAATGTAAAATGGTAAAGCCACTGTGGAAGACAGTATGGAGATACCTGAAAAATCTGAATACACACCTACTATATGACCCACACCACCCCTGGGAATTTATCCAAGGGAAATGAAATCAGTAAACCAAAGAACTATTTGCACAAACATGTTTACTGCAGCTAAATTTACAATAGCTAAGACATGGAATTAACCTAAATGCCCATCAACCAAAGACTGGATAAAGAAATTATGGGATGTGTACACAATGGTACTACACGGCAGTAAAAAAAAAAACGAAATCCATTTATTTGCAACAAAATGGATGAATCTGGAAAACATCACACTTAGTGAAATAAGCCAGTTGAAAGGGAAAGATAATATATGTTATCCCTGATATGTGAGAACTAATAGAGCACCTAAAACAAAATCTGTAGAAGTGGAATTGACACTTTGAGAAGGGATGACTGCCTTTGTCTTGACTATTGAGGAATAGTTTCATTTTGTCTTTTCATCTTTTTTCTTCTTCATATTATTTGTTGAACTCTTTACTTAACAGAGTTAATCATATGTGTATAAAGTTAATAGTAAACAGATCTCAGCAAAACGTAAGAGTGGGAATGAGAGAGGGAGTAGTATGTTTTTAACTGCAAAGCTGTATAGTTCTGCATAAATTCCTATGGACTTTCTTCTAAGAGTACAGTTTAAACACTTCTCATGGGACTCTATCATTAAAATTGGTGGTAAAAATGCCATCTTAATTGTTAAAGTGTTCATATTGAGTGTTAAAGTGAAGACACAGATAGGATTAAGTGGTAAAGAGATCATACAAATAGGATCAAGTGCCAGGAGATAATAATACATAGAATTAAAAAGGTGAGAATGTCCAACATGGGAAGCAGTCCACGCAGCAGTCTCATATAATCACAATTGCTTTAAGTAACACTCTGACCTCAGAATCAGCCCTTAAGTTCTGTTATGGCTGAAAGGCCCACAGGAGCATTTCAGGCATGGAAAGCCAAGACACTGTGGCAAAAAATGTTCCACATAAAGGATCTCTTGTGAGTGAGAATGCAGTGGAAAGAAGGGGCCATCAAAGAAGGATGTACTTTTCTCTAAAGGGAGGAGAGAACTTCTACTTTGCTTATGGCATTGTCCAAATACTGATGGAGTGTGTGGACTCAAAAGAGTTCCATAGCCTGAGCAGCTCATTTCAAGAGCCTTGGGTGACCACTGACATCATACATAAAGAGTGTTAATTGTTAACAACAAGATTCACTGTGCACTAACTCTGCATGGAGAACCTCTGTCCTCAAGGAGTTGTATTGAGAGTTGGCTGCAAAACGAGTTCTCAAACGGTTGTGTGTGTGTGCACGCACAAATTGTTGAAATCTTTACTTAGTGTTGGTGTTGGTCTTCTGTGTACAAAGTTAATTAAAAATGAATCTTAATGAGAATGGGACTGGCAAGGGGACGGGGGTAGGGGGAGGAGGTGAAGAAGGAGGGGTGGGAGTGTGGGTGAGAGAGCTGATATGGTAGGAAGAATATCCTAACGTTGTACTTATGAAATTTGTATTCCTTAAATGTGGGGAGCAACTCGGACTAGACTGTTACTCGAATTAAGACTTATTCTATGCATCTGCTCTCCCACAATATGGCGCTGGGAGAGGAGGAAACAGCTTCTACACAGCTGCCTCCAGTTCAACCAATAAACAGCAGGACCTGCTCCTGATTGGAGGAGAGCAGCGTACTCGGCGTGTGGGTAGCAGAGTTGGGATTGGTGGAAGAGGACTATAAAGGAGGAGAGAGACAACATCCACCAGGAACATCTATCTGAAGGAACATCTGAGCAGCCCCCGAGAGAGCCGGCCAGCGGTATGCCGCTCCCCCGTGGAAGTGGGGAAAGTGGCAGGGGGAACCGCCCTTCCACGGAGGTGGAAGGGTAGGTAGCCAACCCGGGAAGAACCAGCAGCAAACCCGGGGAGGGCCGAGCAGATAAAAGAACAGCGCAGGGTCCTGTGTCGTTCCTCCACGAAGAGGGGGAGCAACATAATGGTGCCGTGACTCGGATATGAAGCCTAGGCAGGGTTTAGTGTCGTTCCTCCATGAAGAGGGGGAGTGACACTTAAAATTAAAAAAAAATCCAAAAAAAGTGTTAAAGTGACCATATTAGGTGTTAAAGTGATCATACAGATAGGATTAGGTATTAAAGGGATCATATAAATAAGATCAAGTGTCTGGTAATAATAATAATAGAATTAAAAAAGAGAATGTTCCAACATGGGAAGCAGTCCACACTGCAGACTCAGAGAATGACAATCGCCTTAAAACCCACTCTGACCTCAGAATCAGCCCTTAAGGCATTCTGTCCTGGCTGAAAAGCCCATGAGAGTATTTCAGGCATGGGAAGCCAAGACACTGTGGCAAAAATGTCCTACATGAAGGATCTCTGTGAGTGAGACCTCAGTGGAAAGAAGTGGTCATCAAAGAAGGATGTACTTTTCTCTGAAGGGAGGAGAGAACTTCCACTGTGCTTATGGCATTGTCTAAATACTGACAAGGTTTGTGGATTCAAAAGGCTTCCAGATCCGTATCAGCACATGTCAAGAGCCTTGGGTGATCACTGCAGCCATACATAAGAGTTTTAATTGTTAAATTAACAACAGGAGTCACTGTGCATGAACTCCCCGTGCAGAACCTCTGTCCTCAATGAGTTGTACTAACAGTTCACTGTAAAATCAGTTCTCAGTTTGATGTGTGTGTGTGTGTGCATGCGCATAAACTGTTGAAATCTTAGTACCTAGTTTGTCTTCTGTGTATAATTGAAAATTAATTTTGGCCAGCGTCGCAGCTCACTAGGCTAATCCTCCACCTTGCGGCGCTGGCACACTGGGTTCTAGTCCTGGTCGGGGCGCCGGATTCTGTCCCGGTTGCCCCTCTTCCAGGCCAGCTCTCTGCTGTGGCCCGGGAGTGCAGTGGAGGATGGCCCGAGTACTTGGGCCCTGCACCCGCATGGGAGACCAGGAGAAGCACCTGGCTCCTGCCATCAGATCAGCGTGGTGCACCGGCCGCAGTGCGCCAGCCGCGGTGGCCATTGGAGGGTGAACCAACGGCAAAGGAAGACCTTTCTCTATGTCTCTCTCTCTCACTGTCCACTCTGTCAAAAAAAAATTAATTTTAATGCTGAATGGGACTGGAAGTGGGAGAGGGAGGAGGAGGAGGAGGAGTGTGGCTGGGAGGGTCGGTATGATGGAAAGAATGACTATATTTCTACAGTTGTATTTATGAAATTTCTACTCCTTAAATAAAATGTTTATTTGGGGAAACAAAGTATTCATATAAAAAATAAAACTCCGGGTTCTAGTCCTGGTTGGGGCACTAGTTCTGTCCCCATTGCTATGATGGAGCAAAAGGTCAGCCAGGAGGCACAGCAGAGGCTATCAAAAGCTGTCAATCTGTGAGCTGAGTCATGGACACAGGATCTCAGACGTCAAGGTGTGTGCTTACAATACCAAACGGTGGTGTCATGAGTTCCTAACACAGGGCTTATGTCCAGCCCAACCGCAGCCATTGTGGATGGACATTCAGAGTGTATTACAGAAAATGGGATATATCTGTCTCAGAAATAAAAAAAAATTAAAAACTGGAAATTTATGCTTTATGGCAATTGTTAATTTTTTATTTATTTGAAAGATGAGAGAGACACAGATAGATCTTCTATCTACTGATTCTCTTTCCAAATGCCAGCAACAGCAAGAACTAGGCTGGACTGACTCTAAGAATCCAAAAGTTCATCCAGGTCTCCCACATGGGTGGCAAGGACCCAGGGACTTCAGCCATCACTGCCATCTCCCAGGGTACACATTAGCAGGATCTAGAATCAGAAGTGCAGCCAGGACTCAAACCCAAGCACTCTAGTATGGAACACAGGCAGCCCAAGTTGTACTTCAACTACTGTGCCAAATGCCAACCTGTGCATGAAATTTAATTAAAAATCATTCTTAATCTATTTGAGAGGCAAAGAAACAGAGTCAGGGCAGTAGGAAGGGGACTTAAACCATTTCTCCCATGTGGGTGGCTAAAACCCAGTTGCTTGAACCATCACTTCCTGCTTACGGGGCCTACATTAGTTAACCCAAGTGCTTAGAATGGGATGTGGGAGTATTAACCACTAGGCCAAACATCTGCCCCTAATGACATTTAAATGTGTCTGTGTGTGTGTGTGTATAAAATCCATGGAGCACACTATTACAACTTGAAGAGGAATGTTTCCATTGATTGCACATTAACGCAGTGTGCATATGTACAGACACATCACACAATATCATGTACACACACACAGTCATTATGTGTTAATCAGAAATAAAATGTCACAATGAGTTCTAACTGAGCCTTAAGGTTCTAAAAGAAAACACTAATCACACACGTCCTGTCTTCTCAGAGACTTCTGATGTTTTGTTTATCATGGATCTCTTCATCATGTTTGAAAATATTGCATGAATGCAGTTTGCTGCATTTCTGGATTTTTGGCACCCATTTAAATTTTGTCTGGCATGCCACCCTTTCCACCCTAGTTCCAGCACTGCATTACTTTTATTTTAAGTGACACTTTGTGAAAATATTATAAAAAGTCGTCATTGTGGCAAACTAGGAAGCTCTGTGTGTCACTGGCAAGGGAGGGCGAAGGACGACACAGCTCTTCAAACACAGCACCTGACTGTTTGCTAACCCAACTCAATCTGCCGACATGTTCTGAACTGGGCGGAAGATCAGGGAAGCTATAAATTAATTTAGGCCCTCATTTTAATTACAGAAACCAATGGAAGTTTTATCAATTACCCCAAAGTAGAGCAGAGGAGGCCTGATTTATGTATACTTCTGCCACCTAAATCACTGTTTTATGAATTCTACACAATTACTTCCATAAAATCTGCAATCAATATATCAATTAAAACTATGCCACTACCGTTTGCCCTTGAGTTTCACAGAAGTGAAGAGCCATGAATTGATTTTGCATTTTGATCATGCTTAGGATCCCAGCATTTGCCTGTGATGTCACCTTGGAAGCGGATGGACCAAGGGTGAGAATTTCAAGGGGCATGAACGTTCATCTCCCGTTACCCTTAGGATTTGCCCTGATGTGCCTTTATGCTCCGCTGTGACTTCCATGTAACTGAAACTACGCTCATCGGCACGGAGAGGCACCAGGACGCTTGCACAGATCTTTGCTGGGAAAAGCTTTCCTGGCCCTTGACGAATCAAACTGTCACTCCCGCACCGAGACCTGGCTGTGGACTGAATTGTGTGCCTCTCCCTCCAATTCACATGCTGAAGCTCTAACCCCCAATGTGATGGGGACCTGGGGTGTGGGGGTGTGTGTGTGCGCGCATGTGTGTGTATGTGTATGTGTGTGTATGTGTGTGCATGTGTATGTCTGTATGTTTATATATGTGTGTATGTTTATGTATACGTGTATGTATGTGTATATGTTTATATGTATATGTGTGTATTGTATGTGTGTATGCATGTTTATGTGTGTATGTATGTTTATGTGTGTATGTATATGTTCGCATGTGTGTATGTGTGCATATGTGTATGTGTGTGTTTGTATGTATGTGTGTGGGGGTGGGTGATTAGGTTTACAGGACATCACAAGGGCAGAGCCTCTTGATGGGCTTTGTGTCCTACCAGAAAGAGAAACCAGTACTTGAACTCTCACTCACTCTCTGCTGCAGGAAGATACAAGGAGAAAGTGACCTGCACAGCAGGAGGAGAGCCCTCACCACAACCCAGCCATGCTGGTACCCTGACCTCCACGTCCAGCCTCTGGAATTGTGGGAAAATCAACGTCTGGTGTAGATGTCACCCAGTGGTATTCTGCTGTGGATGCCCAAGTAGAACAATATAACACTCAAGAGAACGTGTTCCCCACAGGGACTCCTGTCACCCGAAGTGATAAGTAAAGCTGGCAACAAAAGAAAACGTAGACACACTGGCCTCTGTAATTAAAAATGGGTAGCAGGATGGAGACAAATCAGAATAGGAAACATGTGTGCCACATCTCTGCTACCCAGAGATTATTTTTCTTACTGAGCCAGTGTCTCTCACATGGGAAGTAACCCTAATATGAGAAACACTCAAAAGATAGGAAGATGGGCCAGCGCCGCGGCTCACTAGGCTAATCCTCTACTTTGCGGCACCAGCAACACCAGGTTCTAGTCCAGGTCAGGGCGCCGGATTTTGTCCCGGTTGCCCCTCTTCCAGGCCAGCTCTCTGCTGTGGCCAGGGAGTGCAGTGGAGGATGGCCCAGGTGCTTGGGCCCTGCACCCCATGGGAGACCAGGAAAAGCACCTGGCTCCTGGCTCCTGCCATCGGATCAGCGCGGTGCACCGGCCGCAGCGCGCTGGCCGTGGCGGCCATTGGAGGGTGAACCAACGGCAAAGGAAGACCTTTCTCTCTGTCTCTCTCACTGTCCACTCTGCCTGTCAAAAAAAAAAAAAAAAAAAAGATAGGAAGATGAGTATTGGAAGTTCATGAATGGCCATCAACTATGGGAAAGAAAACACTGAGAACTATGAGAAAGGCAGTGTCAGTGAGAACAAACCGAGATGTTATTTTTTTAACCCACGGAATTTGCAGAATTGAAGAGCGCAAAGCCGTGTCGGTGCCGGCAAGAACGCTGGCAGGGAACCAGCAGGCCCGTGTTTGGGAAGGAAGGAGTAGAATGCGAGCATACACAGCATGGAGATGCCCTCACCTGCCTTCCTGGAGGGCACAGAAATGAAGTCTCTCAAGTGAGGATAAAGAGCGGATGAACAGGGCCAGACAGATATCAGGCCACGGCGTGGGATGCCCATTCCCCGTACCAGGGGTGCCTGGTTTGAATCCTGGCTGTGTTGCTTCTGATTAAGCCTCCTGCTAACGTATCTGGGAAGGCAGCAGATGGCAGCTCAAGCACTTGAGTTCCTGCCACCCAGAGGGGAGACTAGCATGAAGTTCCTGGCTCCCGGCTTTAGCCTGGCCCAGCTCCGGCTGATGTGGGCATTTGGGGGAAGAACCAGTGGATAGAAGATCACATGCATGCATGCACACACACACATACTCTGCTCTCTCTCTCCCACTGTCACTCTGCCTTTCTAATAAATAAGCAAATACATTTTTAAAAATTATCAAACAAACCATCTACTTCATGGAACACCATACAAGTATCAAAAGGGCTGAATGGGAGGTGTCACACCATGTTATCAGGTAAACTACACATGACGAAAATGCGTCTTGTGCACATCATCTCTTTAGGTATACTCTCCTTTGCATAATATCTAACTACTAGCACACCTCCCCCATTGCACGTATGTATGTCCTACTTTGAACTTCCAAGGACAAAGTGTGCAAAGATGCTTAGCTGGAGTTCACACAGATCCTTTAAGTTTACCAGCTACTGGATCAAGTGGGTATATTTCAACTGCATTATTCTTTTTTTTTTTTTTTTTAATTTTTATTTTTGACAGGCAGAGTGGACAGTGAGAGAGAGAGACAGAGAGAGAAAGGTCTTCCTTTTGCCGTTGGTTCACCCTCCAATGGCCGCCGCTGCAGCCGGCGCACCGCGCTGATCCGATGGCAGGAGCCAGGATCCAGGTGCTTTTCCTGGTCTCCCATGGGGTGCAGGGCCCAAGCACCTGGGCCATCCTCCACTGCACTCCCTGGCCATAGCAGAGAGCTGGCCTGGAAGAGGGGCAACCGGGACAGAATCCGGCGCCCCGACCGGGACTAGAACCCGGTGTGCCGGCGCCGCAAGGTGGAGGATTAGCCTATTGAGCCACGGCGCCGGCTCAACTGCATTATTCTAACTGTGTGTGTTTCTGTGCTTAACTGCGTACAAAGGGCACATGCCACTTTTGTCATTTAAAATCTATTCATGAAACAGTGACAAACACAAAATAAAGCATTTTATCTGCTTCTGGAAATACCTGCTTCTCGCGCAGTTAAGAGGAGTGACGCTCTCTTTGCTAATCGGAATCAGAAACAGCGGAAGTCATGAGCCCATCGTCTGGAGGAGGTATGGTATGTTCTTTCCCGTCCTACCTGATGTTAGCTGTCCACTGTGTGCAAACGGCTCTGATGGTATCACAGTTAGCAACTTTCCCCTGGACAAGATGAGCTGACCTGGGAATGGGGTGGCCGATAGGCTGGGGCTATGCACCACTTTCTAGTGGGCCATCAGCTGGGCCCTACACTTACCAAACCTCCTTTTCAAAGGGTCACAATGTTTGGGATTCAAAACTTCTTCAAAAATATTAATAGTTGGGGCTGACGCTGTGGCACAGTGGGTTGAAGCCCCGGCCTGTAGTGCTGGCATCACATATGGGTGCTGGTTCCAGTCCTGGCTGCTCCACTTCTGATCCACCTCCCTGCTAATGTGCCTGGGAGGCAGCAGAGGATGGCCCAAGTCCTTGGGCCCCTGCACCCATGTGAGAGACCTGAAGAAGCTCCCGGCTCCTGGCTCTGGACTGGCTCAGCTCCGGCCACTGCAGCCATTTGGGGAGTGAACCAGCAGATGGAAGACCTCTCTCCATCTCTACCTCTCTCTGTAACTCTTTCAAATAAATAAATTTTCAAAACTATTAATAGTAATGTTTTTTGCAGGTATTTTGCTGACTTCCCTGAAGTTGGGTAGAAAGGAGTTGTATTTTATCCTCTGAACCAGACAGATGTATTGGGACATGCAAGAGAATATTTGATGTCCCATGGCACATCTGGAACTAGGGCATGAAACCAGCAGAAAGTTTGGAGATGAGTGAGACAAACTGAGGTGAGATGGGATAATCTATGAAATTATGTTGTACTGATACGAAGTCATGAGAGAAATATTCCTCTTGATGTGTTCGTGGGCCCTTGGTCATAGGAGAGGATGACTCAAGGGTGAAAAAAGCCATTATGCAAAAATGCATCTTAAAACTATGCAACTTCAGTAGGAATTATTTTCATTACAGATTTATCCAGCAGGGTTCCTTTAAAAACCATTTTCCCTACTGCATTTAAGGTTGTTATTTACAGATTACTAGCTACATGGCTAGGAAGAGGGGCAATTTAAGTCTAAAAAAAAAAAAAAATCCATGGCCTGTTAAATATCTATAGGAAAAAAAAGGCAACAAAAACAGCATAATCTTGGAATTCATCAGACATGTAGGATCTGATTTACAAAAACATTTATTTACACACATCTTTCTTCAGAAGCACAACTGTTAGACAGAAACGAGCAGCACACACATTTCCAAGCGAAGAATCGAGAGCATCCAAGACGACTTTGAGGAGAGAGTCTCTGCTTTGGGGAAGATGACTGGACGCTTAGACAAAGAAAGACTGCGCCTACCGATTCCCCAAGACAAGACACGTGACTCAGCCTTCATACACCAGGAGAAGGGGCAGAGGGAAGCATGCATGAACCTGTGTGTGCACATGCGTGTGTGTGTGGGGGGGTGGGTGTACAAGAATGACGCTTTACGTGCTGGTTAAATTGCTTAAGGAAATGGAGTGTGACAATGTACCAGAATGTGGACCTTAAACTGTAAGAGAAAATGCAAACGGATATCGCAAAGAAGTCAGCTACCTGAAAACAGGCTGGACCAAAACACCGAAAGGAGAGGCAATGCACAGACAACCTGTACTTTCAGCATCACTGCACAACCATAGGATGGAGTTAATTCAAAGAACTGTGGCCACTCAAGTGGAGAGGGACAGGGCTCAACACTGCTTCCCACGACAGATAGTGACCGAGCCTACCAGCTGCATGCCACCACTTCAGTTTCTTACCATAAGAAACTACTTAGTTTAATGGAGTCTTAGGGAATCTCTCTCTCCATCTATACTATTAATATTTTTAGCTATTAATTTAAAAAAAACTGTTATATACAAGGGCAAGGCTATGAACCTAAGTATTCAGTGAGGGAGAGCACATTTAAGAGAACTAAACCGAATATCATGTCATTCACATATTTTCATGTATGGCACATGGTATGTTCATAAACTAAAGTAACAGGGGCTGGTGCTGTGGCACAGGAGGTTAATCCTCCGCCTGTGGCGCTGGCATCCCATATGGGCGCCGGTTCTAGTCCCGGCTGCTCCTCTTCCCTTCCAGCTCTCTGCCATGGCCTGGGAAAGCAGTAGAAGATGGCCTAAGTCCTTGGGCCTCTGCACCTGCGTAGGAGACCCAGAAGAAGCTCCTGGCTCCTGGCTTTGGATTGGCGCAGCTTCGGCCATTGCGGCCATTTGGGGAGTGAACCAGCGGACGGAAGACCTTTATCTCTGTCTCTCCCTCTCACTGTAACTCTACCTCTCAAACACATAAATAAATCTTTAAAAAAATGAAAATAACAAGATGGAACATACTTGGGCAACCTGACTGATGCTGTCATTTTAAAAGGAAGAATACTGGATGTCCATTCAGTTTCTGTAATTATGAATTTCTACCTTTAACTGAGAACAAACAGCATAATTAGAGACAGTGAAGGGATGTGGTTACCTTGGATCTTGAACACAATGAACTCTTATATCCCAGATTGGCACAGGCTGTAAAGAGTCAATTTGTTAATGTTTTAGATTTTGAAAAGTGTCTCCATCCAACATTATTCTTGATTTCTGTTGTGTTTGTCTTTACAGTCCTTGGACTATCTATACGTCACCACTAGTGCACAGGCCTAACCAAAGAGGACACCGTCTGTCTCTCTAGTTTGCTGATCTCTGCACCAGACCATCTACAGTTTCTGCATGCTTCAGCTACTCCAGCATGGAGAACTGGTACAACATCCCCACGTCTCATAGGCAAGACACAAGCTGTCCCCTGAGGTCTTTAGAATAGCTCTGCCACTTCAAAGCAGCACGTTTCAGAGTTAATTTGTTCACTTCTATAAAGAAAACTCAAGTATGAAAGAACAAAGTGGAATCAAAAGTATGAATGGGGCGGGCATTGTGTCGCAATGGGATACGCTGCCACCTGTGACACCCGCATGTCGTCTCCGGTGCTGGCTGCTCCACTTCTGACCCAGCTCCTGCAAATGCACCTGGGAAGGCAGCAGATGAGGCTACCAACACTTGGGCCCCCCTCCAACCATGTGGGAGACCTGGATGGAGTTCCTGGCTCCTGGCATCAGACTGGTTCAGTCTGGCCGTTACAGACACTTGGGGAGTGAACCAGCAGGTGGAAGCTCCCATTCTCTTTCTCCTCCTCTCCCTTTAGCTCTTTCAAATAAATAAGTAAATCCTTTTTAAAATTTCAAAGTATGAGTTTATTTGGTACAAAAAAAGTTTCAGTATAAAATTTTCCATAATATATAAAAAATGTATATTATGAAAAATATGCATGGATTTCAAAACCATATCTACAAATGAAATAGCCCTATTTCCAAGTGCAGTTTCCATGAACTCTGAAAACTCCTCATATAAATACGTCACAGTTGTACAAAGCCGTATTTGTCCAACAGGGTGCCCAGGAGCTCCATGTGGCTAACTGATGCTGCATTAATTAAAAGAGAGTAATCATCCGATGTCTCCGTCCCCCTACACTGTGCTGGACAGCACAGGAACAGAAGATCTCATCGCGGACAGATCTATAGAGCAATGTTAGAGAAACAACAGTGATGTTCTTAACCACCACTCTCTTCCAGAAAATTCCATATATGGAGAAAGAGGAAGAGCAGGTACCCAACATAAGTATGGGATTTGGAGTCAAATGGACGCCCAAAAGCAGCTGAAGTTTGGGTCATTTCCCCAAGGTCAAGAAACACATGAACCACACCCTGGCAGTGAGACCCTGGGCGACTCACTCTACTCAGCACTCTAAGCCACCTCGCTAAAAAGCAAGCATCTTAATACCTACCTGGTGCAGGCTTTGAACGGAGCGAATAGGCGGAGCCTGTGGACACGTGTGACAGTCCCAGGTACACACACATGCCCAGCAGCCCAACCAGGACCCTTCTTGCCAGTATGGTTAGATTCTGGCTTCCCAGGGGCACCGAAGACAAATACACCATGCATTTCATTTACATCACAGGCTCATACTCTGCTCAGGAGCAATCCGACGGTCCCCACCTCCTGCAGACTTCAGGGACCTGCAGGTCTGCCCCGGACGTCACGGCCATGGTTCCTGCGGCTACTCACAACACAAGCGAGAAGGCCTGCGCTGTGAGAACCGAATGCGTGGTTCGGGCCCGAGCGTGAGGCCTCGCCCCTGTCTCTCACCCCATGGACACTCTGCAGCCTGGGACCTCTGGGGCCTGCTCCTTCTTCCTCCTGCCCATCTCAGACGCAGCCCACTCACCCCCGCTCAGGGCCCCCAGACTCACTTCTGAGCCTGGACCTGATGACGACTCACTTTGCAGCTGTGCCAGTTTCAAGGGCGGTACACACGTGGTTGATCAGATCTCGGCGCTGGTTGGGAGGCTCTCTGAGGTGGGGCAAACCATCTGGGAGCCCTCCGCGGAGTCAGTTGGAGATTTAACTTTTCAGCCTGTTCTGGAAACTGGGGAGGGGCTGAAGCACACACCCCGGGCACAGGACTCTGGTTCTTCCTCTCATCCGTATCTACGGCTGTCTCCTCCCTCAACTCTATGAGTATTGCCACGTATCAAAGCAGCCTTATTTTCAAAAGGCAACTTTGTATTGTTGTTTTCGCTCCAATTAAATGGAGGAGAAACCACATTTTTCGCTCTCCTCTCTCTCCGCAGTGCAATCCTTCCACAAAGAACAGAGCATGAGCTATGGGCAAGCCGTACTTCCCACCAGAACGTATTTATGCTTAAAACTGATGAGCACCTTTTGCTAGGCTAGGGTGCCATTAGGATGGCCTGTAGGTTTTACGTAGACGGCGTTATTTGCAAAGCTGTGAACAGAAGGCAGCCAACGCCAGAGAATCCCATTCACCCCTCCCCCTCCCCACAACCCAACGCCCACATCCCATCCCTCGGACCCCCACCTGGCCAACAAGGAAGGGCTGGGATGTCTGGGATGTAGAGGGCAATGAGCAGAGGGATCCAAATGCCACAGCCACAGGAGAACACACACATGCTTATGACATCAGCTCCATCAGGTTGAGAGGCACACGGGAGCGGGGCGGAGGGGACGAGGACGCACATGGCAGGGAAGGTGACTGGACGCAGACGGAGGGCATAAAACAACACGAGCCACGGCAGTGGGCTTACTTGCGGAAGTATATACAAGTGAACTGGGGGCACTGTACATGGAGGATCCCTCCTGGTTTGCCTGGCACAACAGCACGGTGCCTACGAGAGAGAGAGAGAGAGATGGTATCTGGTTTGGGAACAGGCACGCTACACCTGAGAGCAACCACAGAAAACCAAACGAGAAAGGCAGAGAAATGGAAACACACCTGCATCCCAGAGCCCGGACAGGGACACCCAAGGAAGCCTCTTGACTTAGCCAGAGGGAATCCATGGACACCCACCCTGCGCTCCATCAGTCACACGGCACCACTTCTCCCCTGGCTGTTAAGTGGTGGCTTCTGGCTGCCCCAGAACCCAGTCTCAGATCAGGATCTGAAGCACCATGGCCTACTCCAAAGGGAACATCAGAAATGGCGGCGAGAACTGCCGGTAACCCCGACTCAAACACCACTTTGCTGTGTGACCTGGGTAGGTCCCTGTACCTCTTTGTGCCTCAGCGTTCCTACATGGAAAACGAGGACCGATATACCTACCTCCCAAATGGGCTGCAGACGTGACCTTGGGTGGGGCTGGCGGGCAGTGACCGCTTGATAACCAGGACACGTATGCACGGCTGTGTTTGGCAAAGGCCTTTCTTCCCCCTAAGCTTCAGACTCTTTGAATCATCGTATCAGAGGAAGAACAGGAATAAGGCAGGAAAGAAAGCCCTGTACCTTTTGCCATCCCCCGTGGCCCACCCCCGACCCACTGTGGACACTGGACGGGACGATCCCGGGCTCCTGCATTTCCAACTTTGTCCCCACAGCTCTCTGCTGCCCAGCTGGAAAGGCTGTGAAACCAAGCTGCAGGCCACGGCCGCACTGCAGCGGCGACTTGCCTCCGCCTGATTTAAAGCAAAGGGCACTGGGCTTATCCTTGCAAAATGGAATTTTCCGGCAGGGAAGAGCAGTGCCGTCCTGAGACATCTCAATCTATGCCATGTTTTGAACAACCACCCACTCCAAGGATGGCCAGGGATCGTCAGGGTGTCAATTCTATGCCACTGTGGCTGCAGAGCTCCAACTCGAAGACTTTGCAAAGAGGGAGTGAGACTTCCGAGGCATCTTAAGCCCATTACTGAAGAGGGAAGTGCCTTCCTGTGGTTTCTGTTGACTTCCCCGGCTGGGAAAGGTCACCCGCCCCCGTTTGATTTTGAATCTCCCTGTCATAATCCACAACAGGAAAACAAGCACACAGAAGGAAGCCTGCCTGACAGGTGCACGCCCAGGGACAGCCACCTTTCCTACCTCCTTGCACACTTGCCCTAGGGGATTGTTCAGGCCAATCCGCTTGTATCCCCAAACCCCTCCCACCTCGCGTCCCCTCCCCTCCACACAAGATCAAGAAAAGCAGAATTCTAACTTGCAGATCGAGTGAAGTTCTGTCACTTAGAGAGGGAGAGCTTCCAATGTCTTTAAGTGAGGGTAAACCGGGCTCCCTTCGCAAGGTTCTCTCCTTCCCTGTGCCCCGATCTGCTATGGGACAAATCAGGCGGATCCCAGGGCGAGCACTGAGAAGCCTCTTCTTAATTCATCCTACCCTCCATCCCTGCGCCTCCTTGCTAAGTGGTGCACCTCCTTGCCAGGAACAACAACAGAGCGTTCATTAAGATTCCTAAGCCATCTCACCCTTGCCCTGTCACCAGTTCTGACAATTCCACTTGATCCTTCACAGGGAGAAATAACTCAAAGGAATGGGCACCAGTCCTTTTTACTTTTCCTCTGGGATCCTATGCTTATCGCTGGAGAAGGGTCATCCCCACATCCCCCTGTCCCTTCCAAATAGCCCTTGGATATAAGGGCGAGATTAACTGACCTGCTCTTGGAATCAAACATATTAAGGGTCTGGAAGGGCCTTGGTCATGTCCAACCTTTGCTAAACTGATCATTCTTTATCTACTTCATTTAAAAACTGTTGATGATGGCACCTAAAAATGAGCCTCCATGTGGCCTGCTTTCTCCTCGGTGTGTACTTCCAGTTTTAGTGGGTAAGCGGCATAGTAGTAACAGGACGAAAGAGCAAACAAACCAATCTGCAGAGAAAGGGGGTTGGGGTCTCACATCAACCTAAGGGAGGCAAGCTACCCGTGAGAGAAGACATCCAGCAGCCCCTGCGATACCTCTGGGTCAGTAAGTACCTGTGATTGAGTCTGCAAGGTCATCTGTGTGATTCCACGCATCCCTGGCAACCTTAGAGAGAAACTGATGTTTCTATAGGGTAGACGGACGGCTGCCCAATCAGAATCTTCTAGAGCAGGCCCCTGGCAGGTGGATTTTGAGGACTCTCCTCAACCATGCGGTTTCTGGGGGTGCTGGGTTTTCAAAAGCAATCTGATTGTAGCAACAGCACATCCTGGAGGATGCCTCAGTACTGCATGGTTAGGACCCTCGGGTCAAGGTTAGGACCCTCGGGTCAAGGTTCAAGATCCTCAATGCAATTTATAGAATTCCACTGGGACGTAACACGGAATCTGTCTAGAAAGCTAAACCCTGGCACGGCAGAATGAAGCTGCCTTAATTTTCTGTACACTGTGGGTTCTGAGAAACTGGACCAAAAGCCCTTCTCTGAATGCTCTCTTAGTAGAAAAATGATTTTTATGCAAAGATTTTGACCTTTGTAAAATAAAATCTATGTAGTCACAGGACATGGTTTTTGCTTTACCTAAAAAAACAGTCTCCAACTTAATTTGCAAAGTACTTACAGTCTGCTCCGTTAGTGCTTTGTAACCTTTTCTTAAAAGCAAGCTTTGAACTCAACGAAAACAAAGCGGCAGAGAAAAACACCACCTTCACCTCCATGCATTCTTTTTGGGCAAAGTGTTTGTTTAAAAAAGTCAAATAGATAATAAAGTAGAAATAGCAATATGAAGAGTGCTTGCAAGGTCATTCAAAGCATTTTCTAAAACAGCATCAACACAGCCTTCCACCGAGGCCCCGGCACCGCAGCGTCTGTCCTCTTCTAGACCTCCAAGCAGACCATCCACCAGAAGCCATTTGTTTTAACAACCGTGGGATTTCCTGTATTTCTTAGACTTCTGTAACTTGCTTACTCCACTCCTTATAGTTGAAGGACAGAAACAAGGCTCAGCGTATACCCACACCTACTCACTCCTTAGCCAGTGCAGACATCAACCATCTTCAACAGTCTGCCTTCCTATCGGCTTGCAGTTCTCAGAACCATTCTCAACACAGCCATGTGTTTACATCGCTATGCGATTTGAGTTAGCGGAGGACAGGAAACCTCTATGGCACTCCTGCTCCATTGTTAGGTGAAAGACTATGAAACTGACCTTTTGGGGCCTGCGCTGTGGCGCAGCAGGTAAAGCCACCAGCTGCAGTGCCAGCATCCCATATGGACACCAGTTCGAGACCTGGCTGCTCCTCTTCCTATCCCACTCTCTACGAAGGCCTGGGAAAGCAGTACAAGATGGCCCAAGGACTTGGGCCCCCTGCACCCGTGAGGGAGACCCAGAAGAAGATCCTGGCTCCTGGCTTCGGATTGGCACAGCTCTGGTTGTTGCGGTCAAATGGGGAGTGAACCAGTGGAGAGAAGACCTCTGTCTCTCTCTCTGCCACTCCTCTCTCTGTGTAACTCTGACTTTCAAGTAAATAAAGAAATCTTAAAACAAAAACAAAAACCTGACTTTTTATATACAATAGGGTTGAATGCTGGCAAGGTCATGGGGTTCATCCTCAAATTGCGTATGGTTTTGTCCCATCGAAAGGTGACCTACCCTCTTCTGAGCCCACAGCAGTGGATTAAGTACTCCCTCTTCTATGCTCTTATCGTTTTACATCTCCCTGGTACGTTCTCTATGTGCTGTATCACAGTTTTCTATTTACATCTCGGTCTCATAAGCTACAGAATCCCCTCGGGTAGAGCCTAATCATATTTATCTTTTGATCCCCAGCACTGAGCAAAATATCTGGCCCTCAGAGAGATGAATGAATAGGACTGAATCATAATATGGTTTTAAAGATTAACTCTCCGTTTCTATTTTCTTTGCTAAAACAGTGCTTTTCCAATCAAATTTTCTTGAGGGTGCCTTTTTGTGCCTAATGTTTATAGCCAGGAATTTGTACATCTACAGTCCAGATATATTTGCAAGCTATGTCTAAGATATCCTCTTGTTTGCTCTCTCTGTTGAATAGCAGTTGAATAGCAGTCTAACATGAATAGCAGTCTAACATGAAACCCAGATAGCCTTGTCATTTATTTCCTGTACCAGTAACTGGCAGCTACTGGGCTCCATGTCACAGAGATCAATCTTAGATAATCAGAGTCCTTTCCAAAGCCTGTCATAACACTCCTTCTGTACCACAATCCCCCTGCATCCCAAATTCTGGCAAGATGTCTACACAGCCACTCTCAAGTGGGATTTGGAATC
Source organism: Oryctolagus cuniculus (assembly GCF_964237555.1). NCBI lineage: Eukaryota > Metazoa > Chordata > Mammalia > Lagomorpha > Leporidae > Oryctolagus > Oryctolagus cuniculus. The sequence goes on from NC_091450.1 coordinate 28,467,678, forward strand.
CCCCAGGGTCAGCGTCTTAGACACAGGGTCCAAACACTGGCTGCTCCCCCTGCAGACATCCTCAGCACACGGGATCATTCCCAGCTCCTGAGGGCATGGAGAAGTCTAGAAGGGGTGTTTCCCATTGGAGACAGGGAGGAGAAAGCATCTAAACTTTGCTACTCTGCTGCCAATCCGCAGGTGAGGAAACTGGAGTCAAAGCGGCTAGAGCAATGGTGCAGCCTCGCGCCCCCACACCTCTGCACAGGCCATTTCTCCTCCCAGGCAGCCCCTCCCCTCACCCCAGATAACTCCCTTCTGGACTCAACGCCTCCGCCTCCACCAACTCATCTATTTGCCTCTACCTGGCCAGGTTCAGTCTCCTACCTCTGCTTGTCTAGATTGGGTTGTAATGATCCATGTAACAATTATCTTCCCCCACCGAAGCTACCAAGGCAGGAACCATGTCTGACTCATTCTCCTATCCCCGCGGGTCCAGTCCCCTATGCTAAGAGGCAGGAAGCAGCTGCAAGGAGAAGCCAAAGGGTTTCTGATAGGCAGCCAGGTTGCAGTTTCAAGAAATCAAGGTAGAATGGAGGACAGGCAAGGAGAAAAGAAAGGCCATTTGCCTAATGTCTACCTGTGCCATTTGAGCTGTATTAAATGGGTACAGCCTCAAGCCAGCCCAGTGGCGAACAATGAGGCCAGTTCCTGTATTTTCTGCATTCAAAAACAAAACAAAAGTCAAAGGAACATCCCAACTGCATGGCAACTGGGAGTGACAGATCCATCACATTAGCCCTAAGATTCAGATGAGCTGGGGAATTCAGAGAAGGATGATTTTATCTCTAGAAAAATGCTAAAAGAAAAAACAAAAAAAGACACACAACAGAACCTTGTGACGTATGCTAAGATTTAGCAGGAATTCATGGGCACCTGCTCTGTATGGTTCTCTGCATTCAGGTTTGTGTATACCTCTCCTACCGGGAACAGAGCGGCTTTCCTGGTGACACTCAGCTGGTAGACTTTGCTGACAATGGAGAGAGGACTAAGTAAAACCCAACAATCCAGTGGCTGAGTGACTCTAGAGACCATTCGCAGTCCTTCCGTCTTCAATGCTCAGCTATGAAGACACGCAGCCTTGAGTGTATTGGTAAGTATTGACTGATGTCTACGATGCACCAGGCACCACACTGGGCTCTGAGCACATCTGCTGAACTCCACGTGCTTTGTAAAAGGACTGTTACGGGTGAAATGGCGGAGGAGAAGAGATTACCTCAGTTCTCAGTCTCACATGGAAGAAGAATTTCAAAGCGGACAAGGCAAAGAGAAAAGCAAGATGTATTTAAAAGCAAGATTTACTTATTTAAGTCAGAGAACTCCAGGAAGAGCCCTCCTGGACTGGGGGCTGCAAGAGAGGCAAAACCTGAAGGGGTTGGTGCTACTGGGGTTTTTCAGCACAATTTTGGGGAAGAAACTGCCAATCAGTATAAGCAGGGGACAGAGACGGGATTTGTAATCCTTTACCCAGTCTGGCTTGCTCCTGATAAAGCAAGAGACCCATAGGAAGTGGGGGATACCTGGCTTGTTGCACAGTAAATGGGAGCTCAGGAGCTTGCAGTCACCACTCCCTTGCTATTCTTATTCTCATGGTAAACTGGGAAATTCCTAAGAAATGGGTCAGGCACTTCTGACTTTGCCAAAGGTAATTTTTGGGGAAAGCAAGCATTTTGCACCCTAAATGTCCACTGGGACCAACCTGACTGCCTATTAACCCACCTGACTCCTCACTGTCTCTTGAGCTGTTACATGCTCAGTGACAAACACAAGGGTACTTCAAAATGCCTGTGGAAAATTCAGGCATATGAGTGTCGCTCCCCCTCTTCGCGGAGGAACGACACAGGACCCTGCGCTGTTCTTTCGTCTGCTCGGCCCTCCCCGGGTTTGCTGCTGGTTCTTCCCGGGTTGGCTACCATCCCTTCCACCTCCGTGGAAGGGCGGTTCCCCCTGGCCACATTCCCCACTTCCGCGGGGGAGCGGCACACCGCCGGCCGGCTCTCTCGGGGGCTGCTCAGGTGTTCCTTCAGATAGATGTTCCTCTTAGATGTTCCTGGTGCATGTTGTCTCTCTCCTCCTTTATAGTCCTCTTCCACCAATCCCAACTCTGCTACCCACATGCCGAGTACGCTGCTCTCCTCCAATCAGGAGCAGGATCAGCTCCTGCAAGTCATCACTCAAGTTGGCGAGAGGCAGCTGCACAGAAGTTGTTACTCCCTTCTCAGCGCCATATTGTGGGAAAGCAGATGCATAGAATAAGTCTTAATTCGAGTAATAGTCTAGTCCGAGTTGCTCCCCACAATGAGGGTCTCCAAAATGCACATTATAAAAACTGCATGGATTTCAAAAAAATTTTGCATAAAAATAAATTAACCTTTCATTTCATTTTCCATGGACTTTGTGAAGTTTCACTGTATTGACATAAGAAATGTGAACAAAGGAATGATTCCGAATTTCAATGCAAACCTTAGTCTACATGATTTGTTACACTGTTTGCTGAGATAAATTGCAAAACTTACTTTGGAATAATTTTTAGTAGACATAACTATTATGAATATGGCAAAAGATTCATTTCTTATTTCTATTGATTGCTGTCAAAACTGAAAAATTCAGTAGTACTAATTTTCAATGCCAGGAATATATTATGTATACAAAGGAGAAAAAGTTGTTTACAATATTTGCCAATATTTATACTGCATCTGATCCTCCCTAATAAGAAATGTTGTCAGCATTAGCCCTTCTGTACATGTAGAAAGAAAAAGAGGCATAAAATAACTTTGTTTTTCCCTAAAAACTTGGTCATCAATCAGATGCACATTCTACATGAAAACCAATTTGGGTTCCTAAACCCTCACATTATCAACAGCTTTGTCATTCTTCCACTGTTGCAGGTTTTTTTTTTTTTTTTTTTTTTTTTTTTTGACAGGCAGAGTTAGAGAGATAGACAGAGAGAAAGGTCTTCCTTCCACTGGTTCACTCCCCAAATGGCCACTACAGCCAGCACTGTGCCCAGCTGAAGCCAGGGACCAGGTGCTTCTTCCTGGTCTCCCATGCAGGTGCAGGGCCCAAGCACTTGGGCCATCCTCCACTGCCTTGCTGGGCCACAGCAGAGAGCTGGACTGGAAGAGGAGCAACCGGGACTAGAACTGGCACCCATATGGGATGCCGGCGCTGCAGGCAGAGGATTGGCCAAGTGAGCTGTGGCGCCAGCAGAAGTCAAGTTTTTAAAAGTTAGGACAGGGCCAGCGCCGCGGCTCACTAGGCTAATCCTCCGCCTTGCGGCGCCGGCACACCGGGTTCTAGTCCCAGTAGGGGCGCCAGATTCTGTCCCGGTTGCCCCTCTTCCAGGCCAGCCCTCTGCTGTGGCCAGGGAGTGCAGTGGAGGATGGCCCAAGTGCTTGGGCCCTGCACCCCATGGGAGACCAGGATAAGTACCTGGCTCCTGCCATCGGATCAGCGAGGTGCGCCGGCTGCAGCACGCCGGCCGCGGCAGCCACTGGAGGGTGAACCAACGGCAAAGGAAGACCTTTCTCTCTGTCTCTCTCACTGTCCACTCTGCCTGTCAAAAAAAAAAAAAAAAAGTTAGGACAGGGGCTGGTGCTGTGGCATAGCAGGTAAAGTTGCTGCCTGCAGTGCCAGCATCCCAATGGGCTCAGGTTCAAGTCCTGGCTGCTCCACTACCGATCCAGGTCTCTGCTGTGGCCTGGGAAAGCAGTGGAAGATGGCCCAAGTCCTTGGGCCCCTGCACCTGTGAGGGAGACCCAGAAGAAGATCCTGGCTTCAGACTGGTGCAGCTCCAGCCGTTGTGGCCATTTGGGGAGTGCACCAGCGGATGGAAGACCTTTCTCGCTCGCTCTCTCTGCCTCTCCTTCTCTCTCTGTTACTCTTTCAAGTAAATAAACGAATCTTTAAAAAATAAATAAATAAAAGTTAAAACAAAAGCAGGAAAACTGTGAGGAGTCAGGTCAACAGGGACTTAGGTTAGTCCAGGTGGTAAAGGAAGGCAGGGGAGTCCGTCTTAAGAAGGTACAAATTGCTGGCTTCCCCCAGGAGTTATCTTTAGCAAGATCACAGTGCCCACCCACCCCTCCATGCCTCAGAGCTTTCCGATTCATCAGGAGAACAGCAAGGGATGCTGATTCCACCCTTCCGAGTTCCCAGTTTCCTGCGAAAACCCAAGTCTCAATCTTACCCTTCTCGTGGTTTTCTGTCTCATCATGAGCCAGCTGGACAGGACAGGCAAGATGATAAATCGGCCTCTTTGTTCATAAAATGGCACAGTCTTATCTGTGATGCCATCTTGGGCTCTGGCCCTTGGGTAACATTGCTGGAAGCCACGTGGCCACATGGCCCAACCAAGGGTGTCAGCTCCACCCCCACCCTAATGGGATTTGCTGCTCCTACTTCCCTGCCAGCCCGCAGGCAAAGTTCCCGAACTCGCCTCTCTCTCTTAGGCTCTCTTCCTCTCTCTTACCCTCTTGCCGCACCCCGACCCATCGGGCTCCCCCCATCTGACAATAAAACCTTTCCCCTAACTCCAGTGTTTGGTGTGTTTTGTGGCAACCTTACATTCTTGATGGCTTTTGTCCTCACCTTCTAAATGACTGTTAGCTGCTGCTGTTTCTTTCTTTTCTTTTTTTTTAACCCCCAAAGGTATGCTTAAAATATGTAGACCCTCACGTTCAGGGGTCTTCCTCTCTTGGAGCTTCCCCTGATAGGGGGAGGTTTCTGATTTAAGTAAACCTTGATTTTTCTCTTTGCCTTGCCTGAATGGAGACAAAGAACCAAGGTCTTTCTCTGCAGCCTTCTCACCCACAACGAAACTCTCCTACTTGAAAGACCAAGCTGTGGGCTGGTGAAAAGTGGACCCTTTGCTGACGGGGAAACCCACAGAAACCTCTAGACTTCTTCTCATCAGGAACAAGTGTGAAGGAGGCAGAGGCCAGGCCAGGGTCCTCTCACTATCACTTGCTTCATCCAAATCCCCTAGGGACTTGCTCAGCACGGACTGCTGCCCACATGCAATGTTCCTGACGTAGCAGGTCCAGGGTGGAACCTGAGAACTTGGGTGCCCAACACGCTCCCGTGTCCTGGATGGAGCACACCTCGAGATCCCACATCTCAGGGCCATGAGCTCTTTCCTTCCTTAAGCTGAGGTCTCAAATGACTGAGACTTAAGAATCACCAGGAAAGGATGCTCCATGGAACAGACCCCACTCTTCTGTGCTCCAATTAGAGCGCCAGATGCCCCTGGAGAAACAAAGGCCTCAGGTTATCTCCATGGATTTAGGACAAAGATGGCCAGATACATCTGTTCTGAGTACTTCTGTTGATCAAAGAAAAAAAAAGTAGCATGTATATATTTTTGCTTTGCCATCTTGTGCACTGACAGATTTTGTCCTGGCTGTGTCACAGTTTAAGCTGAAAGAGTAACTCACCCTAACTCCTCCATGGAGCTCTCTAGAGATTGGTGAAGAAGGTGCACAAAGTGACCCACTGCACAGTCCTGAAGAGGACACCCTGGGGTCTCATCCAGAGCACAGACACCCTTCCTGCCCCACTGCTGTGGACGGAATCACGTCTCCCCCAAAATTTACAAGACCCAATCCCCAGTGCCTCGGAGTGTGCCTTCCTTTGGAGACAGTCTTTAAGGAGACAGTGAAGTTAAACTGATGTCCAACCCATGAGCCCTAATCCACCTTATGGGGTGGTCTTCTAAGAATGAGAGACTGGACAGAGGCACACACAGGAGAGACCGCAGAGAGACAAGGAGAGAAGACAGCCACTATAAGCTAAGGAGAGAAGCCTCAGAAGAAATCAACCTACCGGCACCTTAATCGCAAACCTCACTCCCCAAGAACTGTGAGAAGATCAGTTAGTGTCAAGTGACTCCTACCTGTAGTGCCATACAACGGCAGTCCAAGCACACTAACCAGCTTCCTGCAAAACAAACTCTGCTCTGAGGATCAAGCAAGTACCATCCGCGAGGGCCTGGAACAAAGGGTCTCGTGTGCCCCAGACTTCTGTAGAGGCCGGGTCTTGGGAGGCTGCCATGAGGCCTTTGCCAATGGCAGCTCCTGCTTCTGATTGACAGATGTAGCCAAAGCCCCTGGTGGGTGTTAGATGCTCTCACGGTTACACGTTTTTGACCCTCACACCAGCACGGAGCTAATCCTTGTAAGAATATTTCCACAGTTCACACTTAATGCCTTTATGCCAGTCTGAAATATGAGCTTCTCTGAAGGCTTTCGGTAGAGGTTTAAGTACAGAGATATTTCCATTTAGGCACAGATGTTGCAAAGAAATGTATGTATATTTAATTCTTATAAATCAAATGTTTTAATTGTACCAGAGATTTCCATATTTAAAGGGCCCTGAAGCAAATCTGTCTATAGTGTACATAATCTTTCACTCCAATTCATTTGTACAAATTTTGATTTCCATATTATTTGAAAATAAATACATCACTTCTTGTTTTTCTCTTTTCTAGTGTTATTTTGAAATGATTTCAGACTACAGATTAGTTGTAGGAATAGTACAAATATCTGTACAAGTTTCTCTCTGGTTATTATTTAACATCTTTAATGGCTCTGTAATAGTGAAATTGACAGAATATATGAAATTAACGTGGTATTATCATCAACCTAACAACTTACTGAATACCGGAGAACTGCTAAGAAACCAGCTCACTCTGTAACTCGGATTCTTACCTACTCTTCACAACAATGTGCGACAGGCACTATTATTATACCCACTTAGGAGATGAGAATGGAGAACTAGGGAGAGCTTTAGGGTCTTGCCCAGGGTCATACAGATTTTTCGATACGCAATGCAGATCAAACCAACCAGACCCCTGGAACCATGGTTTTAAGGATACTTTTCAAAATTGGGTGTTGGCAAGCTACAGCCTTTTGGCCAAAGCCAGTCCACCATCTATCTTATTTAATGGTCTGTGAGCTAAAGATGGATTCTACATTTTCAAACGGTGGGAAAAAGAATTGAGGGCATAGCATTTGGTGACCAATGGAAATTCTATGAAACTCAAGTTCCAGTGTCCATAAATAGGTTGCAGGCCAAAGTTCTAACGTCCCTTTGTTGTCTGAAGCAACCCTTCAGAGAAACCATCACCCACTAGGCTTCCCAGATGCTAACTATTTTTCAAGGTAGAAATGTATTGATACTGCCTAAAAATAATTTTATTTCATTTTTGTTAAAATTTTTAGACATAGAGAAATGTCCATCCAAAGTTTCTTTTGAATTCATTGTTGCTCAAAACAACAAAGCAGTAGGGGAAAAATTGCCCTGTAAGCTATGTGGAAGGAGGGCTAGCAATGTACTCATGAGAAAAACAATGGAAGTAAAATTTATCACCTAACATGTTTGACCTTTAAGTTGATGAGTGTGAATACACATAGAAAGGGAGTCCCAGGACCTAGCTTCTCAAACCTGAATTACCTGGAGACACTGTGAAATGCAGATTCTGACCTAGTGAGACAGGAGGCCAGCCTGAGATGCTCTAGTAAGTTTCTAGCTCCTGCTCCTAACAGTCCAATGTGGGACCCTCAACGACCTCAAGGACAGCTACATTTTAATAAGAGGAGCCATCAAGGTGGCACTGGGCTGTAGATGTGTGCCAGGCAATCTCCTGTGAGGGGTCAGACAGTAGGGTGGTCCCAGTGGAGACTGAGGGTGCAAAATGGTTGCTTTCCCCAAAAGTTACCTTTAGCAAGATTCAAGGTGCCTGCCCCACACCTCAGGAGCTTCCAATCTTAGTGGAGTGGGGAGTCCAGGCTTCTGAGCTCCCAGCTTACTGTGAAACCAACTAGGCACCACACCTTCTGAAGGCTCTTTTGTTTTATCATGAGCAAGCCAGACAGGGCCACAAGACAGCAATCAGGTCTTTGGAAGGCTTTGTCCCCTGCCTTGTAACTGAATGTCAAGCTGGTTAGTTTCTCCCTCCCTAAACTTGTGCTTACAAACCCCAGTACCACCAGCTCCCTGTGTTTTCCCTCTCTCCGAGCCCCCTCCCGGCCACCCTGCCAGGAGGTTTCTGACTTAAATAAGTCTTGCTTTTCAATACTTTTAAATGTTTTCTCTCTAACGTGTCGGCTTGGAAATTCTTCTTCCATGTGAGACAAACAATGGAGGCTCTCCTTTCTCCACTGCCATTTCAGCCGTAACACTCCCACTTCTGTTCTATGTGGTTCTTTTTTTTCTTAACCAAATGCAAAGGCCAATTAAAGCTCAGAAAGAAAACAGAGATGAGAAAAATGTGACACCTGAGGCAGTTCTGTGTGACTGTACAGCTCAGAACCTCTCAGGAAGCTGCACCTGCTTATTAATGGTGACACTGGGTGCTGTGCCAACTCCACACAGCTGCCATTCTAAGAATCACGGAGCCTTCCTGGGCTGTGAACACCTGACCCTTCCAGGCTAAAGATGTTAACTAGAACCACAGGCTCACATCGAAGACTCTGCGATAGGGTTTTAAATCCAACCACTGAAACCCATGGGCAAAGCCTATCTTCTGTAGATAAGAAAATCCTACTTACAGGATTGCAATAAGGCACAGAGGAAGGAAATACAGACAGGAGAAACTGTGAACTCTCGGAATTCTATGGTGTAGCTGAAAATACATAGGATTTGGAAACTTTTAAACTTTGTTTATTTTCTGGCTTTGGGGACTGCTTAGATATGTGACCTTGGCCATGTCATGGGACAGCTCTGAACCTCACTTTCTCCATCTGTAAAATGGGGATGAAAATACCTACTTTATCAAATGTGACTGTAAGGATTAGAATACAACTTGACATGGTTGGTATGCAGTGGATAAACAGTATGTGACCTCAGTAATAAAAATAACAATCATGGAAATGGTAATAATGACATGATTGGGGATCTAAAACTATAACACTTGGGAACTTCTTTTATTCATTTCTTCCTTTAAATCAATAGCTGCCAACTGCTTTGACCACTAGCATAAGACCAAATGGAAGAGAATGGATGGCAAATATTTGAACACTAGGAATCCACTGCAAACGCTTAGCTTTGAAAGGCCTAAGTGAGAAGATGTGCTTGGCTTCTTACGTGGGATCAGGGCCCATGCTGCTATCTGGCAGGGCCACTCTGGGAGACGGGGAGAAGGCTCCAGTCTTACTCTGTGAGACACATCCCATCCAATGGCTGCATTTATTTATCTAACAACCTGCTTCCAAGGACACTTCAGTCTGCAATCCCTGCTTAGAACGACAACAAACAACTGTGGTTTTTTGCTGAAACTAATGGGGTTTCCAAGACTCTGAAAATTACCACAAAAGCTTTGTAAGCAGCAGAAATTTAAACTTCACCATAATATTAACAAAAATAAGCAAGAGGTAAACTGACTACAGGAGGCTTGCATGGACTTGAGAAGAATGAGCCATGGCCTGCACACGCCTTCCTTGGGACCTTATCGACCCTACACTGACCGTCAAAAAGTGTATATAAACCACAGAGCAGAGGCCCAGGGGACTCTCTAAACACATTCTCCTAAGTGTGGCCAAGTGAAAGCTCCGGGTTGACCCACAGCACTGGAACCTCCCAGACAGCCCTGCGCTCACCAGGCTTGGAGGCTCTGTTCTCCCTGAGCCGAGACCCCACCCATTTGAGCCTAAACACTACCCAGACGCTGGGACTCCGATGGCTCTTGAAGCCCAGGGCTTTCGGACTTGGAGGCACCACTCCTGGGGATGCTGTGTAACTCCGCCCTGTGTGGCTAAGACAGGTCATGAGGAGCACAGGAGGTATTCTGGGAACCTGGGTGGCTGGTTTCTCCAGTGTGTTGCGATTTCCCTACTGCTTAATAAAAACCCTGATAGGGACCAACACCGCCTCGGTGCACCTGCCACAGGCCTCCTTCACGTTCTCCGATCAATGAGAACCTCCATGATGCTAACAGATTCTGAAAAGCATATAGAGAGGCCGTCCTATTCCCTCTTCCTATTTCACATGCTAAAGTAAAAGTCTATTTTTGGAGGGGTTGGATATATTTGTGCAGGGAAGGTAGATGTCCATCCTGACTTGCCTTCCCAAATGAGGTTTAAAACCCTGACCCCACTCTTTTCCACCGGTCAAAGTAGAAAATATACTTTGAACCTAAGAGTTACAGGATAAAGTTCAACTATGCCTCCCACAACACACACACACACACACACACACACACACTTCCTCACACAGTCACTCTGAGTTGATAGCAAACAGATAGGTCTGGCTGGTAAAAATTATTTTCGAAAACAACAGTAAAATAATACTGAGAGTTTCAGTATTTACAGTACCACACGCACACATCAAACACACACTCTTAACACGCACTCAGATTCCTTTCCTTCCAGAGGTACTTTTTATCAGTGGTGTTGGTGTGTTTATGCTTCAAAATGATACTGGGCTTAAATACAATGATAAGTGGATACCGATTAACCTTTGCGTCAGATTTAAATGTATAACCCATTAACTAATTTAATCTCTCAAAAAAATAACAGCCGTTAGCATTATTCTTTGAATAATCCTTGTTTAGCTTCCATAATGGTCTACAGTTTAATGAAAAACTCATTAGAATGTAGCATACGGCATAATTAATTCTGGCAGATTCTTTGGGTGTAAATAGCTAATGCAGATGCGGAGTTCCATTTCCACCGGCTTTATTAATTTTTCATAAACCAATATTTTGACTGTAATGGGTTGTAACAGTTCCATGGAAGTTCTAGAAATGCATTAACTGTCATCAAAGTACTTAATCGAAGTAGAATTTTTCCATTTGTGAGTGAGTTCTTCAGCTCTCTGTTCTCAAAAGAATATGGGACAGCTTTGTTTTCCATTTGGAGAATGAGTACCCACAAAATTAACATAGAGTGTATTAAATATTCGGGCACTTTGTCTCTATTTACACAACTTAATCAGTTGGGCAAACGAGAGTGAAGAAGAATACTCAACGTAGGAAGTCAACGATCTTTACAAGGAAATGGTTTATGATTGAACGGTCACGGAGCTAAACCATTTTAAAAAATCACATCACCCCTTACTTGAAGTCCCTGGAATTTTCTTTCCTAGGAAAAGATGAAGACAAAACCCAGAAACATATTAGTTTGCAGTCCTTTGCATGCTGGGCACCGCTTCACCAATCCAGACCTGAGTCTGGGGATTATTAAGAAGTTGCTGATACAGTCTTCCTTCTGTCAGGTTCCAGGGCTTAACCCGCATACAAAGGTATTTCAGACAGCCAAAATCAAACAAAATTATTTCACGACATGCATTTTCCACGAGCTTCGAAGATCCCCCAGATTATTCTTGGCCCTTACAGAAGGCTCCTGTTTGCTGTGAGTGACGACGGAGGTGCTAACGCACCACCATTCTCACTTGTCTGCTTTTGTTTAAGACTGTATTTTTAAACGGAGCTTTCAATGGCTGCCTACCATTCAAAGGATATGTTCCAGCACCCAGAGTGCCTTCTGGGATATTTTCATGGCTTTTTTGGACACGTCTTCTCAGGAAGGCACCCTCTGATCTCAGCTGTTTCCAAAGGAAACAACTTGGCTCAGAAACTCTAGTCAGTAGGTGCTGGGTGAAGATCAAGCATGTGTCTTTTCTTTGTAAAAATGTTTTTCAATGGATCCTAAAGATCAAGTAAGAGAAAGACCTTGGGACTCTACCGACATCCTCCGCACTCACCCAGTCTTTCCCCAGCGTCTCATCTGGTGAATTCCGAATCACCTAAGACCCAACGTAGGCCATTCCTTCGGACTCCAAATGCAGACATGGTTGCTATTTGCTAATATTTTTTGTACTCAGGACGGTAACATCACTTATTTAACACTGAGTTCAGATGTTTTGCATCTTTCTGTTCCCTGTTGACATTTGCAGAGAAAGCGTATCTCCTTCACAGTAAAGGATGAATTAAGGGCACCAGCTGCTACACGGTAATACACGTGGTCGTCGTCTTTGGCTTTTCCTTGATGAACAACATCGCACAACTGAGTGTCATTGAGCTAGGGTACTATTCATACAGTAACTGCTCAGTGTCATTCTTTAAAAAACAAACACCAAAAACTCACCAGGACTGAAAGTGGCAGCTTTGTTTATTTTACCTGGACTTGTTTCTAACCCAAGTAGGGCCAGTGGTTCATGGCATCCCATGGCTAAGAAAAGCTTTCACATTTTTTCACAGTTGGAAAACAGACAATTGCCTTGTAACCCATGAAAGTTTTATAAAATTTAATTTTCAGTGCCCTTACAGTTTCACTAGAACTCACGTCTGTGCACTCATCTATGCACAGTCTACGGCTACCTTTGTCCCATGATAGTAGAAGTGGGTAGATGCAACCCAACCAGGGACCTTATGCACCGCAGAGTTAAGAACTGTTACTCTCTGGCCCCAGACTGAAGCAGTCTGCTGAGCTGGTTCAATGCTAAGACACACAAACGATTTTGTAACTGACTTTGGCTTGACCTTTTTTCCCTAAAACCAAGCAACACAAGGGTCTCCCTTACACACCATCATCATGTTCACCATGAACACATGGACACCATTATCCACGCTGCCCTAAATGGAGCTTGCCATTTTTCTTTCTGTGATGCAGTCAGTGTTAACTCAGCAGGCCAGGGCTGCCTCAAAGCCTGAACCTTTACCTATGAAAAATAACCAGAGCTACATAGGTGAATCGCATCCTCCTCCCATGGCCTGGAGAATTCTTGTCCAAGGACCACCCTGCCGGCCCCCTGCTTTGGGAGTGCAATCCTTGACAGACGTCCATGCAACAGAGAGAGATCAGACTGGTTCAGAAAGGCAGCTGTTAACACAAAAGTGAGCATCGATCCTATTGGAAGATCAGAAACCCTCACGGGCTCCATCAGCAATGAGCTCCACACTTTCTGTGGGGCACAGAAGGACGTGGATAAAAATCGAGGCCAAATGTGGGCAGGGATGGAGTCAAAATCTGCCAAGACAGTTGCAGGGAGGCGAGAGGAGCGCGGAGATTTGAGCCGAGAGGGGAGGCGGAGGTAAGCAGATGTGCAAGATAAAGTCTTTGAGGTGGAACATTTCCGGGCTGAAAATCCTTCGCTCGGGGACTGAAATCTGGATTCTCCTGTTCCAGTTCACTGAAGTGCACAGCCTGTGAGTTGGGCAGATGTGTAAATTATACAGAACATCACAGCGCCAAAGGTCATCGTCTGTAAGGAGCCCAGGGCTGGCCTGCGGGTGGGAGTGGGCACACGGGAGGGTCAAGAACACACTAGAATATTTGCAGTGCTGAAGGGCGCGCATGGAAGGAGGCCCCGTGGAAGCCCACACTGTGCTCTTTGGGCCGCCAGGGTAGCGTTCCCACACGGGCCACACTCTGTCCCCCAGATGTCTGCAACAGTCACCCCGGGCCCAACCCAAATCCAAACAAAATGCAACAAACTCGGGCTGGGGCACAGTTAACGTGGGCTGTGGACACTCCTTTTTTTTTTTTTTTTTTTTTTTGACAAGCAGAGTGGACAGTGAGAGAGAGAGACAGAGAGAAAGGTCTTCCTTTGCCGTTGGTTTACCCTCCAATGGCTGCCGCGGCCGGTGCACCACACTGATCTGATGGCAGGAGCCAGGTACTTATCCTGGTCTCCCATGTGGGTGCAGGGCCCAAACACTTGGGCCATCCTCCACTGCATTCCCAGGCCACAGCAGAGAGCTGGCCTGGAAGAGGGGCAACCGGGACAGAATCCGGCGCCCTGACCGGGACTAGAACCCGGTGTGCCGGCGCCGCAAGGCGGAGGATTAGCCTAGCGAGCCACGGCGCCGGCCCTGTGGACACTCTTTATGAATGCTATCACATCCAAATTGTGAGAACTGGGTTGCCAAGGGGTTCAGCTGCGCGGGTGACTAAAAATCCCTTTCTGAATTGTAATGGACTCCGCTCGAGGGGGAGGGAGGCGGGACAGTGTGGGGGAAGACTGTCAGATCCCTGACTCTGACCCATCTCTGAGACGAATCGGAGTTCACAGGGGCCAAAAACCTACAGAACACCGGCACCTTCGTCCGGGTAATCCAAGGTCAAACACCTTTATCTCAAAGGTTGCCCTTTGCGATAAACCATCACAGATGCTATATCCCTCCTTTTCGTTTCTGACTTTAAATCAGGCTCTCAATCCACTTTCCCATCACCTCTCCCGGCATCACGTCCTGCGGCCCACGGCCGAGCTCCCTGCAACGTGGACCTAATCAGCAGAGAGGATTCCGTGACCACGTTCATCTCTTATCACTTTACAGCCTGTGAGGTTCTCCGCCACTCACTGTTCTCTCTCTGATCATCCCACGGTGCCCAGGATGGCGCCTGTGGCCACCTCGCCAATGCGGCTTTGCAGCCCGGCAAGCCCCTGCCTTTAGTATCTGTCGCCTTGGGGGGTTTTGTCATTCTCTCTCAAGACGAGAAATTGGTTTTTTCAGGAGGTGTGTCCATTCAGACCACGCCGCCAATGACGACGGTGTCAGCAGTAATTGCACACTGCCATCGTCAGGGTTCTCAGGCCGATCCTGCCCTGCACCGCTCCACTTCTGATTTTAATTGTGTGTTTCTTGTCAGAGGGACCCGGTTCTACCTTAGATCTGCATTTCATTAGATCTTTTTCCTATCGATCACGTCTCCCAGTGTAATCTAACTCAATTCCCTTTTCCCTTGCAGGCGGGGTACTCGCCATCCATTGAAGTGAGTTATGTGTGTTCAAGTGGTGCAGCTTATGAATCTTGTTAAACTTTGCTGCCTTATAGCCCCGCTGATGGAATATTTAATCACAGAAATGAGTTGGCAGCTATGATATACGTGTGGGTGAGCCTCGCGGCGTATATCTTACTGGCAACCGGGAAACTGATAAATTCGCCATTTGTCAGTACCATGCAGACAACTCTGGGTAACCTTCTGTTATTTATTTGTATTTTGTTTTACTTATTTATGAAGATTAAAGGAGTTTTAAATCAACAGTTTTTTGAGTTAGATATCATGGTTATCTCTCAAAGACACTGCTTTTTCTTAAAACAATATTTTTTACTAGAAGGCAAAAGGCTTTCCCACCCTGGAAGGGAAAGTTTAAGAATTCCATCTGGGGCCAGTATGGTGGCATAGTGGGTAAAGCTACTGCCCACAAGGCCAGCAAACCACATAGATGCCGGCTCGTGTCCCGCCCACTCCCCTTCCCAGCCAGCTCCCTGTTAATGGCCTAGGAAGGCAGCAGAAGGTGGCCTGAGAGCTTGGGTCCCTGCTGCCCATGCAGGAGACCTGGAGGAAGCTCCTGGCCTCGGCCTGGCCCAGCCCTGTCCATTGTGCCCATGACCATCTGAGGGGGAACACAAATGGATGATCTCTGTCCCTCTCCCTTCTCTGTAACTCTTTCAAATACAGAAATAAATAAATCTTAAAAACAAAACAAAACAAAACAAAAAACAAAAAAAAAAAACCCTTTTGAGGCCTCTTCCTCTGGATTCTTGAAAATGCTTCTAATTACAATACGTAACTGAGGCAGATTCTTACAGATCATCCACAGCTATTTCGTGCCTTCAATTTTATTTCAACTCCAAAATGATACGGCCACAGACACTGGCCAGAGTCGACAAGATCCATCTGGATTCTAATTGACTTATCAATCATTTGTCTTGAGTATAAACCTCAGGCCGTCTGAGGAGGGCTAGACTTAGGGAAATAATCAATGCTGTTTAGATTTACAGGGAAAACACCCGCCTGTCTCTGTAGACGATTGACACCCGTGTGTGTTCACGGCATGTTTTGTTTTTATTATATATTTACGTTCGGCCACTTCTGTGGAGACTGCTATTGGATAAGAAAGAATTCACAAGAGGCCTAACAGATAGGACTTGAAAAACTCAGTAAAACCACCCTAAATGACAGACCTTGCATAACTGCTTTCTAAATGCTTCCCCTGGAATGTGTGTGTGAGGGAGAGAAAATGTCATAATTTATCACAGCAAATTAATATTGTTCAGTAAGTAATTAAAGGCCCCCATTAGGAAGTGCTGTGGCTGTCCCCACCCCCACCCTGGGTTAGCAATAAAAATGCACTCGGGGCCTCAAAAGGTTATATAGGAAAATCAATAACTTGCCATTTTATAATTAAAAGTGAAAATAAATGTTAAGAAAAAGTCCACTAAATTAGGAAAATTACCTTTAGGAGAGATTGAAAATATTGATTTTAATTTGCCAAATATGTGAACTTTTCATGCCCCATTCTGAGAGACAATTGGAGGCTGGGTTGTTAATTCTGCATAAGCTTCAGAAAATCAATAATTACACGATGGGAATATTATGAAATCTGTCATTAGCATAAAGTCTTCCACACAGACGTGACTAATAAGTGGGGCTTTCTATCTTGGGCAGATACAGGCCTGGCCTGCCCAATGTCCAAAGCCAATCAATGACAAGGTCTCCGTTTCAGCTTGGAGGCACACTCAACATCGCAGGAAAAACCCAGACTATTTTCACAGGTGAGGAAATTTAAAACGCCCCATAAATTCTTAGTCACGGCTGTGCAGATGGATGACAGTAATAATTATACCTGCTTATGGAAATGAATATATTCTACAGCTATCTCTCAGCACATATCCACTCCACGGAGACAGGGCCCGGAACGTGAGAGGCAAGCTGCTGTAGTCCAAGGGTCTGTGGGGCTTCAACTGTTTCTAGGGAAATGCGGGGGAGTCTGGACACCACAGCAGGACTGCCCTCACAGCTGCGTGCCGGGAACCCTGACTACAGAAGCAGAGGGACAAAGGGCCTGGTGTTCAGGGCAAGGCAGCGCTCGATGGCATGCAGCTCCGGCGTTCCGGTTCCTCAAGTCGCCTCTGCTTTCCTGCGCCCCATTTCTTGCAGGCAAGTTCATCGGCAAAGCTCTTCCACATAACTCTACGCTTGTTCAGCTCCTTAAATGTACACGACACAACCAAGGTCACATCCGAACACCTTATCATTTATAAAGACCCCAATGCACCCTGCTTGCAAACACAACAGGCTCTGTGGCCACTCAAGACTGATCTCACAGCCTGGCCGCCTTCTAACCAGCTGTGAAATCTTAGCTACGGACATGTTGTACCTTAGCAGCCTCATCTGGAAAACTGCCAAGAGGCTTAAATACACTGATTGACACCACGCACTCCGAACAGTGCCTGACCCACAGCAAGTACGCAGGCAACACGCACGCCTATCGAAACCTATCCTCTTGCTGCAGCCTAAGGAGCTAACTTCCGAGGTTGAGCCCTGGGCTAACCAGAAGGGCTGTGCTCACACGCTGGAAGCCATGCACATCAGTTTTTCTGGGATAGATAAGTGAGTCTGAATTGTCTCCCCATCTTAACGGGCCCTTAAAGACCACATGCATGCACACACGGGACCAGAAGCCCAAGTACAGGAGATGGTGTTTCCCCGATTCCCAGCCTGGGGTGACCAGAATGAACAGTGCAAGGAACCAGAAAAATGCCTTTTCCTGTCTGGATCGTAACTGTCACATGTCTACCCCACCTCCAGACAGAAAGACTTCTCGCTTCTTTCTCTTGAGTTCAGCATTTGGGACAGAAATCTGCTCGCTGCTGTGCACACACGGAGCACGAGGGGAGCGTCTGTCTCCTCCCGGTCCCCTGGGCCTGCAGGTGCACAGGAGCTGCTGTCTGAATGCCCTCTCTCACCCTCGGGGGCTTCCTTTTCTTTGCACCTTTGGCCAAGGGAGTAGCTACGCCAACCTGCTGCGTCTCTGTGCTCCCTGAAGGACTGCCACACCCCTGAGCCCAGAAGCTGATTCCCCACCAACGGACAGGCTGAGAATGAAAAGACCAATCCTCTCATGAGCAAAGCAAACAATCTCTCGGTCTAATGAGACACGCAGAATTTAGCAGAATCGGCGAGTGGCTCTCTTCCCCTTACAGTAACAGGTAGAACATCCCCTGTTCCATTTTTATTTACCAAACATGTATATATTACAACAAACCCCCCATGATGTGTAACCCACTTGATTTAAATGAACACCTATCCACTTGTGATTTTCGTCATCATCCCCCTTTGACAAAGAAACTGAGGCACAGAGAGGTTGAATCACTTTCCCAGAGTCACACAGCTGGTGTGCAAAGGAGTCAGGTTGGAACCCGCTGTGTGGGCACAGTTCCACGGTCCTCACTCTGCTCTGTGTGGGGTGCACGACATAGTCATGGAAAGCCTTAGAGCTAAGTCTCTGCTCCCCACAGCGTCCACACAGTTACCCACAGTGGGAGGGTCTCCTGGACTTAACTTAGGCTGCTGGTCAAACTCCCTGAGGACCAGTGGCATACTCTGTCTACCTAGTATGAAGAGCTTGCTAGCATACAGAGCCTTCTGATACTTCCCACATTTAATCAAATTGCTGATGACCCTAGAGTAGCTAAGTTCTCTTTGTTCCTTTCTCATCCTGCAGGGTCAATGCTCAAGACTCAGAAAATGACAGAATTGAAGTCTCCATGGGAAGAAACACAGCAAGGGGTACAACTTACCTTCGAGAAATCACCAAATGGCTCTAGGTCAATTGGTCATTTAGTATAATTTATTACAAAGACCCACATCACAGGAAGACTTCCATACCCATGTGCCAAATCTACTATCCAGGCGCTAGGCACCCAGCGCCGCCTCACTGCTGGGCAAGGAGACAGCAGGCAGCGGCGAGAGGCTAAGCCAAGTGCATTGACACATGAACACGGCCGTGTGGCTTTGCATATGCTTTCCCCAGAACGGGCAACTGAGTTGTCTGAGACACTAGGTTTCCCAGTAGAGGGAAGGTAGGGGAGAGGTGAGGAGACACACACACATCCATGCAGCAGCAGAGAGAGAAGCAGGATGGTTAAGGGAAGAGATTAATGTGGGATGGCCACTTATTTTTTCCAGTTTTCTAAAAAGGTCTTCTTTTGATAATTCCAAATCACCACCACATTATTGGAATAATTAAGCCAACTCTCTGCTTTGCCAGAACACAAATGCAACTTTGAATGGATGTGTACAGCCAAAAGACGCGTTCAGGCACACTCAAGTACTGTGAGCGTGAAGCCCTCTCCATTTGTTCAATATGCTACTAAGCAAAGCCTCAACGCTTTTTTAAAAATTTTTTTGCAAAATCAGTGAAGACTGTCACAGGAGCAGTGGCTCACATGTGATCAAAAATGTGACTTACATGATTCCCCTTTAATTTTAAAGGGTTTTTAAAACTCTTGGTTTTGCCCAAAGAAGTCACTTAGAACTTGGGAGGACAGGGATTCACTTGGTTCGGATAATTTTACAAAACCCATTATCGGCAGACAAAGCACACTGAGAAAAGATGGAGAAGACATCGTGCAAAGAGAAACTCTTTACCTGCATAGAATTCGGGACTGTAGACTGCACCCACAACTGGATTCAATTTCCAGCCTTAAAAGAAATCGACAGAAACATTATTACACTTGATGCAACAACTTTTATCATTGCAAATGAACCAAAAGTCAAAGAGGTTGAAGTGTGTGTGTGTTTTTTTAATTTTACAATATAAAGGATAAACAGGTTGGGCATGAATATTTGAAAACCTTACATAAGAAAATGGAATTACGTCCTTTGATTTTCTGCCAGCCGAAGTTAATGGAATGGAAACTACTGACCAGCTACAGGTGAACCTTTTGAAAATAACGTTGTAATTAATTTTCAACTGTATCAATATTCACTAGAGCTGCTCTAACAATTTCAATTTTTGTCTTATTTCATGTATCACTGTTGGCAATCCATCCTTTATGCCCTTCCCTTTGCATTAAGTTTACAGAAACTTGAAAGCTTACATAACCAAAACTCGAAACAGCAACACGCTGACAGTTGTTATTCCTAATTATGACCCCTACACATTACAGAATTCTAAATGGTTTTATGTATACCAAGGGAGATGATACTATATTCCCTAGAGGTTTACTGTGGAATACACTGTAATGCATTGAGGAACTGTAAAATACTTAATCAGGGCCAGCATGTGGCACAGCAGGTAAAGCCGGCCTCTATAGATGCTGGTCCGAGTCCCTGCTGCTCCACTTTCGATCTAGCTCCTTGCTAATGTGCCTGGGAAAGCAGAGGAATACCACCCAAGTGACTGGGCCCCTGCACCCAGTGGGAGACCACTGGCCCAGCTGCAGCCATAGTGGCCATTTGAGGAGTGGGCCAGAGGATGGAAGACCTCTCTCTCTTGCTTTGTCTCTCTCAATCTCTCTTAAATAAATAAATCTTTAAAAAAAATTCTTGGTGCACATATCTAAGGTAATTTTCAAATAACCTGTCTATGAAATTAATACCCTCCTGTGTTCTGGATGGACAGTTTCCAGTAAAATGAATCCTGATGCTTTAGGCATTTTTACTCAGGAAAAGAGCACAGGAGAATATTCACAAACTCAGAAGCACATTAGACCCATGTGGCATTGTTTATGAAGCAACCTCCAAAGAATCATCAGGCTTTTAGGGTTTTGTGATCATTTTCTGCTGGTCCCTGTGAAAACATCCATTATAGATTTTTTGAAAGACATAGAAGGACAGGTGTGCCGCCTTGCCTTGGTATTCTTGGGCAGGGGATCAAGTGCAAAAGGTAATTGACTACATGTTCCTGAGAAAAAGTATTGGTAAATTTTGGAAGTGGGAGAAGATATTTGTGCCAATGAAAACTCTCTACAATCCTCCCATAAAGGACAGGTGTGACTTCTTGCTTGTGTCTCTAAGAATACCTGACAGGTATTCCTGAGATCTCTAAGGAAGACAGCAGATTAGTGTCTCAATAGATAGGTCCCTGGATCTGCTGAAATCCAGAATGTTCTAGAACTTTCTAAGAATGGTTTTCTTTCTAAAAACTTTGTGTCTTAACTTCAATAATCTAGGTGGTTTACAGCCCAAACACTGATCTTAGGACAGGGTTTTACAAAGTGTCACATTTCTGCTACTGGGAGGCATATTAATGGAACTCCTGGGCACCATTTTAGACTTATAGAAAGAGACATGATACTCAGAGTCCTACTGCCCTCATGGTTTCTGAGCCCTCATACTGACACCTCCCTCTCTTATAGCAATCACATCTTGCCTTAGAGGAATTTCTCTAGTGATATAAAACAAAAATGACCCCAGGCATTTCCAAATACGTGCTTTATGAATGTGGGAAATGACTTCAATTCGACCAAATGAAATTCCACTACCTCTTAAGAGAGGAAAATGACCAATTCCTGAGAATCTTCAAACTGCAGTCTACAGTTCAAGTCATTTGGAATATGAGAACACATACAGCAAAGTAGCTGAAAACAAAGCTACAGACGTATTTAATCCATGTTCTCTGTGTATCTAAACCTTCATTTCTTTGAATATGGAGTCATATCAAATGAATCATTACGCTGCAAATTTATCACTTCTCTTCTTCCCTCTGTTCCCTATTTTAAATTGTTTATGGATCTACATTTTACTGCTATACAAGATGGAGCCTTGTTCACACTATTCACTCAGGTTTTGTTTCATGTATACGTTCTTAGTTAGTTTTAAAAATTAATTTATTTAAAAGGCAGAGTGATAGGAAGGAGAAACAGAGATCTTCAATCCACAGGTTCACTCTCCAAGTGGCTGCAACGGCCAAGTCCAGCCCATGCTGAAACCATCAGCCAGGAACTCCCTCCTGGTTTCCCACGTGGGTGACAGGGTCCCAGGTAACTGGGCCATCTTCTGCTGCCTTCCCAGGTGCATTAGCAGGGAGCTGGATGAGAGGTACAGTAGCCAGGAGTTGAACCTGGCAGTCTGATATGGAATGCTGGTGTTTCAAGCAGCAGCCTAATCCACTGTATCACAATTTCAACCCCACACATGTCCCTATTAGTTCCCTTAAGTAATTCCTTTTGTATATGAACCTGCAGCATATCATTCTGTGCGTGTGCACCTGTCAACTAATTTTGATGTACCTCTCAAGAATACTACGTTGTATCAATGGCCTTTTATTTTTGTAAAGATACAGATTTCTAAGCGGTATCTCAGATGGCCTAGAAATCATGTTTCTCTCATTTGCCTTGATCTTCTTCATTTCTTTGGACCAATGAGTCTGTCTGTCTGCCTGTCTACCCATCTATATACCTGTCTACCCATCCACCTATCTACTTATCTACTTACCTATGTGTCTTCTATCAGCTTACCAAGTTTGCTGATGGAAAATGTCTACTCAATATAAAAACAATGGAAATTGGCTGGCGCCGCAGCTCACTAGGCTAATCCTCCACCTGCGGCACCGGCACCCTGGGTTCTAGTCCCGGTCGGGGCGCCGGATTCTGTCCCGGTTGCTCCTCTTCCAGGCCAGCTCTCTGCTGTGGCCAGGGAGTGCAGTGGAGGATGGCCCAAGTGCTTGGGCCCTGCACCCACATGGGAGACCAGGATAAGCACCTGGCTCCTGGCTTCGGATCAGCGCGGTGCGCCGGCCGCAACACACCAGCCGTAGCGGCCACTTAGGGGGAGAACCAATGGAAAAAGGAAGATCTATCTATCTATCTATCTATCTATCTATCTATCTATCTATCTTTCTCTCTCTCTCTCTCTCTCTCTCTCTCTCTCTCTCACTGTCTAACTCTGCCTGTCAAAAACAAACAAACAACAATGGATATTAAGTGATACTGTCCCTCATGAAGAGATGCACACCATCTCAGTTCTGCCACCCTGAATTAAAAGAGGAAATCAATAAGGTCTCCTCTACAAGATCCCACTAGAAATGTGAGAGCTGCAAAACGGAATGAGGCTGTGCAGGCCATCACGACCACATCCGCGTTGCTGTCACACTTCTGCCCATCTCTGATCCTTTCTCCTCAACAATTCTGTTCCCCTCCCACAGTTGTAGGGAAAACAAAGACCTTTCAGAAACATGTGACAGGCAGGAAAACTCAACTTCTACTCGCTCTCCACTCCTGAATCCTGTTCCTTACAAGTTGTCCCCTGCAACAAACAGCATTCTACCTGCTTGGTTGTACAAAAATGTTTGATCAGGAGCTTGATTCTTCCATTACCCTCAAACATCCTGTGCAATCCATTCCTCGGCTTAAACTTGGAAAATTCTCCCCTTCCTGAAAGCCACTGACGCAGACTAAGGTACTGCTATTAAAAAAAAAAAAAAAAAAAAAAACCTGGACAAATTCCAATGCAAAAATGCCCTAACACTCACCATCTCCTTTTACCTTCTTTCCCACCATTCTATTTGTAGTGACCAAAATGATATGCAAAAATAAATTAGGAAACTCATTCTGCTAGTTGGTATTTAACAGACTCCTTCTGAACTGAACGTAAATGTTTCACTACTTGATCCAGAAGCTCGATGCTGTAACCTGAGTTGCTTGATTGTACGCCACTGTCCCCGGCCAAGCTACACGGACACTGGCCTTTTGAATCTGGGTCAAAGCGCCAAAGACCACGCTAGACACAGAGCATTTTGTGCCTCCTGCTCCCTCTGCTTCGAGGGCTCTCTCTAGCTGCTCACAAATCCCCTGTGAAATTATGGAGGTCACGGTCATTTCCCCAGGACATGCCTGCCACGGAAGGTGGCTATCCGGCCTCTCCTGGAGTCCATCTTTGAGTCAACTCCAAGTTTTATTTTCTGCATAGCTGTCCATGCTACCTGGATTTATCTCCTTTCCATCTCTGCTTGTTCTTGATTTTTTTATAACCATCCTGCGTCATTAAAATCAATAGTAAAGGGGGCAAGGTTGCAGTTCAACTTGCATCTCCAGCACCTCAAACTGTGTTTCAGCAGCAGGCACTCCATGAACAGCCACTTGGTTTTAGTCTAAAGGAACAGGGCTAATTCTAATGGATGCATTCCCTCTGGGCTCGGATTCTGCCTCCCGCCCACCTCTGCATACCCACTTCCGGAAGCACAGTACAGAGCAAGTGCAGAAGGACCCTGTTTTTTTTTTTTTTTTTTTTGTTTTGACAGGCAGAGTGGACAGTGAGAGAGACAGAGAGAAAGGTCTTCCTTTGCCGTTGGTTCACCCTCCAATGGCTGCTGCGGCTGGCGCACCACGCTGATCTGAAGCCAGGAGCCAGGTGCTTCTCCTGGTCTCCCATGGGGTGCAGGGCCCAAGCACCTGGGCCATCCCCCACTGCCTTCCTAGCCACAGCAGAGAGCTGGCCTGGAAGAGGGGCAACTGGGACAGAATCCGGCACCCCGACCGGGACTAGAACCCGGTGTGCCGGCGCCGCAAGGTGGAGGATTAGCCTAGTGAGCCGCGGCGCCGGCAGAAGGACCCTGTTACACATCACTGTCTTCCAAGGAAAGGCGGGAGGAACCCAGCCCTTGAAAATCACCTCCACACAGACTTACAGAGTGCACAAGGCTTATGTAAATGTATTCAAATCACATGCAAATAGACTCACAGTCCCTGTGAATCCTTATAGTACCTGGGAGAGACCCTTGGGACAACCCTGCTGGAGATAGGAGCCTGTGCTGTCAGGAAGATGGACAAAATGATCCCATTGTTTTAATTTCTTAGGCATTCTGCATACAATTCCCAGGCCTTGCAAATTCAGAGATTTTGATCAAGGACATTAAACCAAACAATGAGGCTTACAGCTAAAGGAGAGAAAACCCACCAATTCCAGCCTCTCAGGGACCCCATGTGACAAGGCAATGGAGCAGAGACCAGACACGCTGGGCTCTGGCACTGCAAAAGAAACACCAGCCGTTTACAGAGATCCTTTTGAGGCTGGGCCTTGAAGGGCAGCATTCAAATCAGTGCTTTCCCTCCCTTAATTCAGTGTCAGAGGTCACAGGCTAGGCCCTTTTAGAAAAATGCTATCCAAGATTGGGCCAGCACCCTGGTTCAGTGGGTGAAGTCGCTGTCTGTGGCATCAGCTTCCCATATGGGTGCCGGTTGGAGTCCTGGCTGCTTCACTTCCAATCCAGCTCCCTGCTGATGGCCTGGGAAAGCAGCAGATGACCAAAGTGCTTGGGCCCCTGCACCCACGACGGAGACCCGCAAGAAGCTCCTGGTTTTGGTCCGGCCTACCTTCAGCTGTTGCAGCCATCTAGGGGAGTCAACCTGCAGATGGAGGATCTCTCTCTCTCCCTCTTTCTCTTCAACTCTGCCTTTCAAATAAATAAATTAAAAAAAAAAAAAAAAGAAAAATGCTATCCAAGATCTGCAGTGTTAGCTATTGCTGTGTTGGTGCTAAAAGGCAGATCCAAATACACTCACCATAAAATCAGGACCTGATTTCTCTGGGGCTCTGTTGGGTTGGATGTGAAGGAAACTCAGCAAGATCTTTAAATACCCTACAGGTTTTTTTTTTTTCTTAAATTGCATATACATGCTTTCCACAGACATTTATGCTAAGGGTACCAGGGAGCTGGGAGCTAAAGTGGACAAGGAGGCAATTTCTTGACAGCCAAATGCCAAGACAAAGAGAAGTGAGTTGCACATTGCACTCAGATGCATTTCATTTTGGTTTACTCAGTATTTTAACTGTTATTTGTTTGAGAGGCAAAGGAGGGAATGGGAGACAGAGACTGAGAAGGAGAGGGAAAGAGCACACTCCCATCTGCTATTCAGTCCCCAAATGCCCACAATGGTCAGGACTGTGTCAGGGCTGGAGCCAGGAGCTCAGAACTCAATCCAGGTTTCTCACGTGAGTGGTAGGGACCCAACTGCATGAGCCATCATCTGCAGCTCCCAGAGACTGCATTAGCTCAGGCACTCTGATGAGGGTGTAGACTATACTAAGCAGTGTTTTCACCACTGTGCTAAATGCCTGCCCCTCAATCAGTAATTCTTTTAAGTGATTATGTATTTATTACCAACATTTAGATTTCATTTACAACACAGGATTTTGGTTACCTTGAAATATTGGTAAAAATGGCAACTTGCAGTAAAGAATTCCCCATGGACAGCTGCATTGACGGTAACTAGGGAATATCACTTTAACTCACAGTTAGAATCACCACTACTCTCTATCGTCCGCCTGGCTTGGCGGCCGGATGTCCACAATCTTTTCTTGTTGCCCTGTGTTTTTCCATCCCCTTACCCCCAGTAGAGAAATGTTTTGCTTTACCAAACAAGAAAATATAAATCAAAGCGCAAAACAACTGAGTTTCCAGACACAATCTGTTTGTTGCCATTACTTATTCAGCCCTTGATAATAAATGAATATTTGATCCTTAAACTAAATATTTAAGAAAATTCAGCATACAACCTACAGCAAAAAAAAAAAAAAGGGGGAGGGGAGACAACTATTTACCACTGCAATGACTGTGTAACTAAATGTCCAGTGGCAAAAAATAGTACTCCACGCACTTTGTACACCTACCACTGTGCTCAGTACTTTAACTCCCACAGTTATCACAAGGACTGAGGACCTGGGTCACAGCGTCAGTTTAAACTACTTGTCTACAGTTTAACGCCTGGTGAGGGAACAACATCTGCTCTGTAGTCTTGGATACCGCTGACCAGTTTCCCTCCTTCCCAAGATCACTAAGAAAACAGGACAGTCAGGTCTAACGCCCACACTTCCCAACAAGCAGGACGTCCCCGCAAGTCCAGCTGTCACCTTGTTTTGCGGATCCGACTTTTGATATCTGATGAACATAAGCAAGTGTGAGCGCTCTGTGAGGAGGCTGGGCCTGGGCAAACAGCCCAGTTCCCTCCTGGTGAAGTTCTCTGACAGGTAGAATTTCCCAACACCTGCTTTTCTCTGGTCTCCTCTTACACCCTATCCAAACGGCCTGGGAATGGAACACACATTCTCCATGTCATGAGCTGTGACCCTTTCTTATAGAAACGGGGGTCCAGGCTCACCCATCACCTGGGGCTGAGAAGCCTTTGCTGGACCCACGCTTGAAGGGACTGGCAACGGGGATGCTGGCGTGGAGAGCTGCATGTCACATTGGATGATCTCCTCAACATGTAATGACGCTGGTAATTCAGATTTTTGCTGAAGCAAACTTCTGTGGTTCATGGGCACGAATTCCAGAGTCAATGAGACACACTCACTGGTTACTTAACATTCTCATTGCACTGTGACCTTTCTGGTCCTGACCTAGCCTCTCTCACCATACTATCCTCTCTTACTATAACAAATCCTCACCATAACAAATCCTCTTCTTAAGAGCCTCAGGCCGGCGCCGCGGCTCACTAGGCTAATCCTCCGCCTTGCGGCGCCGGCACACCAGGTTCTAGTCCCGGTCGGGGCGCCGGATTCTGTCCCGGTTACCCCTCTTCCAGGCCAGCTCTCTGCTATGGCCCAGGAGTGCAGTGGAGGATGGCCCAGGTGCTTGGGCCCTGCACCCGCATGGGAGACCAGGAGAAGCACCTGGCTCCTGCCATCGGATCAGTGCTGTGCGCCGGCTGCAGCGCGCCGGCCACGGCGGCCATTGGAGGGTGAACCAACGGCAAAGGAAGACCTTTCTCTCTGTCTCTCTCTCTCACTGTCCACTCTGCCTGTCCAAAAAAAAAAGCCTCAAAGGACTGCATATATTCTGTCATATTGTATTACAATATATGCGAGACTTTATTTGTTATGGGGATCCCCGTAAGTTAAAACTTGGAAAAGCTCTGAGAATGACTCTCCTTCGAATATCAAAGACCTCCACAATTTCTCCTATAGAAGTCACTGATTTGAAATTTTAAAAATCAGTATTATTGTCACTGTCCACCCACACTGGAGATCTCAGAGTGCCACTGCTGAGGTCCCTGGATGAGACAGCCCACATGATTCATTCCTGGGAAACAGCACTGCATGGCTATGGAGTGTTCTTTCTTTAATTACATAATTATATATGTGGGGCCAGTGCTGTGGCATAGTGGGTAAAGCCGTCAACTGCCGTGTCAGCATCCCAAAGGGGCGCTGGTTCGAGTCCCAGCTGCTCCACTTCTGATCCAGCTCTCTGCCATGGCCTGTGAAGGCAGTAGAAGATGGCCCATGTCCTTGGGAGACCTGGAAGAAGTACCTGGCTCCTGGCTTCAGAACTGCACTGTTCTGGCTGTTGCGGCCACTTGGGGAGTGAACCAGTGGATGGAAGACCTCTCTCTCTGTCTCTCTGCTTCTGCCTCTCTGTAACTCCGCCTTTCAAATAAATAAATCTTTGGAAAAAAAATTATATATGTGTATGTGCTTTTAAATTTGATACACGTGGCCGGCGCTGCGGCTCACTAGACTAATCCTCCACCTTGCGGCGCCGGCACACCAGGTTCTAGTCCCAGTCTGGGCACTGGATTCTGTCCCGGTTGCCCCTCTTCCAGGCCAGCTCTCTGCTGTGGTCAGGGAGTGCAGTGGAGGATGGCCCAAGTGCTTGGGCCCTGCACCCCATGGGAGACCAGGATAAGTGGTGCGCCGGCCGCAGCGCACCGGCCGTGGTGGCCTTTGGAGGGTGAACCAACGGCAAAGGAAGACCTTTCTCTCTGTCTCTCTCTCACTGTCCACTCTGCCTGTCAAAAAAAAAAAATTGATACACAGTAACCATATATTTTTCAGGTTAAGTGTGGCCTTTCAACACATGTATACAATATGGCATGATCAGGTCAGGATAACTGGAATATTTATTATTATATATATAAAAATAGTATATATATGTATATAATTTTCTTATATTGGGAATGTTAAAAATCCTCCCTATTAGCCTTTCTGGACAGTCAGTTAGTTGCTGTTGGCCACAGCTACCCTCCTGCGCTACAGGGGATTAGGGGCGACTCCTCCTGTCCAGAAGCTGCACCCCTGTGTCCACTTGCCAACCTCTCTCCAGCCCCGTCTACCCCATGCTGTCCCAGGCTCTGACACCCACTGTTCTATTTTCTACTGCTTTGAGATCAACTTGAGGCTCCTGGCTTTAGTGGATCCAAGCCTCACCATTTTAGGAATGCGAGGTGTGAACCAGCAGATGGGAGCTCTCACTCTAATTTTTTTTTAAGTTCACAGAAAAATGAAATTAAAAGATGGGCTTACTTTGGTGTCAAAAGTGGTTGGCTCTGAAACTACTGAACATAAAATTGACCCTTGACTTTAATTCTTCTGCTTAATTCTTTAAGTATTTCATCTGCCACGTACAACTGAGATTAAAAATGGAAACTCCATATATTTTCCATTTGACAGTAATCAAATTAAATTATGATCTGATTTCATCATCATTTAAAAAAAATCATCTATTATTTTTCACTTTATGTTTCTGTGTGGGAGCAAACTGTTGAAATACTTACTTAAGGTATACTAAGCTGATCTTCTGTATATTAAGATAATCGAAAATGAATCTTGATGTGAATGGAAGGGGAGAGGGAGTGGGAAAGGGGAGGGTTGTGGGTGGGAGGGACGGTATGGGGGGGGAAGCCATTGTAACACATGAGTCATACTTTTGAAATTTATATTCATTAAATAAAAGATAAAAAAAAAAAAGAAAATACAAATCAAAGAAAGATATCTTCCAGTCTCAACTCATATGATAACTTAGCTGAAACCATGCTGTGCATCTGTTTATAATGTAAATTTTTTTTTTTTTAACAGGCAGAGTGGACAGCGAGAGAGAGAGAGAGAGAGAGAGAGACAGAGAGAAAGGTCTTCCTTTGCCGTTGGTTCACCTTCCAATGGCCGCCGCAAGTGGCACACCACACTGATCCGAAGCCAGGAGCCAGGTGCTTATCCTGGTCTCCCATGCAGGTGCAGGGCCCAAGCACTTGGGCCATCCTCCACTGCGCTCCCTGGCCACAGCAGAGAGCTGGCCTGGAAGAGGGGCAACCGGGACAGAATCCGGCACCCTGACTGGGACTAGAACCTGGTGTGCCGGCACCGCTAGGTGGAGGATTAGCCTATTGAGCCGAGGCACCGGCTTATAATGTAAATTTTTTTTTTTTTTTTTTTTGACAGGCAGAGTGGACAGTGAGAGAGAGAGACAGAGAGAAAGGTCTTCCTTTGCCGTTGGTTCACCCTCCAATGGCCGCCGCGGCCGGCGCGCTGCGGCCGGCGCACCGCGCTGATCCGATGGCAGGAGCCAGGAGCCAGGTGCTTTTCCTGGTCTCCCATGGGGTGCAGGGCCCAAGCACCTGGGCCATCCTCCACTGCATTCCCTGGCCACAGCAGAGGGCTGGCCTGGAAGAGGGGCAACCGGGACAGAATCCGGCGCCCCGACCGGGACTAGAACCCGGTGTGCCGGCGCCGCAAGGCGGAGGATTAGCCTAGTGAGCCGCGGCGCCGGCCCGTAAATTTTTTTAATTCATTAATGAATGCTTTCTGGCCTTGGTACTGTCCATTTCAATGGGTATAAAACTTTATTGCACTACATTCTTTTAAATTTTGGGGACAATTAATTATGAGGGTACACCAAACATTTATGGAAAATGGGCATTCTCTTTTAATTCCATTTTCACAAACTTTTGGAAACCATCTCAGATCTGATTACCATAGCAGATTATTCATCTTGAGAAGGACGAGAGAATAAAAATGGGTACTTTTAATAACTTCTCATATATACGTGAACTCTCTCTACGAGAGCATCGCCTTGAAGGTGTCTATGATACACAGTGACATCCTTACCTGGGTCACCTTGAGAGGAACAACTGATCCCCTCCTACACCCGTTGTACCTGTGGGACTGTCGCAAGGGCCCTTCCCAGCCATGGCGAAAGCCTGCTCCCTCCGGAGAAGAGTTCCAAACCCAGCACCACAGGATGTGGTCAGGCTTCCAGCAACAACTAGTGAGAACCAGCCAACCAGCCAAAAGAGCTCCACCCTCCTCTCAATTTACTATGAAAATCGCAAACTAAATGAACCAAACTAATTTGCATGTAATTCACGCCATCGCAGGCCCATGTGGGAGTCACCCTGCAGAGACAGGCCCACGCACAGGCATCCTTAACCCGAGAGCGACATTTGCCTTTGCTGTGGAAATCACTGAACTGACTCGTGCGTCTCACTGAGCAGGTCGGCAGCAGGGTCACAGGGCCAGGCTGCATCAAACACGGCTCAAACAGACTCCCTGGCTGGCTGACGTTACAGAACAAGACGTAGGGATACTTCTCGGGAAAGGCCAGTCTCCACTTACCATTTGTATAAGGGTTGACGGTCTTTTTATTTGTCATTACACGTGCTGTGGCATTATTTACCTATGTACATAGAAAACTCCAATGAACAAATATTCCAGGGCCAGCCCACAATCCCATTAGTTGCATGCATTATGACTGTGACTACTTATTAAAAAAAAACTAAAATGCATTTTAATTTATAAAAGGCAGTAGGTGCATAACAAAATCATACATTTTTATAATTACATTTACTTCATAACCATTTTAACTTACAAATCATTTCAATAAAGCAATGTCATATCATTTAAAAGTTTAATAAAGAGACAGTAAAAGCAAATTAAAAGATACTGCATAATTGAAGATTTAAAAGCATGCGTGTACTCCATGGTAACACAGAAACAATAAATATATTTTAAACATAAAGTTCATATGAAAGAACATGCAGTGGAGTAGAAGAGAGAAGAGACAAGGTACACGGGAACATAAATGTCAAAAAAAAAGGGGGGGGGACAAACAATTTTAGCCGTGTGCAACACTTTGGGAGGGAAGGACCATCAGGAAGCAACATCTAGCATTCAACACTGGGAACAAGAGCCTTTGTCATCGCAAGAATTAACAAGTCATTCAAGCTTTAAAGTCACAGCTAACAAAAGGATAAAAGAGAGGGTGCATTGTTTAACACAATATGGAGTTAACGATCTGAGTAAGATGTGCACCGGTCATAACTCAATCCAGTCAGTGCCTCCCAGGCTAGCTTAGAACGTACACTCAGTTACAGGCGTACCAATATCCAAGAAAGTAGAGCATCAAGAAAACTTAATACAACAAGTCAAAAAAATTCACGTGGTAGATATAGATATATGTAGAGAGAGATCAGCACTAAATACGTGAAACGGCAGATGGGCTTCACCACTTACCATTCACCACCATCGCCAGCATGGCTTTGTGTACAGTTACCATGGTTACTGAGAGTTTGGTGAGGGGCCTAAGCGTTACCGTCGAAGGGGGAAAATGAAAGGCAAAATATGCAACATCTTACTCCAAGGACTACAGCATTTTTAACTGGTTTTTTTTTTTTTTAAGTTTTAACAAATATGACCCTGTGTCTATGTTGAGGGAGATCCCAGTGGTACAAAGAACAGATTCTGAGCGTTAGAATTTTGGTCTTTATGTTTTTATGAGCAAGGGTCAGATATTGAACAGGAAATCCTGTTTGCTCATTTACAGAATCATCCAAAAACTGCAAACTTTCAAACTGGCTTCTCTTAAAAAAAAAAAAAAAAAATGAAAGGTTTACTGATAAAGACCTCTCATTTTTTTTTTTTTAAACAAATCCATCCAATGCTACTTCTTTCACAATTTGCTTGAATTTGAAAACCACTGCGGATCCCTCTTCAACCCTGAAGTGGAAAGATAAAGAAGCTGCTCTCCTGCATTTGGCTAGCTTTGTTAACACTGTCTACTCTTTGGAAACCTACTGCACCCAGTGATCATAAAACATGGAAAATAAAAGAACAAAAACAACTTTCCAATTAACCTTTCTTCTGTCTCACGTTTGCCATCCACCTTTCAAACCAGTAATAAGAATAACGTAACAAAGTAAAATTAAAAAAAAAAAGTAAGGCCATTTTTCCTTTTTATATATAAATATAAGTATATATATGTATATATAAACAATGAGAAGGGAATAGGGTCACATACAAGACGCCAATGATGCACCTGGAACAACGAATGAGCGTGAAGCAGACACTTATCAAAAAGAGGAAAAGGAAAATATTTTGAACATGCACCTCGATTTTACGGCCCTCTACCACGGTGCCGTGTAATTTCTCCCTCGCCCTGTCCGCATCGGCACTATTTTCGAAAGTTACGAAACCAAATCCCTGCATGCAGGAGGGAGAAGGGAAAACAACATGCAGATTATTATTTCAGTCCACGACCACTTGGCAACGTTCTCTCGCTTTAATTTCTATTTCTTGTCCTGGCTTCGGTTCTGTAACATGCAAATTAGAGAAATTATAAGAGTACTAAGATGTGCAATAATTAAGCGACAAATGTGAACAAGATTTTTTTTCTGTCACCAGTTAGCTGTAACCCCTGAAGAATTCAAAGAATGATACCAAAAATACCTTTCTAAATGTCACTACAGAAGAAAATAAATCTAACGAAAAGAAAATGAGATCAAAATAAATTTACAGTGTCTTCACAGAGAATAAAACGAAATAACAAGAAAAAAAGGGAACCACTTTCTTGACATGCAAATTAAAAATAAAATAAAATAAAACGTGTGCACAAAATTCAACAATGAATGCCAGAATCATCTAATATTGCCTACAGAGTCATGCCATGTGGTTTTAAGAACATCTCTCCTTCATGCAATTTTAGGGTTACTCAGATTTGTCAATTCTACAGCCTTTACTTCTCAAAAAATAAAAATTAAAAGCCTAAAAAAAGGAAAGACCTTTTTTTATAATAAATCTGAAAAACTCTTTGATCTAATAAACAAAAAAACATATGAAATGAATAGAAATAAACTTCAGTTGATTAATAATGCAAACAATTCAAGTAATGTTTTTGTCGTCATTCTTTCCCACCCCGCAAACTGCACACATGCTTATGAACTGGACAACTTCCCACCCTACTTCATCAACTTAAAGGGAACTGAAAACAAATCCTATGCTGGTATTTGATTGCCATATCGACAGGGAGCAACGTAATGAAATTTCGTTATTAGAAAGTCATTATAGTAATACTGAGTACTTTCTCCTTTAGTCACATAACAAATACCCCTTGATTTTAGCATTTTTACATTGTACTTCTAATATTTCAGTCTCAACAAACCCCACTCAACCCCCTAGTGACAAATTTCATCATCTGTCTTCACTGACTTTGTTCCTAAGAGGAGCATAGAAAATAGGACATTTTCAAAAACCCCTAAAATA
The DNA here is from genome assembly GCF_964237555.1 of Oryctolagus cuniculus. NCBI lineage: Eukaryota > Metazoa > Chordata > Mammalia > Lagomorpha > Leporidae > Oryctolagus > Oryctolagus cuniculus. The sequence goes on from NC_091450.1 coordinate 28,501,694, forward strand.
TGTGTGTATCTTGTTCAGAAATATACACCAACCTTTTGAACCATTCCAATGTAAATACCCAGCCTCTTCGGGTTCTCACAAAGCTGAGTGAAATATGCAGTAGGTTAGACTCCTGTTTGCACTGCGTAATACTTACATAAACGTGCAGACGGCACTCAGGCTAGTTAGGGATGGTATGATCTTCATTTTTACTCATTAAATACCCAGTCATTACCTAGTAAGTGCTAGGAATAACCAACTGGTGTTACCTCCCATTTCCACATTGGATTTCTACAGTGATCTCCAAAGTGGATACTTGGGCTGGCCAACAGACAATGTTCCAACAGCACAGATGGGCTGAGCCCTTGAAGACATGGGCTGTGGGTATAGCAAGTGAGGGCAAACAATCATTTGTCAGGACTCTATACAGAGAGAAAACGTTAAGGTCTCTACTTTGGAGCCTTGGTCTGAATTACCTATCATAATCTTTCTCACAAGGGGTTACGATTACGATGCACCTACTTGATTAATCTAGGACTGCATACTCCACATCAGTTATGCTTAGTCTTTATACACTTGTATCCATTTGGGGCACTCACATACAACTGCTAACTGAATACTTTGGAATAATAGCTCTTCAAAGGGGAAAAGCCAGATTTTTGGATTTTCCTCTATTATATAGCTCTATCTTCTTTCTGGTCAGTGTGTTCCAAACCTGGCTGCATTTAAGAAGGAACTGGAGGGCACTTTAAATATTGAGATTCACATGGGCTTTGCTGCATATCTGCTGGGTCAGAATCCTGGAGTAGAGCCCAGAAATTTGCAAAAAAAAAAAAAGAAAGAAAAAACAAAACTGAACTATGTGGCCCGGCAATGGGATATCCATGATCTGTGATACCGTTACGTACCATCTTTTATTCTGGAATAAAAGAATCTTTCCATTTCTGGTTTCCATGGGCTAATCCACAGAGCAGAGAGAGAATGCGTGGAGGATGGCCAGCTGACGGAGACGGCCCCAGTCACACGTCTGAGGCTTCTTAGCGATGTTCTCTTCCTCCCAGATCAGCCTAACTCCCTAGCATCAGTAGTCCTGCCATGTATTTAAGAGGTCGTAAGAGAAATGAGGAATTTGAATTTATATTAGCTCATCAGGCAAGAAAAGAGAGGGCACAGCCCCAGGCTAACAGATGGAGAACTGAGTGACACCATTGCTGTCTGTGGAGATGGCAGCCATAAACACTACTGCACAGCAAGCGTGTAGTCAGGTGAGGCTAAGCACCCAGCCCCAAGCCCGGTACTGTCCTAAAAGCATCTTGTTCTTCACTTCTGAAGCCAAGGCAAGCCTACTAGACTGAAACTAGCATTGTGTATGTCAAGCACAGTGGAAGAGAAGGAGCTGTACTTTGAATCCCAAGGGACACTCCTAAACTACAATGTAAACACCTACTCTATTCTTAAGTTCTTACATTGCTTTTGTAAAGGGAACCTACTGCTTATTCCAACAAATATTATCACTGTTTCTGATAGGCTTCTCTCCTTTTTTCAGTGGCTCAGTACTTCTCATTTCAAGCTGTTGGGATGACTATTTGAGATTCAGCAAAGTTGGAGTCAAAAGAGCCTGCTCTAGTAACAATTCTCAGACAATCAATTAGCTTTTCCTACAGGTTCCATCAGATAATTCTATCTCCCACCCACATGAGAAGTCACATGGTCTCCCTGATCCTAATTCTCATCTGGAGAGTTTTCCCTGACTGGAGAGATGCTGCCCTAGCCTTTCCGTTATCAGGGACCCCCCATATCACAGCAGGTGCGCAGCCTGCCTTCTGGTCAGAATTCCATCTAACCAAGTGGCAACTCTCAGTCCTTTAGGAGACTATAGTTTTATCTACACCTTAAAAAGGAGATCAAAATAAGCATATTCTCTCTCACCTTTGAGGAGCACAGGGTCTGGATGAGAGCTGATGTGTCAATGCCTTAAAAACCAAGAGTGCAAGAAAAGCCACACAGAAATGAATCAGGTACCTGTGGACTGGTGGATAAGAGACACCTGCCCAGAGTTTACCTGATGGAGCAGCAGAGCTGAGAAGAGGTACAATGCCACCAGAAAAGAGACATGAGTGGCTCTCCTGTCCTATGATGGATGACGAGATAAAGGCATCATTAACAAGGACTGTAAGCTGGACCGCCGGACCCGCTTCAATTGCTGACTTTAACATCTTCCTTTCAGGTTCTGACCTTCTTGTATCCTAGTTATTTGATCTTTTTGGTCTTTCATATTTGTAGGTGGTAACTTTCTTCTCTTAGATTCAATACATTGATTGCTTTATGTTTTAAACACCATCTCAGGTCCACCATGAAAGGATGAATGCCTTGGGGCCAGTGGCATCAGGGTGGGTAAAGTCTCCGCCTGCAGTACCAGCATCCCACATGGGCACCGTCCCATATGGGCGGCGTTTTAAGTCCCAGCTGCTCCACTTCTGATCCAGCTCTCTGCTGTGGCCTGGGAAAGCAGAGGAAGATGGCCCAAGTGCTTGGGTCTCTGCACCCGTGTGGGAGACCCAAAAGAAGCTCCTGGCTCCTGTCTTCCGATTGGTCCAGCTCCAGCCCCTGTGGCCATTTGGGGAGTGAATCAGTGAATCTTTCAAATAAATAAATAAATAACTCTTTAAAAAATAGAAAGGATGACAGCTGGAAGCATCGGGCAGGTAACTCATATTTCAAAGCAGGAACCTGTTTAGTCATCCTTACACAGTGCCAAGTAACTGGCCTCGGGGTCTGTTCCAGAGAGGAGAAACTGGTGCAAGGTGAGTTCCTGGCTTTCACGGGCCCATCCTGGTCCTGGCTGCCTCTCCAGCACCAAATGACAGAAACAAGGTCATAACCACAGTTCAGATTTCTCAACCACGGAAATGGAACTATTCCGCTAATGAGGCCTTTTCCTCATAAAGGGTCATCCCCAACATGGACAGTACGCCCAGGAAGGCTGCTGCCCCCACTGAGCAGTTCCCGCCTCCAGGACGTCCAGCCGAACCCGACCAGCCAGCTCCAGCACCTGCACGAGCAAACTTCCATCAGAGGGACTGGGACCCACCGAGAGAGTCTGTTCTCGATACTTCCTAATCCCAAAGACAAAAACCAACTTAACAAAGTGAGGCTCTGGATGCAGCAAACTTAAATGGACTTTTTCCTCAAGCCCCCCAGAGACGGGCTAATCATGGGAATGACGGAAGGAGGCTTAAAAATAGCATCACCATTGTACGTTCGAAATAGCAAACAAGACTCATCCAATGCCCCCAGAAACTGCTCTCAACAGGAATTAAACAGCTTTCTTCAACTGGCCAAAGTTACCAAACAAAATACAAATTAACACAAACAAATGCACAACATAATCTTTGGAGGCAGTGGTGCTACAGAGGGAGACAGACTCAGCACAAAACTGGCCAAAACTCCAGGTCAATTTCCACAACTGTGCTAAGACTTCATCCAGCCGGAGTGGAAAGGGTTTGCTTTGAGCGCATTTTTCTCTCAGCGCTGCTTGCTCTGCAGTATAGAAATCGTCTCTGTAATGATTTTCATACAAGCAGCAGAAGAAGAGTTAACTCATTTCTGCCCCAGCCTAGAGGTCAAACTACGGACATATTACAAGAATGACTGTCAAATATCTAAGTTATAGAAGGTTCACAAGGTGGCTGAATGAGCAAAACCACAGAGTATAATGGATTGATTTTTTTTTTATCCATCTGTCAGATCACAATATCATTTTGTCTATAAGAGAGAGAATACTGGAATTTTCTTCCCTCAATTCGAGCAACATCGTCCTCTTGAGTTAATCGTAAACCTACTTAGGAGGGAGGCAGGTGCAGACTGTGGAAGGAAAGATAAATGCAAATATTTGATTCATGGGGAAGAGGAGGTCACAGACCCAGGGGAGCTGGCACCATGGCCTGTGACACATTAGGCGACACCAGCAGTGCCTGGGAGCCCTCCTGGACCCCGACGCATCCCAAGCTGCTTGTGTCATGGAAGTCTTGTGGCCCAGATCAGCACCTCCTTGGACCTGGTGAGCAATTTCTCTCTATCCCTGCCTTTACAGTCTGATCAGGCAAGCAGACGGGAACTTCACATTCCTGACCGTCTTGGGCAGAGGACAGAGCCTTCCAAAGTGTTCACCAGCAAGTTGCAAAGGCCATCGCCCCATCCCTTTCCAGCATTGCTCCCTGTTGTCACTCAGCTTCTGCACACAGGCCCAAAGCTCTGTTTTCAAGAGAGATTAAGGGGGGCCGGCGCTGTGGTGTAGTGTGCTAAGACTCTGCCTGCAGCGCTGGCCCCCCATACGGGCACCGGTTCATGTTCCTGCTACTCCTCTTCAGATCCAGCTCTCTCCTACGGCCTGGGAAAGCAGTGGAAGATGACCCAAGTGCTTGGGCCCCTGCACCTGCATGGGATACCCAGAGGAAGCTCCCGCTCCTGGCTTCGGCTGGGCCCAGCTCCAGCCACTGCGGCCATTTGGGGAGTGAACCAGGGGATGGAAGACCTTTCTCTCCGTCTATAGCTCTACCTCTCAAATACATAAAAAAAAATACAGAGAGAGAATTTGATGAGGCTGTTGCATTTTCTGTGGGTACAGGAGTATGAGGACAGGGGTAGTCTGTCCTCAGGGAAAGGCCTGGTACTTGTCTACAATGCAGACATGGTGTGTGAAGACGCAGATGGCTGGGTCCCGGGTTATTAGTTTCTGATTCAGGAGGTCTGGGGCACTTGAAACTGTGCATTTCTACATTTCTAACAAGTACTGGGATGAGGCTGATGCAACTAGGCCAGGACCACACTGACAAAACCCTGACACACAGGAGGTTTTTGTCCCCCTTTCCCACCGGATTTCTATCCTGAAGCTATGAGATTCCTTCCAGACAGTGCCTCACTTTTCCCAGCACTTCAGCTTGGGAAAATCCGTTTACAATTTGGTTTCCTAAACCAACCAACTTGCAGCAAGGCAAATTTCCAAACGAGGCTGGGTAAACATACTAAGGAATAAAGTCACATTCAAAAGGTTGGTGTATACAAATCTTCTCCCCTGCAACCCAGGAAAAGAACTGCACTTTATTAATACAGAATAATCTCATATTTACCTGCTCTTCAGACTATCAACTCACTTTTTAATATAAAGAACATAATTATCACTGAAAAACAAAAAATGTAGCAACATCATTATTTTTTTAAGCATGGGTAATTTTCCTCTGGAAGCTTGCATATATATTATGTTTATATATGTAGCAAAATCCCAGGAATTTTAAATGACCCCCTAGACATTCTTAAATGAGCCCCGTGTGTTTCCCAGCGTTTTGGAAACTGGAGGCAGTGCCTGCGTGCACTCCCAGGGGAGTGTGTTTCACAAGGCGCTCATTCAAACAGTGCAGTTGTTTCCCTATCCACAGCCAACACGTTACAGAAGCTACGCAACTCTAAGGTGAATTAAGTGGCTTACCTTTGAGCCTCGCTCATTAAAAATAATTTCAACATCTAAGATTTTACCAAATTGCTGCAAAGAAACAGAAATATCTTATAAGCAAGCAGAGAATGGACATACATCACACTAGAATACTGGTCATTGTTCTCCAAGTCAGAATTGTCCTTTGATATCAAGGAAATATCTTTTATGTTCTGCCCTTGCTAAGAGGTGTGCTGCAAACAGGACAATAACACAAACACATGTCTTTTCTGCTTGTTGTGGATTAACCCATCATGTGACACGCACTGTCAAAGGTCAGGTGGAAAATATTAATCAGGGAGTTGATTCTATGTTCCTTTCTTTATGTGTGCATGATTGCTTTCCCAGGCACCGAGCAGCCAAGATTACAAATGGTTAGTGTACACAGGGAGCCTCCTGCACTAGTCTACCAGCCACTGGGAGAAACACCCTCGACAAGGCGGGCGTCCACCGAGAATATGATGCTGAGGGTCTGGTCAGCAGCAGCCAGACCACGGGAGATAAGCAAATGACACAGAAGCAGGTTCCACTATCCAGACACCCGTCATCGAATTCGAGGTCTCAGAAATCTCTCAGGATGTGTCTCTGTGTTGTTCAAGAAACAATCTGTAGACAGTGACGGTGAATAGGCTCTGTAAAAACTGCAAAGTTTTAGATGATAAATAAACTGGATAGACAAATACAATACAGACACCCAGTTAAACACACATATCAGATTTTTCATGCAAAATCTGGGACACATTTATACATCGTACAATATTTTCTGTTTATCTGAAACTCAGATTTAATGAATCCTTTTTTCTTTTCTGTTAAAACTGGCAGGCCTGGTGAGAAACACACTTCTAGTAATTCCTAATTCACACCTTAAAAAACAGAGCATGGGCTCTGAAACTCAACGTCTGAGTAATCCAAAACCCGTCCCCGGGCTGGGGAACCCTTTTAATTTTCTTGGGTCTCGGGCAGCAGAGTGGGGATTTCATGAGCGTGGCGTGCACGGCCTAAGTGCAGGTGGCAGGAGGTGATGACAACTGTGCCACGTGGCTGGGCAGGAATAAGATGGGAATGTCTTCTCAATGAAAAATGACAGCTGATGCTCATTTTAGTGCTTAAAAAATGGAGCAGCGTCAGGAAACATTTCCATCTCTTGTGCACTTTATTTTGAGCTTCTCTGTTGCTCCATTGGCTTTTGGATTCCAAATTTTAATGCTTTTTTGATCGCCACAGGACTGTGTGTTCTGCCTCTCTCCCTTGGGCGGGAAGCAGAGGAAAGAGAGGGTGACTAGGGCAAGGCCTGGGTGGGACAGAAAGAGAACTCACAGAACAGAGACATGGGAGGGAAAGAGGTGTGGGTGACCCATCTGAGCACCTTGTTCAGTCACAGAAAGCTGGGAGACCAGAGAGCTGAAGTCAAGAGGTTCCTACTAGCATTCGAGAAAAAAAAAAATTGGGAACATACGGAGGCTATCCTCTGGAACATAAAAAGAAATCCACCTTCCTTGGAAACATCAAAAACAGGCATATGCCAATTGCACAGAAACAGCCCCAAACCATGCAACGTAATGCTTCTGACAAGGGGTAAAGTTCTGACTATGGGATAAAGCAACCCAGAGCTTTGAGCCCCAGGACAATGCTCACTCCTCAGGATGTGCACCCTGCAAGGGCAAGAGCGCACACACTCGCATTTTTCTTCCTTGTCAAACAAAAGTGGCTTATCTCACAGTGAAGTAGACGGCAGCTCAGCCAGAGAGCGGACATATTGCTGCCATGGACCACGGAAACAGGAGTGAGCAGGCAGCTACCACACTCTGCAATTTGTAGGCACTCAGCTATTCCTTTGGTCAAGAGAATATTCTTTTACAGAGCCCTGGTTTCGGGCATTGAAAAATCACTTAAGAAAGAAGAAGAAAACTTTCAGATTTGGGTAAGGGAGGGCCTGCTGTTCCAAGATGAGCTGCATTTCCTAAGACTCCTCCAACTCTGTGCACTCCTCAGAAGCAGAACTTGGATATATCCATCTCAGACGGTCCATGCAGGAGCTGTTGTGTTTATTTCAGGCATAAGGACCTAGAGGCACAATGTGTATTCATGGAAGGATTCACTGCAGGGGGATTCTTCCAAACCCACAAAGCCAATGTCATCTATGGGACATTTTCTTGGCAGGGAGTCAACACGCAAACACTTCCTTTAATATAAGATCTGGTTGAGAAAGAACCAATCAGCAAGCAAGGCTGGCATGTGTCATCCCCCAAATGAGACAACGACACCAGATGCCCTGGAACGGCCTCACGTGTTCCCCGCTCTGGCAGTCAACTTGGGGTTGATGGTTCTCAAAGGCGGGGAATGAGTGCCAGAAAAATGCTGATGTCAGCCCCACTTCTGAGACAGTTGTGTGCTGTATTTATAGTATCAACAGTTTAATTGGGAAGTTCGCTCCTAATGGTATAAACACAGCTGGCACATTTTCAATTTAAATAGACACTCTCTCGCAGCCTTAACTAGCATTTGTTTGCTTAACAGCAATGTTCAGTGGTGTTCAACAGTCTCAGATCCACGCAAGGGGTCTCAATGGCTGCATCGAGAACAAAATCCCGAAGCTTAAAGGCACGCACGTGGGCAAATATGTACCAAACATTTTTAGACACTCTCAGATCAAATAATATTTCTCTGAAAAACTGCGAAGGATGCTCAGCGGATACAGCCTAGCACAGCACATGAAAGCGAAGGTTAGTTCCAAGAGTGTGCACAGAGGCTAAGAAAAGGCATCAGCCCAGTTTTTCTTAGGGTCAGCTTCATGTTTGGAATGCAGAAGCAGGAGCACCATGCTGCGTCCTTAAAAATGACTCCACTAAAGCCGGCGCCGTGGCTCAATAGGCTAATCCTCCACCTTGCGGCGCCGGCACACCGGGTTCTAGTCCCGGTTGGGGCGCCGGATTCTGTCCCGGTTGCCCCTCTTCCAGGCCAGCTCTCTGCTATGGCCAGGGAGTGCAGTGGAGGATGGCCCAGGTGCTTGGGCCCTGCACCCCATGGGAGACCAGGAAAAGCACCTGGATCCTGGCTCCTGCCATCGGATCAGCGCGGTGTGCCGGCTGCAGCGGCGGCCATTGGAGGGTGAACCAACGGCAAAAGGAAGACCTTTCTCTCTCTGTCTCTCTCTCTCACTGTCCACTCTGCCTGTCAAAAAAAAAAAAAAAAATGACTCCACTACTCACATATCACAGTAGATGGATCTGTGCAGTAGCACCGCCTGGAAGTCTATTTTATTTCTAAAGGAAGTCGTCTTGAAAGCTGCGTTTGCATGTGTTTTCCCTGACAGTCAAGAGGGACCAGAGCAACTCCTTTTCCTGCCCCCAAAGGGTCTGTATGTTAACGAAAGCAACACTGTGCATCAACAAGGGTATTGTACAAGAGACTGAGCGCTGTGCAGCAGTTGTTTCTGGAAGCAACTCCATGGGCTGTGTGTCCTATCAGAGATCTGGGTATGTTACAATCCACTTACATAGCCCATAACCCAGAGGTATTTTAACTACCGGGTTAAGTTAAGTATTATATTCAGGAGCCGTATACTGCAACTAATTTGGTGGGAATCCATGCATGCTCCTCATGGCGCCATCAAGAGTTGGAACGCAAAGGAGACATGCACTTGTGCTCGGTTCCTTTCACAAAAACAGAGACTGAACGAAAGCAGTTCTCACAAGATGTTTTTTTAACAAGGCTCTGGCTTCTGCTTTTCATATGGTAGCTGCCTGACTTCTTCCTCATGGACTGTTCTACCTTAAAGTAAAGAAAGAAAAAAAGAGGCCGGAGCCGTGGCTCACTAGGCTAATCCTCTGCCTTGCGGCGCTGGCACACCGGGTTCTAGTCCCGGTCGGGGCGCCGGATTCTGTCCCGGTTGCCCCTCTTCCAGGCCAGCTCTCTGCTGTGGCCAGGGAGTGCAGTGGAGGATGGCCCAAGTGCTTGGGCCCTGCACCCCATGGGAGACCAGGATAAGCACCTGGCTCCTGCCATGGGATCAGCGCGGTGCGCTGGCCACCGCGCGGTGCCCATTGGAGGGTGAACCAATGGCAAAGGAAGACCTCTCTCTCTCTCTCTCACTGTCCACTCTGCCTGTCCAAAAAAAAAAAAAAAGAAAGAAATCTAAGATGAGCTAAAAAACGTATCACCAAACACTGGAATAAATGCTTCCCAACGAAGAAGCTGCAAAGAAAACAAAGTGTGTGTGGGGAGAGGTAACCAGATTTGCAATCCTAGTGGAAAAATGGTAAAGCCACATTGAAAAATAAAATACAAAAACAGCAGTAAAAAATGCACTTGCCATCACCATTAGGCGAGCGACAGCTGCAAACGCTGTACAGGACTTACTCATGGTTAGAGAAGTTCCTAGGAAGCTTCTGGTAATGAGGAAAGGGAGGTTACTGTTGTATCTTGGTTTTGCTTTTGACTTTGAAATTCCTGTGACTTTCTCTTGACAAAGGAGGCACAGGGAAACAAAGCCACAGAGATCCTTGTGTTTTTCTCCATAATCATCCTCATTGGAACCTTGGCCAAAGAGAGGGAACAAAGACAGAGAAGCACAACAAAGCAGAGAAGTCCTCTCATGTCCACGGGATGCAAGGAACACCTAACTGGGGTGAAAATGCATTTTCTTGCCATAACCATGACCTGAAAGAGAACATTCCCTCAACTCCAGTGTGGGGAGCCAATCACACTGCTTCAATGCGCTAAGCGCACCCAATGTATCCTACAACAAAAATGCCTTTGCAACCACCACTGTTTGGCCAGAACATTTTTAATGTTTAAATCCCATTACTTTAGATGATGGTTGTAAACCAAGAAGGCGTCACAGTTTTGGCAATCAATCCTCATGTGCTGGGTAATTTTCAAAGAAGAAATTTACACACACACACACACACACACACACACAGAAGACACAGATGCTATTTGTGATGAACACAATTCATTTCCGTGTTACTGAATGCTTGCTGCATTTTCTTAATTGGTATCATCTTTCCAAATGGGTACCTTAGCGGTTGCTTGAAAACCGTAACTTTCACCAAAAAAGTGGCTCTGAAGTCAGCTGACTTTGGTCACGGGTTGATAAGAGTCACTATATTTGGAAAAATCTTGCCCTGTGCCATCTGTCCCACCCCTGTGAGAACAGAGAGATTCAGATATAAAATGCACGCAGGACCCCTTCTCTATGATCTGTAGCTGTGGCTATTTTTTTTTTTTTTTTTTTTGGACAGGGAGAGTGGACAGTGAGAGAGAGAGAGAGAAAGGTCTTCCTTTGCCGTTGGTTCACCCTCCAATGGCCGCTGAGGCCGGCATGCTGCGGCCGGCGCACCGCACTGATCTGATGGCAGGAGCCAGGTACTTATCCTGGTCTCCCACGGGGTGCAGGGCCCAAGCACTTGGGCCATCCTCCACTGCACTCCTGGGCCACAGCAGAGAGCTGGCCTGGAAGAGGGGCAACCGGGACAGAATCCGGCGCCCCGACCGGGACTAGAACCCGGTGTGCTGGCACCACAAGGCGGAGGATTAGCCTAGTGAGCCACGGCGCCGGCCAGCTGTGGCTATTTTAATGCCACTCTGACTTAGCTGTGTAGCCTCAGGTAACTTTCAGGACAACCGAGAGGACCAGGGAGGAAAGAGCTCTCCTAGGGTGATGCAACTCAATGAGGGGCCTCATGAAGGAGCACCGGGATGGCCACTACTGCACCAGACGCAAAGCCAACACCTGCGGAACACCGGATGAGATGGACTCAGAAGCAACATAGCTGCCTAAGCTGACATGGCAAAGAGAAGATAACTCCTCTGGCTGCCTATCATTCCAACCTGGTCTCGCTGCTTTACACACACTTAACCTCGCCTCTACCTTTGCATGCTCTGCACTTTTCAAAGTCATCTTTGACCTGAGAGTGCCCGAGGGTACCTCGGTTCTGCAGGAGTTAGAGGGCTCAACGCAAGGTTATTACCAAATAAGAGAGATGAAAGTGCAGAAGCTGACCTTTTCCTCCGAAATGTCAGGATTCCAGCCTGGGTATCCTGAACATTAGGATGCTTGCGCTGCTTTGCTGTCAGATGCATACTCAATCAGCATCATGTGTGTCAGAAAGACGAAAGGTGCAAGCTAACCCCCAGATCGCAGGGCCCTTGGGCAGTGACCTCCTTCTTTCCTTTGGGGAATGACATCAACAGTGCCCAGAATAAGGCATTCCCCTTGAGAGTCCTTTTATTCCTTTTGTAATATTTGCCTCCACCCATAAACTCTTGGAAGAAGAGTCCCCAAGCAGCTCACCTTTGCTCTGACCCAATTGTTAAGGACGTAGTTCTTTTCACTGACTCAGAGACACCTGCCATTGCTGGGATGCCATGCACATCACACACACACACATGCACACACACACACACACACGATGGCTGCATTCACACAAACGAGTGGTAAGCAAGCCCTCTCACAGCTTCGTCCTTTAGTGGAACGGAGATCAAAGGAACGGCCAACTTCTCCCTTCCCAGGGAGGATAACGCAGACACTTTCTGGGAAAGGAATCGGGGTCAGATGCTATCATTCATTTTCTTGGGACGAGTGTCAGCTTTGGGTCTGGTTCTGGCTGTGTCTCCCTGGGGTGCCTAGGCAGGGCTGTGCTTCGTGGCATCTCTTTTCACGGAGCCCATCAGAACCTGCACTGCAGGGATCAAGTGAGACTTCAGAAAGGGTTTTTACTTTTGGTGCTGCTTGTTTTTATTCTGAACCCATCCGCTGGCAGAAATAGTTACTCCCTGCAAGTGCACCTGAAATCTCACTGCACGGTGCCTGGGAAAGAGCTGGGAGTGTGGGAAGATGTCACGACTCACTCTTCCAGCCGTCCTGGCTGCTGCAGCTACACTGACACTGTTTCTATCAGCTGGCACCTGGGCTCTCAGACCACAGAGGCTGCGTTTCAACAGTGTGTACACCAGCAGTGTGTTCTCTCGGACATTCAAATTCACTTACTAGCAGAAGACCATTTGGCAAGGTGAAGACGTGAACACAGACAATGCAACTTCTCCCCAAACCAAAACGAGACCCCAGCCCAGTACATCCACAGGCCAGGCTTTAAAATGCCTTTTCCCGATGTACGGCTCTTGCCTTAACACTGCGAATCCCATGAATTTACACGAGGACAAGTTAGCTCGAAGGACCCCAGGCCGGGCAGTGCAGAGGGGAAAGGCGCTACTTACACCAAACATTTGTCGGAGGTCTGGATCCCGGAAGCGGAAGGGGATGTTAGAGACATGCAGCCGCTTGGGCTGGGACTTGTTTTCCGTGTTTTCTGAAGGCTGGGTCTGGGGCTGGCCGTCCGTCGGTGCTGCGTCATCTGTCTGCTAAAAGAACAAGAGGAAAGCAAAGTGGCTCTGAGTAGACCCGAACACTCGGTTTCAAGGGCAGGAAAATTCCGGAACAAAGGCAGGAGGCACGAGAAGGAACTGTCGAGTCACTTGGTCATTCATTCATTCATTCCACAAGGTTATTTTTTTTTTCAACTTTTATTTAATAAATTTCCAAAGTACAACTTTTGAATTATAGTCGCTTTCCCCCATAACCTCCTTCCCACCTGCAACCATCCCATCTCCTGCTCCCTCTCCCATTCCATTCTTCATCATGATTCATTTTCAATTATCTTTATATACAGAAGATCAGCTTAGTATATATTAAGTAAAGATCTTGGTACCTCTCACGAAACTGGGGTTCAGCACTGAGCGCTAACTGACAAAAATCCCTTTCCTCATGGAGCAAGACTGTCACAAGGAAAGGCATAGATTTTTTTTTTTTTTAAATTTTTGAAAGGCAGAGTGGACAGTGAGAGAGAGAGACAGAGAGAAAGGTCTTCCTTTGCCGTTGGTTCACCCTCCAATGGCCGCCGCGCTGTGGCTGGCGCACCGTGCTGATCCAATGGCAGGAGCCAGGTGCTTCTCCTGGTCTCCCATGGGGTGCAGGGCCCAAGGACCTGGGCCATCCTCCACTGCACTCCCTGGCCACAGCAGAGAGCTGGCCTGGAAGAGGGGCAACCGGGACAGAATCCGGCGCCCCGACCGGGACTAGAACCTGGTGTGCCGGCGCCGCAAGGCGGAGGATTAGCCTGTTGAGCCACGGCGCCGGCGGAAAGGCATAGTTTTGAGCCCAGCAATAAACAAGGAATATAATTGAAAGAAAACGATGGAGAGAATAAATCCAGGCCAGAGAGCCTAGAGGTCCTGGGGCTGTGGCGTGCCAACCACACCAGGAAGAGGGCAAGCATCCTTAAAGGTAACACAGGGCATGTTCCTCAGCTGATGGGAATCGTAGGAGATGCCCACATAATTTTTGAGGCTGCACAGAACAAGTATTTTACAACGCAGTAAGAAATGAGAAGGCTTTTTGGCTCTCGTTAGTCCAAGTAATTAGCTAAGCGCTATTTTTGTTTTTATGGTTTTCACTTTTCGTTTCTTAATTGTCCAGAGCTGTTATGTTCGTGACACTTGACCACACCTGGCTGTTTGCATTTAAACGACTTAAAATTAAATCAAATACAAAGTTTGGCTTCCATTTGCTGCATTTTGAGTTTGTAGTTAGTTCATCACCACAAAAAATTCCACTGGGCTCTTGGCATAGACAACGTAACATCATTAGCCTAACTCATTCCTCTCCCCAGCATCCCGCCCGCTCAAGATACACACAAGCAGTCCAGACACTGTGATAGTAGACTGACTTCCAGAAACACTCGGGCTGCAGGAGAAAAGTTACCGCAACATCCCGCGTCACCATGGCCATTGCTTCAGATGCTCTTTTCAAATACTTTCTCTGCAATTAGCATATGCTGCCTCTAGGTGGCGATAGATGCGTCCAGTTCACAATCCCGCTTCTTCGAAACTATGACGGAGATCCCGTGTCCAAGCCCGTTCAAGTCAAGAGCAAGGGCTGCCCCTCACCTACTTATAGACAAATTTTGTCTATATTGTGCACAGACAACCTACTGTCCATATATGTGTAGAGGCCAACTTAGAAATAAATACGTGACTGGAGCCAAACTATCCATGCAAGCAGTCAGATGTCAATCCATTAAGACGAGCAGGAGATGATCTCAAAGGTGGGATATCAAATACTCCAGTAACATGTGCTTCACTGGCACCTTGCTCCTCAACCCTGGTCTCTACTACATGGTGTCGTTGGAATGCTCCTTCCTAACACATCTGTGTTGCACTCGGAAGGCCAGACTTCCTGGTGGCTGCTAGCCTGGCCTTCCAAGCTCATCTGCTATCCAAAGCCCTGCGAGATGACTTTGTCAACTTTCAAGACCACGTCATGATGACAACCACAATGACGTACTGGGTCACGTTGTCTGTGCCGTTGCACTGAACGGGAAGGAAGATGGCGATAGCTCTATTCACTGGAAGATGAGAAACACCTTGTAAGGTTTTATGAAACTGAATGCAATAATGTGCACCACACTGGCGGAGTTCTTGGCACGTAGTATATGTTCAATGAACACAAAGTAATGGATTTTTCAGAGTGATTATCAGTTTCTTTAAAATATTCAATTAAGAGTGAACTGATTTGGGGAAGCATAAAGGAAGGTCCTATTTATTTACTAAGCACATCCCTACTGAGCACCTACTGTGTGCTCGACTCAGAAGTCACATGCGGCTCCCAGTTTAGTGGACCAGAAAGTAGAAGAAGAAGAGAACGGTAATACAGAGTGTCACACACTGCAATGAGACAGTCGAGACACACAGCCCAGCTGGAAGTTCAGCTGGGCTTGGCAGGTCTGCAGTCACCTTCTACGTGGGAGAGGTCACAGGACAGAGCTGACGGCACGGTGTCTGCCAAGACACGGTACAGCAGGTGCAACATGCAGGATGTGCAACGGTGCTCTGGATTCAGGGTGGTACGTCTGGGCTGTAGCGCCCCTCAGTGGTGGGTGGTGGATAGCACGTACAAAGGAAGAATCAGAGAGCACATGACCAGACCCAGGGCCTGGGTGGCTAAGAGCCCTGTGCACAAAGCTATAGGCTCCACCTCACCCTAAAAACTAGGAGGGGCCACTTAAGGCTCCCAGCTGGTGCGAGCAGCACATGGCGTCAGCGCTCCGAAGTCTGTTCAACAGGGGCTGGCTTGCTAACCGAATCAATGAATCATCAGTGCATGGATAAACAAACCAAGACATCAACAATCAACTTTGCTGTCTTCATGGGATACCCCAAGAACAATATGATAACACGCGACCCACACAGAGCAGGATCTACGCTTTCCCTACTGGTAATGTCCATCTGGTTCCATGTCTACCACGGAGCGATGAACTTGAATGACCAGACCACCACTTTTGATGGGGATTGGGGTTTTACTACGGTGCCACAAGCCTCTAGGTTTGTAGAAGCAGCAGCTAAGGAACCCACTTCTGGCACATTTTTCCATCCTGTTAGAAGTTGCGGCTGCAATACAGAATCAAAACGAGCTCCCTCCCACCCCCAAGAAGGAGACTTAGACTCGGATTTGTGCACAACTGTTGGATGTTTCAGTTTAATAAACCTAATTAGGAATTACAGAGATTATGATTAAACATATTAAATGATTAATAGCATTACGCCGCTCATGTGAAAATTAAAATTAATCATCTCTAGTCAAACAGGACTTTGGAGAAATCTCTGTGTTGTTTCTTTTGATAAAAACATACAACGCTCAATTAATCATTTTGTAGTGTGTGTGTATATACAATGCCTGTAAATTGTTATGTAGGAATACCTGTGTGTTAAAAATAATTTTTAAGGAAACACATCAAAAACGTGAACATAAAAGCATTTCTGTCGACTGTGGGTGTGAGGAAAGGGAAGGAGTATTCAGATGCACAGGTTGAGAGGAGATCTCTGTCAAACTGAGCACGCCTGTTTGCATGCTGACGTGGCCTACAGAACCAGGGTTTCTGGACCGCACAGCCCCGCGTGTGAGCCTGTCTCCAGATCTGCTCATGTCAGGCAGGTAACTCTCCCTGTCTGAGCCTCGGCTTCCCTTCTGTAAAAGGCCGGTCATGGACTAGACGGTGACCTCGAGATGGCAGTGAGAACCAAACGCACCAGGAGGGGGAGGAAGCAGTCACTGCGGGGCCTGGTTCTCACGGACTCTCCCAGGCCAGCGAGCTCGGGCTCCTCCCCGCTGTCTGGGAACTCTCGTGGCAAATGCACTCAGACCACGACTGCATTTTGTGCCTCTGGATTAGCATCCTGACACTAACCCGCGGGCTGATGGCAACGGAACTGTCCTCTCTCAAAATCAAGGTGCAGGTGGGGCCACACTCCCTCGGGGGAGACACGGCCCGGCCTCTCTCAGCTTCTGGTGGCTCCGGGTGTTCCAGGGCGTGGGGCTGTGCTGCTCCCTCCTGCCTCTGCCTCCATCTCTGAGCGGCCTGTTCTCTCTGTGTCTCTGACCCCCATCTCCTTCTGCCTCCTTCCTGATAGGGACTGCACCTGCTGGACGTAGCAGAACCAGTCCCCATTCCATGGCGATCTTGTCCTGAGACCCTCATGACCGCTGTCAAGATGTCGTCATTCCTAAGTGAGGTCACATCCATTCAGTTCGTGGAGCTTGGCTTACGGATGTATTGTTGGAAGTCACTTCTCAATCCACTTCAGTCCCCCAGAACACAAACAATTCCAGAGTGCACACAGCAAGAGGGGCTGTGGGCAAGGAACTGACGCATCGTCTTCCGCTGCAGGCAGCATGAAGCTCTCAATGGGAGCTGGCCTCAGACCAGGGCCCTTCCAGGGCCACCTCAGGCTCACCTCATGTGTCAGCAGGGGCCATCTTTTTAAGATTTATTTACTCATTTGAAAGTCAGAGTTACCCAGTGAGAGAAGGAGAGGCAGAGAGAGAGAGAGAGAGAGAGAGTGAGTCAGTCTTCCATCCACTGGTTCACTCCTCAATTGGCCGCAAAGGCCGGAGCTACACCGAAACCGAGCCAAGAGCCACCTCCAGGTCTCCCACATGGGTGCAGGGGCCCAAGGACTTGGGCCATCTTCTACTGCTTTCCCAGGCCACAGCAGAGAGCTGGATCGGAAGGGGAGCAGCCAGGACCCGAACCTGCACCCATATGGGATGCTGAAACTGTAGGCAGCGGCTTAACCCGCTATGCCACAGCACCGGCCCCAGCAGGGTTCATCTTAACCAGGCCCCAAACTCAGAAGCTACTCCCATCTTCCCTTGGTGATTGGCCTAGGCTCCTAACCTGCTTCTCTGTCCTTGGGCCCGGATGCGGCGATGCCCAAGAGGCTCCTGGAAGCTTACGGCAAAGGCCCACAGTGAAATTTCTAAGGAGGAAGAAAACCACCGTAAAGCAACCGTGAAACTTGGAAGAAAACTAAACATCTAGAATGCATCTTCCTGAAGGGCAATGATACCCAAGGCTGGTGCTGTGCAGGCTCCCTGGGAATCAAATGCTAAAGAACTCCTGAATTGTCAGAGTTGTTTTTTTATGATATGTTTGCTTTATAACGAGATCGATCTGAACTGGAAGTGCACCTGTCACCATGCGTGGCAGATGAGAAGACGGAACGCAGCTACCCAGCAGAGTCAGGCTGGTCCACTCACTCGGAGTGGAGGACGGGGAGAATGCTCAATCGAGAACGGAGGGTCTGAGTTGCAGTGTACAGAGGCTGGGGGGGTGGGTGGTGGTGGGGTCCTCTCTCTCTCAGCCTGCAGTCTGGGCCTTCATCCAGGTCCGTGAGGTTCTGTGTGTTCCGGCCAGAGCGTCTCCTTCCTTGCCGTCCGCAGCTCTCCCTGCTCACAAGCCTCTTTCTCTTCCTAAGACACACTCAGCAGGCTTCCCCCTCAGCCTCCTCACTTGCTGTTCCCTAGGGCTGGAAGGCTGTTGCTTTGGATGCCCGCACGGCTTGCCCTCTTGCCAATACGGTCTCTGTCCAGACCTCAGCCTGGCGGGGAAACCTTTCCTGGCCCCAGAATCTCAAGCAGCTCTGCATCGGCCTGCTCACTGCTTCACGGCACTCATCCCTTCTTCACTGATGCTACCACAACCCTCGTATCCACAGCTGATGTCTGTCACGAGCCCTGCTGGACGCCTGCAACAGCAGATTGTACCAATCCACAAACGCAAGGCCTTTTCCATTGTGAATAAGCACAGTGTGTGTAACGGTCATCGTGGATTTCCGTACTTCCTTCTTTACCATTTCGTGGGCAGAAGATTCTTTGTTGTTGCAGATCTCCGCAACCTTAGCATGCCATCTTTACTTTCCTTGCCTACTTGAAAACTTCCACCTCTTCAGTTCAGAGAAGCACCCTGTAGTTTCTCTTGGGCATACCCAACATGCTGGCATCCCTACTCCTTCATTCAAGCCCATGATTAAGTCAAACTGTTGAAGACGAGAATTGCGGTACTGTGACAGTTGATCTGGTAACTAACTGAGAGGGCTACTCAAAGACTACCAGGTGCATAGCGCATATGCTAGTTAACGTCTCGGGCAGGATGAAGTGGATGGCAAAACATCCCATCGTGCTGCTCAGAATGACATACAAGTTAAAGACTAGGAATTAGTTCTAGGAGTCGCCATGTGTGTTTTCACACCCCAGTTGACCATGGTAATGCAAACTGAGGAGGGTGACGCCATGACAAGGAGACACTCCTATGTCTGTCTCTTGGTCTGCACAGTGCTTGTCTCATTCGCCACGACGGACCTCCACAGGGGCAGGCTGCTTTCCTGCCCACTGGTCTGCTTCCTTCCTCAGGACAGCAGCACCTCGGGGAGGTGTGTTGGCAATATGCCAGGTTCCTTCCTGGGTGTGGGTGGGGCTACCTCGTACACTACAGGATATTTGGCCTCCACCCCATAGCCTGCCCTTGAGTTGGGGGAACCAAAAATATCTTCTGGGATTCCAACGTTCCCTTGGGGAGGCAAGATCCCACCAAGTGAAAAATGCCAATAAGTAGCTGTGGACCAGGTGGGAAGTTCTCAGTGTCCGTGGCCTTGCCATGAGAGTGATACAGCAACATCAATGCCATCTTTCTAGGTGTTAGTGTGCATCTCCATAAAATGACCAGTGTGCAGCTGTCTCGGACCCTTTCAAGTGGGAAAGTGACCTCAATGCCTCTGTAAACGTGTGAGTCCCATGCACCAACAGGGAGCACTGCGGTTATCATCATTACTATCAACAACCATCGGCAGTTCCTCTTCATCTCCTGGGTCCAGGCGGGCACGACTCCCACTGCCCAGTAAAGGCTGCAGAGCCCTGTGTGCCCAGGAAGCTCACTCGCCTCGAGCTCTCCGAACAAGCTCGCCAGGAGCACAGCGCCAGCTTCTACCTTGCCCTGGGTGAAGGCCCCGTTAGGAGGCGGGATGTGTGCCACGGCATTTTTCTTAATAAACAAACTCCCCAGGTATCGGTGCAGGTTATAAATGTTAAGAAAACTCCACCGGCACTTTAATCTCCTAAAGATCACTTAGTGCTTCCACAAAGACCTTAATAAAGAACCACAGGGCTCCCTCCGCTATAATCGTTCCTAATTCGATGAATAGCTCTGAGCAACCCAAGGCTAATCCTGGTGAAATTGGATTTTGATATCGACCAATCCAGGGACGCCTGTTTGCGAGACAGAATACGCACAGTCAGGTGGAAAAACGCACCTTTCTGATTCTGCTCCCCACCCCACCCAGAGCCTCCATAGCTACTGCCAACTCCGCCTGCACAGCCTCTGCTGCCCACAGCCAGGTAAGTGGGAGTGGAAGCGTAGGTAAGGCATGTTGATGCGTGGGAAAAACTCCCAGCCCATGACTGAATAGTCAGCTGCTTAAGGCCTTCTGAGTGTGAGCTCCCTCAGCTGCAGAGCTAGGATTAGAGATTCCACCCCAGGGTTGTCTGCAGTTGCTGCAGTGGGAGAGGCAAAGGTGGGAAGCGCAGACGTGGTGGGAACACCACGCAGCCGTTGGCAAGAATCAGAATCAGAGGGAGAGGAGAGATTTCGACATACAGTGCTGAGGGCAGGGAGGGAACAGCGATTAGAAATAAAACAAGAAATGATACAAATTTTTAAGAGAGAGAGAGAGATGACGAATGTGAGACAGCAGGCCCATCCATGGGTTCATTTCCCAAATGCCCTCCATGGCCAGGGCTGCTGAGCTGAGCCAAAGCCAGCCAGGTGCCAGGAATGCAATCCTCATCTCCCAGATGAGCAGCCGGCAATCAGTCACTGGAACCACAGCCGGTGCCTCAAGGTGTGCATCAGCAGAAAACTGGAATCGGGAATGGAGCTGGAACTCAACCCAGGTACTCGGACGTGAGACACGGACATCCCAACTGACCTCTTAGTCCCTAAGCCAAAGGCCTGCCCCAGGAATCATGTTTGATGGAAATGAAAAGCACACGTACTAGAAATCAGCACTAGACAGAGCTCAAGAATACTGACCAAGTAAGTAGTAAAAGGCAGCCCTGCCCAATAAAATAAAGCATAACTAATATAGATAATTTTAGAATTCCCAGAGGACTCATTGCAAAAGGAGAAAGAGGTATTAAGACATTTGAAAAATATACGTATTTTAACCTATTTTATAAAAATAATTATTCCAGAATGTCCTCACTATAATAGATAATTTACATTCTTTTTTTTTTCTTGGTACTCATTCTTCAAAATGTTGCTTTACACCTAGAGCTCATCACCTCCATATGGGCACTGAATTTTCAGGGGAAACATTGATCTACGTTAAGTTTTGAAAAAATGACAGCTGAAGACTCAAGAAAACCACAAAGGTTTCCAATAACCGAATCAAGTAACAGTGCTTACGTTTCAAGCTGAACCCAACTGAAAATGCAGTCCCTCAGCCTCTGGCCCCACTGCACGTGCCGAGTGGTGTGCGTGCCGCACGGTGGGAAAAATAAGACCCCTACAGACGTCTGTGTCATAATCCCAGGAAGGTGTGAGGAGGTCACTTCCCAGGACCAAGAGGTAATAAGATTGCAGAGAGAATTAAGGCTGATAATCACCAGACTGTAAAACAGATTATCCTGGATTAACCAGTGTGGGCCCAACATTATCACCGGTAGAAGGCAGAACTTGCAGGCAGAACAGCTCACAGCGGGAACGCTACCGTGTAAGACTCCACCACCATCTCTGGTTTGAAGACCCAGGAAGGGGCCATGAGCCCAACGATGGAAGAAGGAAAATGCCAGGAGATGGAGCCCAACGAGAGCCTTCAGAAACAAACAAATCGTGCAGGCTATGATAGCCATTCCACCTGACAGCTTGAATGACAGCATAACACAGTCATGTTATCAAAGGCACTAGGTGTGCGCTACTGCGATGCAGCAGTCAGAAAACCATCACGTTCCCTGACAGGGAGCCCAGGCACAGCACTTTTCCCTCACTGCACAGAGTTCTGTTCAGCAAAGCTTCTGAGCCTAGAGGGTCGGGTGGAGCAGAGTGGAGGGAGGATGGATTTAACAGGGAGGAAAGAAGACGGAGCTGGAGAGCAAGAGCCTTCCCTGGGGCTGCCGCCTGCAGTGCTGGCATCCCATATGGGTGCGGGTTCAAGTCCCAGCTGCTCCATTTCCCATCCAGCTCTCTGCTGTGGCCTGGGAAAGCAGCAGAAGACGGCCCAAGGCCTTGGGCCCCTGCACCCATGTGGGAGACCTGGAAGAGGCTCCTGGCTTCAGATCAGTGCAGCTCCGGCCATACGAACCAACTAGGGAGTGAACCAGTGGATGGAAGACCTCTCTTTCTGGGTAACTCTGATTTCAAATAAATAAATCTTAAAAAAAAAAAAAGGGCCTTCCCTAAAGCAATGATGCTGTCACTGGGCTCTGAAATGAGCAGTGTGATGAAGTCGACTCTCAACCAAGTTTCAAATAAAGTTTATAAAAAGCTTTGTTTTCATCTGCTCGGGAGGGAGGGAGGGAAAAGAAGAGGGGGAGGAGGGATGGGGGGAGGAGAGAGAGAGGAAAGGGATAGAAAAATAATAGGAAGAGGGGAAGAAGAACACAGAGAGAATATGAACATGTTACACCTGCTGGTTCACTCCCCAATTGTCTGCAACAGCCAGGGCCAGGAACTCTTCCAGGTCTGCCTTGTGGGTAGCAGCGGCCCAAGCCCTTGAGCCATCATCTGCTACCTCCCAGGGCACACATTAGCACAAAGCTGGATCTGAGGTGGAGGTGCTAGGACTCGACTCAGGCACTCCAACAGGGGGCACAGGCATCACAAGTGGCCGCTTAACCTGCCGTGCCTTGATGCCTGTCCCTCAAATAAGGATTCTGAATGAAATTCTTGGCTCCTGCAGGAATTAAAGATGGTACCTAGAGCATCTACAGTGTCAGATGGTTCCATTCAGAGGGGCTTTCAACAGTGGTGCTGGGTACTGTCCTGATTCCTGCTGTTACTCGGTGGTCCGCCTCCCCCCACCCCCCACATCTCTGTGTTCATGTACACACCTAAGGTTTCAGGAAGCTGTGGACCCATTCCCTGGGGGTGACACATGCTAAGCCTCTGAGTTTTGCAGGCGATTTTTCCAAGTCCACACAAGCCTGCTTCTGCCCTCGTTGTGAGTGGAGACCGGGGAGGGATTGCTGCACAGATGCTGAGCTCAGCCGTCCACTGACGGCTCAGAAGCAACGTGCGGGGCCTGCCGAGGGGTCTGCAAAGAGCACGCAAAGGAAAACCTCACGGAGGTCCCACCCTGAGCTGGCGTCTTGTTGCTGTCTCCCAACGTGGTCCACGGAGGTGCAGTGAGCAGCCGTGATCTGCTCACAGCCGCACAGCTGGGAGGTGGCCGTGTGGGACTCAATGCCCAAAGGCCAAGATGCTCTGCAGTCGAAAGACAGCCCTGGAGGGTAACTGCCAAGCATGCGCGCAGAGGAGCGAGGGTCACAGCAGCTCTGCGCTCAGAGCAGCGAGCTCACGGGGGAGGCCCCAGCACAGCCGCCCAGCCTGCCAGAAAGCACAGGAAACCAGACTGCTGCTGGAGCTTGCAGAGCCCTGAGCTGCCCTCCAGGGCCCCCCCGCCCCCCATCAACCACAGCTTCCTGATTTTGCTTTTGGAGGTTTGCTTATCTCCGTCTTTGGGAAATCTTAACACCCCAAAGTTAAACACCGCAGACAATGCATCTTTGTAACCCTCTACCATAGCGCGCAGTAGGCAGTCAGCAAATCCACGCGGAAAACCTCTGCAGGCTCAGCCCTCTCCTTTCTCCATGAGCACCCCCAATTCTGCTATCCAGGTAAGGAACCCCAGTGCCCAACAGGAGACGAAGACAGCCTGGCTTCCCTAGCCATCATCCTATTGGATTTCGGCAACTCCCCTCTCACCGGCACCAACTCTTCCCAGGGATAAATAAAAAGTGCTCTTCTGAGTAGCCAGCTGCTTCTCCCTCCCCCACCAATCAAGTTATTTCTCAGAGAGAAAAGCTTGTGAGTGTCTTCCAGGCATTATTTGATTAAGTTGACAATATTATGTGAGCGATGGTTGAGTACCCACTGCGATGTACTTTGGACCAAATTGATTTGTATAATGAACACTTGCTCTGTCTCTTCTTGCAGCCTGAATAGCGGTCTTGATTTAGCCAGTCATGCCGGGCACCGAGAGAATTTACAGGGTCCACGGTGCCTCTCTCTCTCTCTGCACAGCATAGCAGGGGCAGTGCATGGGCTGGCATAATTCAATACATTGTACTATAAGCTCAGAAAATAATATCACAGAGCTCTGCAATATACCTATGTGATTTGATTTGTAAACCTGATAAAAAAGCAATCGAGGAAAGTTCAGGGGGAAAATATATATGTTCTAAGCAAAAATGTAACCATACTGAATGTGTACAAAGAGCCACAGAATGGGGTGGGGGAGAAAAATCAGGCGTACTCAATCAACTTCATGCCTTGCATTAGACAATGGTGCCCACTCTCCATTTAAAACGAAGCGAGATGCTGAAAAGTTACTTTCCATTAAAAAATCACCATCCTAGGAAGCCCAGGGAATGTGAATTAAAACCCACGTTTCAGGCTTTCTCACAATCCTGCTTCCAAACGGGGGCCCCTGCCGACTTTGCCCAGCTTCCTGGCTTTTTTCATTTCAAGTCCGGAGGCAAACAAATAAGTTAATCACATAGCTTTGGATGTAGTTAATGCCTCATTCGCAGCTCGGCGGGGCAGATTCCACAGACAGGTGACACAGATTTAAGAAATACATCGCATTTCCCTCAATGCAAATACACTCCATGTTCTGCTCAATGATGAAGCCTCAGAAAGGGGAAGGCTGCAGGACACAGAAGGACTGACTGCAGATTCCTCAGCTGGTTCTGATTCTTGAGAAATATGGGATGAGCACGCACCCGGCCAAAAGTGCAGGGGCCATGCAGGTGTCTCTGCTAGTCGGCTCTGGCTGCTCCAGCAAAGCACCATGGGGAGGGGGGGGAGGGGCTTACCAACAGCCACTTCTCAACGTACTAGAGCCTGGGGGTCCTGATCAAGATGCCAGTCAGCTGGGGTCTCTGGAGGCTCTTTCTGGGCTGCATATGACTGCTTTCCTGCTGTGTCCTCTCAGGTCAGCCAGAAATTAACTCTAGTCTCTCCCCCTTCTTACAAGGATGCCAATCCCCTCCTGGGAACTGCACCAAGCCTCACCCCTGCCCCTAGTCCCCTTCTCCAGATGCCATCATGTGGTGGTGGTGGTGGTGGGGTGTTGGGGTTCCACATGTATTTGGGGTATAATGTAGCCCACAGTAGTGCTGCTGAAGCAGACAGCACAGACACCTGGGAGTATTAGGATGGATGTTTGTCCTGGAAGGGAACAGGGGGCTCAAAAGCGGGTGCTATGGGCAGGGTGCATTTGGCAAGGCACTTAGGCTGCTTCTTGGGATATCCGCGTTCCAGATCTGAGGCCCTGGGTTCAAGTCCTGGTTCCATTTCTGATTTCAGCTTCTCGGTAATGTGCACCCTGGGTGGTAGTGATGGTGCAAGTACTTGGGTCCTTGCCACCCACAAGGGAGATGCAGATGGAGGTCTGGGCTCCTGGCTTCTGCTCCTGCCTACCTCTGGATGCTGCAGGCATTTGGGGAATGAACCAGTGCATGGAAGATTGATTTTGGTCTCTCTCTCTCTCACACAACACACTCACACTTACACACAAACACACACATATTTTCTCTCTCTCTCCATTTCCCCCTTTGAAATAAATATAAGTTTTAAAACAGCTGTTCATTTATCCAATCACCCCAATATATTTATTATACACCTATTGAATTTGATACTTCAAAAAGTTCTTAGAAAAATGGAATTCAGTTTACTTAGGTGTCAAAGCTTTTCAAAACCTATGCAGAGTTTTTGAGTGACAGGCATTTTTCATGATCTTGTTGAAGAACCCCGCATGCATGAATTTCAAATGTTTTGCGCCAATATAAGTTGATCTTTTAATTCCATTTTCCACAATTTTTTTCAAGCACCTTCATGTATCAGGCAGATAATCCTGGGGACAGATACCTGCTTAGCAGAGGTCAGAATGACAAAACTACAGAAAGTACTCTTTCTCTAATTGTCCATGTTCCAAAGCTTTGACTTTTGGCTTTAGGAAAAAGAACTTTTTAAAATGTAGTAATGATAATAATTAACTATAAATGTTTACAGGCACTGGAACCAAACTATCTGGCTTTGATTCTCAGCTCCACTACTTCCTTGCTGTGTGACCTTGGGCAAGTTCATTAACTCCTCTGGATGACGCTTACTTGAGTTAGACAACAGGAACACCACCTGCACCTACTCCAAGTGAGTCATTACCCATGAGCACTCAGGGTGGCTTCCAGCCCACAGTGCCTGGCATTTAGAACCAAGCCTGACTCCCGGCTGCTGTTTACCAGTCCCTGGCTGAACGGCCACCGCTCTGCTAAGCTCTGTCACACAGTGCATTTCAGGACAGCACCCGATGAGCCGGAGAGGAAGAGTCTATGACTGCGTCCAGTTACGACAAAGGCACTGAAGTGGAGAGAGGCTGATGGAACCCCAGGCCACACAGGAGGCAGTGGGCGGAGTGGCCGGGAGCCTGGGTAAGCCCCTGGGTGGAGACCCTCAGTGACATCGAAGGAACACGCAGCACCTTCCTAATCTCTGGCTTAGACAAACTCAGCCCACATCATTTTAAGGCTTCCAGAGTCAACGACACCCAAACTCTCGCCCACTAGACGAGCAGGGGGCAGAGGGCATCCCCAGCCTCTGTGCGCCAACCTCTGTTGGGATCTGCAGGATCAGGGGCACGAAGCCCACCTGTGGGACCGACCTACTCTCTCAGGGTTGGGGCCCAGGAGAAGGGGCCAAGGACATCCAGCGGGACAGGAGGCTTCCCAGTAGTGGGCAGTACACCTGTGGTTTCTCTCTCATTCTCCTGGGGCTCAGTGCCGCTGGTGGCTTGCACGAGTGTGGTGGGGCCCGTGACGCTGGCATGCCTGGGTTACTTGGGCAGTGATCAGCCTCTGCTGTTGCCTCAAGTCCTAAGGCTTCGACGCAGCCGCCCAAGCAAGCTGAGTGTCCGCTCAGTGTCCACTTAGAATCCCTGTCCTCGCCCCTAACTTCCGGTTCTCTCAGAGCACAGACGGCAGGTGCCCTGACGCATCCTCCCCAACAGTTATTCTCCATCCTGTTGCTCTGGGTAACGCCGGCAACCCCCACTTTGCCAATCCTCAGGCGAGAAGCGGGTGTCAGCGACACCCATGCACTACTTTCAGAGCTGCATCCAGTTCTCCCAAGAACCCTGGCGCTGTCTTTCGCTTTGACAACCTTTTGTTCTGGAGCTCAGAGAGCTTTCAGCCTGAGGGAGGAGGCAGCCTCTCCTCTTGGGCGGGGGGCCTCCAACACCCCCCCCCCCGGAGAGGCTCCCTTGCCGCTTTCTTCCCCCCACCCCGTCTTCACGTCCTAGTTTTCTTTCATCCCCTGTCCCGCTCAGAAATCAAAGCCAACCTCAACATCGACTTAAAAAGAAAAGCATTTGAAAGTTTGGACAGAGCCTTCAGTTCCACCTAGCTCGGATGCTTTTTCTTATAACTTATTATGCAAGATTTAAATGCACCAAATGGCAATTCTAAACACTATGTTCATCTTCCAGGCCCCAGAAAACTGTTGAACGCACAATCCAGTTGCAGAAAACGGGTGGGCAATTGAAGATGGAACCGATCTCAGAAAACACCTGGACTTCCCTTACTGATGACTTCTCTCGTGGTGTGACTATACCAACAAAGACACAAGGGTTCCGCAGGGTTTGTTCCAGGACTAACAGGGTTTCTCTAGTGTACACCAAGACGTGTAGATGTCCTTCTCCATGAACACAGACACGGCTATTCACATGAATTTGGCAAAGAAACGTCACTGCTGAAAACTGACACGATTTCGCTTGTTTCTGAGCCCCAAATCCTGTTTGTCAGTAGGCTACTTTCTCCTGCTTGTTGAAGGAGGAGGGTGGGAAGTCTATGTTGGGAAATGGAAATACTAAGAAACCCACTCTGAAAACAGAAATCCCTGCATCTCCTTTCTGGTTTGATCTTTAGCTAGACAGGGCAGCAAAGTCTTCCTTAAAGAGTCACAAAGTCAGTAGTGGGGATTTGCGGGCCCTGATGCTTCTGACGGGTGATTAAGGGCAGCCACATGGGCTGGTGCTGTGGTGTAGTGGGCTAAGCCTCCGCCCACGGCCCCAGCATCCCAAACGGGCACCAGTTCGTGTCCCGCCTGCTCCTCTTCCAATCCAGCTCTCTGCTATGGCCTGGGAAACAGCAGAAGATGGCCCAAGTGTTTGGGCCCCTGCACCAGCACGAGAGACCTGGAACAATGTTCTGGCTGCTGGCTTCACATTGGCCCAGTTCCAGCCATTGTGGCCACTTGGGGAGTGAACCAGCAGATGGAAGACCTCTCTTTCTGGCTCTCCTTCTGTCTCTATGTCTCAAACACATAAATCTTTAAAAAAGGAAACCACAGCTACTATGTAAACAGACAGACCTAGACTGCAGCTGTGTCCCAATAAAACTTTATTTATAAAAGCAGACAGTGGGCTGTTTCGCCTGTGGGCTTTTTCTTTGTACCTAAAGGAACAAATCATCTGTGTCTACAGCGTTCCATTCAGCTACCATTTGAAGACCTCCTGCTTCCATAAAGAACATTGCAAGGACTGAAAGATAAAGGAGGAAGAAGACGACATTCCGAGGTCTTGGGACACTCTCAGTTCTAGGAGGGAAAAAGCGGATAAACCCTCACAGTGCAAGACAATGTGTGAGTTTTCTGATCGAAGGACCTCTGGATAAAAACTACAGTTGGATGGAAACGTCTTGGAGAAAGGATTATTCGGTAGCCATGTTATAGCAGAGTCCACAAGAAACCTTCCAATACGCCCATCACCTAACTCTTCAAAAGAGGAAGGTCACCTCCTACCACATTATGGAACTCATGGCGCTCTGAGAAGACAGTGAGGCTAAGGTGACGTGCTTTGGTCAGCGGACATGAGGCTCTGTTTCCCCACTTTGGAGACAGGAATGACAACACCTGCCCCTCTTGAACCACAGACACACAAATGAGATAACGCTCCCGAAAGCGCTCTGGCCATTTCAAGTTCTTGAACATCTGCAGTCCGTGTTTCCATTTTTCTAGGAAAGCCACATAAAGGCAAGACTTAGGGATGGACATCAAACCTAGTGGTTCAAGGGTCAGTCAGTACACTCCATCCCATATCCAAGTACCTGGGTTCAAGACCCACCTCCGGCTCTTGCTAATGCACGCCCTGGGAGGCTGCTGGTGACAGCGCAAGCAGCCGGGTTCCCGACACCCACGTGGAAGTTCTGATTGAACTCCTGGCTCCCAAGTGCAGTCCAGCCCAATGTGAACCTTTCATCTGGGGAATGAACCAGAGGACGGGAGCACCTGTCTCTCTTCCTTTCAAATAAAAATCTTTTTAGAGCAAGATTCGATCACAACAGGATGACAATATGAAAATCAATGTGACAACTCTAAGATTTTTAGTTAACGGGGTCCTTCCATTTAGGAGACTTCAAGTCAAGCCCGATTTTTGTCAGCTTCCTCACTACGTCATGTTTGCGGGGTTATTTACTGCAACTTGCGTCAGTACAGACACTGAGTTTGGTCTACCCTCAGTTGGGGGGTGGGGGGCAAGGATCTGGCCACCTTTACCAAGATGTGGTTCTGTGGCCTGAAATGCAGACAGGCTTGCCTTGCAGGTGAACACAGAGTTACAACCTCACCTCTAAGTCCCCTGTTGAACATGAAAACTTCTGGGCCCCACCCCAGAACTACATAATATTATGGACCCAAGCGGAATCTTTTGAATAATCCTCATGGATAACCGGTGCTATAGCCACTTTGCTGTCACTGCCTTTTACCCGAGGGAGACAACGGTGTGAGTTCACGTGCCCGGCGCCTGAACTGAGAAACCAAGTGGGAGTGGGCCCTCTGGTTCCCAGCTATTTGACCTTGGACATGCCTTCCACCTCGCAGCTTGAAGATGCAGATTTGTGAATTCATTCATTCAAAGGATATCGACTGACTACCTCCAATGAGACTAAAAACAAAAGACAGGCAGGATTAAAAGCACAATGTATGCGGAGTGCTTAGCGTGGCGGCTAGTGCTGCGTGAGCACGCGGTATCCATTAGTCACGGACTCCATTCTCTACCCTCCAGACCCACCTTCAAGAGCACAGCCATTGTGCGGAAGGCCAATCCCAGCCTGGCAAGGGCTCCTGTGTAGCAGGTTTTGCTCCAGCCTCTGGCCCTCCCTTCATTTGGGTAGAGGGGGTTTCTTTCCCCAGAACTAAAACCTCCACCCAAGAGAGAAAAAAAAGACTTGCATTTTTAAGCTGGTGGGAGTTGGGGGTGGAGGCAGGTGAGGTTTCAAACAGTTCCTGTGATTGAAGGCAGGCAAGACTGCCTAATGGACCTCCGAGGTGCTTGGTTTCCAGGAGGAGTGCGCGGAGGGAGAGGGGGCAGGGAGAGATGTATAATGTATATATCATAATACAATCACAAAGCTGAGTTCCTTGGCAGATGGGACATTCTGACGGCGAGGCTCACTGCTGACTCTGATGATGGGATGCTTTCGATCTCTTATATTGAATTTGAGATTACAAGCCTACTTTTCCATTCAGTCCTGCCCTGCAGCTCTCCCAGACATTTTGTTATCTTTGCCTAAACCTTCCAGGAAAGGCCTCTGAACTATTTCCCTGTGCCGGCTATAGGGAAATAGGATGACTGCAGACAGCAGCCCCTCTTCACTGAAGGGTAAACTAAAGCTGCGGAATATTTTGTCTCCATTTTTAAAGAGGAAGGAAGGATCTCTTCTAAGAGGAGCAGCAGCAGCGCTCACTTGGCATAGCTGCCTGCAAGCATGTGCTAGGAACAGGAAGCCCGTGGACATCCCTCAGACGCGCATCCTGCGCTGTGCCATTCTCAGAAACGCATTCCAAATGCGGTCTGCACAAGGCCTCTACGGGGGCAGTAATGCAGCCCGAGGCCGCTCACCCGGGCACTTCTGAGACCCGCAGAGTCCGGGATTCTAGTATTTTCAGTGCTGATGGTGGCTGATGAAGTCCTGGAACCTGCCCTCCTGGTTTGTGGGAGCCAATTGTTTAACTAGTCGGGAACTCTGCATGCCTGTTGCTAAACACGGCCTGTAATAAAATTAAATTATGAAAATGCACCATGAATGTATAGAAAAAGTATTAGATTCAAAACTGATCACTTGCAAATTCTTTTACTGCGCTGTACTATCAGCTAGGCCTGGGCCCTTGAGGTTCCTACCTGCTGGTGGAAGGGGGTTGGGTGCGTGGACAGGGGACCTTGCATAAGTTCCCCCAACTCCACGCTCAGGGTTGAAGCTGGCAGCTGGCTGTGGTGGGAGAATTCACACCCTTGAAACTGGAAAATCCTTCTGAGTGGACGCCTGACCCCTGATTCCCCCACAACCAAATGCCCCAGGCTGGCTGTTACACAGCGACCAGCACACACCACACCATGCGTGTGTAACAGCTGTACCAGGAAATTCCAACACGGTGGCTACTGAGCCACAAGTGCTGACAACACTGACGAAGGTTAAGAGAAAGTCGCTACAGCAGGCACATCCTGGTCCTCTTACCGCTGGCTTTTGTAATTCTCCTGGGCAATAAGGCAGTGCCACGTATGTAGGCCTCAACTCCAGCAAGGGAAACACCTGGACCTCAGCCCCAGCCCCATGTGACATCAGTTCCATCATGTACAAAGTGGGCTTTCAATACGTGGTCGATTCACAGGAAAAAAAAAGATAAAATTTTGAAGACTAAATCAACAGAATCAAGGAGCTGGCATTTTTGGCGCAATGAAGTAAAGTGCTACTTGTGAGATGGGCATCCCTATTAGAGTGAGTTCAAGTCCTGGTCGTTCTGCTTCCAATCCAGCCCCCTGCTAATGTGCCTGCAAAGGCAGAGAAGACGGCCCAAGTGTTTGGGCCCCTGCCACACATGCAGGACACCAGGAGGGAATTACTGGCTCCTGGCTGTGGGCTGAACCAGCCCTGGCCACTGCAGCCATTTGGAGACTGAACCAGCAGAGGGAAGACTGATCTCTTTCTCTCTCCCCCTCCTTCCTCCCTCCTTCCCTCCCTCCATCTCTGTTAGCCTTCCTTTTAAATAAATAAAAAAAAATCTTTTGAAAAAATGAATGTTGCATCAAGTCTGGTGCCTAATAATTGCTCAATAATTGACATACCTGACAGGTGTTTGATGAGGGTCATTATGATGACAGTGACATTAACAGAAGCATCTGGGAGAAATCCTTTGAAATTATGGGAAGAGTTGATGGATGCTACATTGAATTTGTGACTTGAAAGAATTTTCCAGAAAATGACAACCACAACCTTAATTTCCCTTTCAACTCCTTCATTTAAACAATGACACTCAGACACTAATCACAGCACAACACAAAGTACGTTGGTTCCATTGCTCATCCTCAGGATATTTCTTTTTTCTTTTTTTTTTTTTTTTTTTTTTTTGACAGGCAGAGTGGACAGTGAGAGAGAGAGACAGAGAGAAAGGTCTTCCTTTTGCCATTGGTTCACCCTCCAATGGCCGCCGCAGCCGGCGCGCTGCGGCCGGCGCACCGCGCTGATCCGATGGCAGGAGCCAGGTGCTTCTCCTGGTCTCCCATGGGGTGCAGGGCCCAAGCACTTGGGCCATCCTCCACTGCACTCCCTGGCCACAGCAGAGAGCTGGCCTGGAAGAGGGGCAACTGGGACAGAATCCGGCGCCCCGACCGGGACTAGAACCTGGTGTGCCGGCGCCGCTAGGCGGAGGATTAGCCTAGTGAGCCGCGGCGCCGGCCTCATCCTCAGGATATTTCTAATTTGGTGCTAAAACAATGCACAATTTATAGATGAGGAACAGTGAGTTCAGGAAGGGGTCCACACAGGACGGGGGGAGGTCCTAGGGCCAAGGTCTGGGGGCTCGAAGCCAGTGGCTTCCCCCTAATGTCACACAGCCTTCATGGCAATGAAAATCGTAACAGATAGTTGAAGCCAAAAACAACAACAGGTCCATGGTGAGGAAATTCAAGGTCAGAGTTTAATTTTGGATTTTTCGTGAAAAACTCAAGAGTATTCCAGAGTTATCAAGAACACCAGGGAAGACAATAAGTTCTCTATCAATGGTGTCTCCGTGTGAGAAAGAGGCTGAGTCACATGACCAGTGTCTGGGTGAGCTATGCCCCTTCTAGTCCTCACAACCCCTGGTTTACCAGGAGGACGACATGGATGCAAATGTGGCAGAGACGGGCTACCAAGCAAACAGCATCGGGCCAGCACCTGGAGGAGCAGGTTTCGATCCTGACCTGTGAAGATGACGTCAGCAGGACTTGAACCTCTCAGAGGTGCTTCGACGGCAGTAACAACACTCAGATGTCAGACAGCCGAGAGGATCCCACACAGCCTAGCTCAGCCAAAGTGCCCAGGACAACACCCCGTTCAGAATTTACGTTCAGCAGATACTCGTTAAGCACGAAATGCGTGCTGGGTCCGACCATCGGTGCGGAAGTGCAGAGTGGAAAGAGCAGGCAAAAATCCTTCCTCTCAAGGAACTTCAACCTCCAGTGAGGGAGGAACCGTAAGTGACAGCACAATGAACATGAACACGGTGGAGGATGCGGAGACGAAACACTGGGGAGGGGGAGGACGGGGTCCTGGGGCTGCCGGGCTGGTGGGGATCTTCAGTCGTTTTTGAGAAGGTGTCCAAATTGGACAAGGCAGAGTGGGCTCAGACGCAGAGACAGCCAGTGCAAATGTCCTGGGGTGCGAACGTGACAGTCAAAGGGGCTGGTGCAGGGTACACCAGCTGAAACCAGAGAGGAGGCGACGTAAGGGAATGGACCAGAAAGTGGGTACGAGACACGTCTCTGTTGGCCGCTGAAGGAACCTGGACTTCTTTCGAAACTCTCTGTGAAATAATCTTAGATTTATAGAGGTAAATCTTTACCCTATATCCTCCCCCCCACCCAGCACTGGCATCTTCCCTAATAATAAGTACTTTTCAAAACTAAGACTTTAACACTGGTGTATCACTGATAACAAAATGATAGATTTTATTCAAAATCCCCCCAGCTCCTCCACAAATGTTTTTTTCATGTTCTAGGATCTAGAAGCTGTGCTTACAGGATTCTGGCTTTTATTCTGGTGGGAGCGAGGCAGTCACTTAACAAACAGGTCAGGAAGTGACAACGTTTAAGCAGGATTTCTAGGCGATTCCCTTCTGACATCTGAGCTGACAGCAAGAAAACAGGATGTTATTTGAATAATAACTTAATAGGCTCCTATCACTCCCCCTTACACTACCCCCAAGACTAGCAAATGGCCTTTATCAGAGCTACACTCAAAGAAATGGCTGAAAAAGATCATCAGGCATTTCATAAATGCACAGTACTACGTAAATGCTAAATAATACACACAACGTTCATTTCCTTGGAGTTCTACTTGACTTTTATTACTGCAAGTGCTAATTGTGCCAACACCTTGGATTTATGTTATGCCCTACTCCCTAATAACCAAGTATTTTCCACCTCTACTTTCTTAATTGTCTGAACGAATAAGCTTGCTTGGTTAGAATGTGGTTAGATGTGGCCACAGTTGCAGGTCTGATGTCATGCACTGGGGTGTGTACAAGAAAGAGGAACAAAGTCAGAGCACTCAGCACCCATGAAGAAAGCAAGTGTTGGGTGCTTTCTTTTTTTAAAAAAGGGGTAGAGACAAAAGGTGCCTGAATCACTCATCTGGATTCAGGGACGTTCACAGTGACGTCACCATCAGAGATGCCCCGCAAGCCACGCCCCATATTTCTGATGAGAAAACTGAGACCCCACAGAGGCTCACCCGGTTTACACTAAGCAGCCACGGCTGAACTCAAGACTTGGGTTTTCTTCGTCAGGGTGGTTCTCTACCACAAGCTGTGCAACCTTGACTGTGCTGGCTCATCTCTCTGTGCTCAGATGGGTACGTCAACTACAGAATTGCCACGAGGATAAAAATGCTGTCTGGAAAGCATGCAGTCAGGAGCTGACAGTTGCCTCTTTCCGGGCTGACTGTGCACCTGTGAGATTCTCTGTGGTCACCCTTGCTGCTCCCGGCTCTGTCCTGGACCACATCCTGCCAAACTGAGCCTGGAGCCGGTGCTGTCAGCCTCCCACCCGGGTAGCTCTGAGAGCAGAGGACCCGGGCCTTCCTGGTTCTTTTTCCCCTATGCCTCACACTGAGCCTGGTACTGAGGGCTTCTGGGCAGAAGCAGACTCTTCAAAAACACCTCCCAGGCCGAGAGTCCAGACCCAGCTGAGAATGGACTTCCGTCTCTACTATAAGCCGGGTCTCTTCTTGGCTCCAGAAACGTCCTCCTTGGCTGAACTTACCAAGTTTGGATTGGGAATGGTCATGTGTGTGGGCTGGACTGGTTAACTCCACCTCCCAGGAACAACCCACAGGGAGCTGGCCGTTGTGAGACAGCACCGAGGAGTTTCTTCTAAACGAGTTGTGCATCCCCCAGGTGCACTAGCCCCTGGGAGTTCCACATCTCCCAGTGATGTTTGCTGTCTGCTGCCCCCTTCTCTTGGGAGCACACGCCAACATCCCTGAGTACCCTGGAGTCCTGCATGTCTTGTTGTCCTTCAAAATTGCTGTGGGAGGTTTGGGGTGATTTCTACTGCTGTTCATAGAGAGTGGACATTGGAAAATTCTAGAAGCAAAGCAAGGGAGCAGAGAGAAGACACCACGTAACCGGTTCCTCCCAGAATGTCTTATTTGCTTTGTGAGATGAGAGGGGGATATGTCAAGGATGTTCAGGAGGGGAAAACAGGGCGTGCAAAGAAGGAAAACAGAAAGGGTGGCGCCTTGGGGATGCCTAAGAGATAAATCACAGAAGGTCACGACGTGTGGATCTCGGTTCTGTGCCCTGCAGCCCCGTCTGGGATCAGCTCAGATTTTGCCACAGAAAACATCACTGTCAATGAGCATCGACTTCTGGTCCACTCAGACATTCCATCCGACTGGGCCAGCAAGTTCACCCACGACAGCTGGGACTTGGGAAGACACGTCCAGAAACGGCCTTCCAGAGCCCTCCCACTGCCCAGGCCGACGTCCTACATCTCTCAATGCGAAATGAGGATCCTGGCCTTGCTCTTAAGTCTCCTCTGACTTAGAAGGACACAGAGATTCTGAGAATTACATAAGGGACTTCCTGCTGCTGACAGAAACCCTCCCACACACGAACACAAAGCAGCACTTCGGGGAGTAAGTAGTGAAATTCCATCGTGGAAAAAGGAGGTACAGACTCGGAGGAGAGAGTCGAGAAACAAAATCAAAGGGTCAAGGTCCAGCTGTATAACGCGATTCTGTACTGGGCTGACGTTGGAATAAGAAGTGAGAGGCAAGCTGGCTACAGTGGAAGACACACAGGTGGAGGGACCAGCTCACACAGGGATCTGAACCGAGCGAGGATGGACGCGGGGAGGGCTTGGACCAAGCGTCCTGCTGTCCTGATTTGCCCTAGGGTTTGGCAATGAATGACCATCACAACAGAAATGATCCTTTTACACGAAACCTTCCTGACCACACCATCCCAGAGTCCAAAAACAAAAACAAAGAAATAGGGGCCAGGGCTGTGGTGAGTCCAGGAAGGCTGCCACCCACAGTGCGACATCCAATATGGGTGCTGGTTCGAGTCCTGGCTGCTCCACTTTCAATCCAGCTCCCTGCTGAGGTGCATGGAAAAGCAGTAGGAGATCATCCAAGTCCTTGGGCTCCTGCACCCGCGTGGGAGACCCGGAAGAAGTTCCAACCCATGGCTTCGGATTGGCCCACCTCTGGCCGTTGTGGCCATTTGGTGAGTGAACCAGCGGATAGAAGACTTCTCTCTCTGCCTCTGCCTCTCTGTAATCTTTCCTTTCAAATAAATAAATAACTCTTACAAAAAAAAAAAAAACACAAATAAATAGCCCCACCAACCCCAGGGGTGTACGCACCCCACCAGGTCCTATTTGGAGCTGACAGTGGAACACCACTGGCACAGATGAGACAGCAGAGGCACCTAAGCGGCACTTGCCACCCCATGCACACGGCTTCCCGCACCTCGCTCCCCTGAGTCATCCAACTCCTTTGCAAGCTGTGTCTTCTGGCACTTTTTAGATCCTTTGTAGCATTTCCCATGTTCTGAAGTCACTCCCTTTTATTTACTTATTGACCATCTGCCTCCAAGCTGTGCCGGCTCGGCAGGGTAGTGATCTTCTCTGGTGCCATCCCTCCTTTGTGTCCCAACGTCCAGTGGGCACCCAGCAAGGGACCCTCCAATGTTCCTTCCCTGGGTCCCTGCCCCTTGCCCTGCGTGCGGCAAACCCTCTGCAGGCGGCGAGCTGGGGCGCTGTGGGCTCCATCTCCTTCATTTCCCTTCTCTCCTTGCTTCCTGTTGCCCAGTATCAGACAGCATCATTTTTTAGGTTGACATGATTTCAGCTGTGTAAGGCAGTCACAGAGCCCCAGACCCTGTTTCTCCATGGTGGCTAGAGGCAGAAGTCTGGGAAGCATGCATTGTTTGGAATAAAAATCACCGAAATATTCCTGAGTTTGGATGAAGGGGATAGTCACTGTGATTTCTAGGAATTTAAAACTTCAGGACAGTGCCCGGAAATGCACTATCAGCAGATTCTAGCATGCATTCTAGAAATTTCTAAGGCTTCCCACTCCTATTAAGTTGGAATTAAAAATGGGAATCCTTTCTGAGCACTGTTTGTTAACATGAAAAGCATCATTTAATTAGGACTAATATAAGATGCCCTGTAGAGTGATAATTTAATAATTCGGCCGTTTTATTTAGACAGTGCCCCCAGGCTCCTCATTAAAAATGGAAGAGACATTCAATGGGACAACATGGCTCGGCTGCTGCAGACATCCCCAGGGCTCTCAGATCATAAAGTCCCCCCTCTGGGCATCGCATGAGCCATTCCGCTGGCCTGGGAGCAGCTCTCTGCATTGCCAAATTAACCTTCATGGGCAAGGGACTCCCAAAAACCACTTGCTTTCCCTGGCACTTGAGGGTCTTCCCTGGCCCCGCCAGGCAGAGACAGGCAAGGAGCCCACCCTAGAGAAGTGTATTCCCATTGCCTCCCAAGTTTGCTGTCGATTTCCCTCGCTCTTGTATCTACATCTAACTGCCCAGCCTGGCCAGCAAGACCCCACCCTCGCAAGATCTCCAATACCTCTGCTTCCTGACACCCCTGAGGCCTTCCACAGCCATCACAGGACTGCTCCCAGCGGGCAGACACTCAGGCATTGGGTGTTCTGTTCCCCCCACCAGGTCTTCCCCGGCTCAATTCAGGGGCAGATGCTGGCTGCTGCCCCCAGCACAGCCTTCTCCCACTGGTTGCCACTGCACATCCTTATCATCCTTAGCCATGAACCTAGGAGACTCCTCCCTGTCCACCCAACATTACACAGCCCCTCTCCTGTGGGATTCTCCCCATCACCATCCAGCTGCCGATGACTCTGAAGCACTTTTAGGCCCCTAAAATGCACGGCTGGGATGCGGCTCTCCCTTGGCTGTGTTCAACATTATTTCCGAGCCCAGAGATGCAGGTTCCTAATAACAAATACTACAGTGGGTCCCTCACTTCGGGGGCACCGTGACAGTGCCACTCTGCCTCTGATGTCCTCTCTGCTGTCAGTGGCTCACAGCAGAGCTGTGTACAGTGCTGTCAAGTGTAGAAGAAAACAGAGAGCCAAGCTGTACCATCTCCAGGTGATGCATCAAGTGAAGGAAGAGCGAATGGACAGAAACAAACTGGCTGGAGAGAAGACACTGGGGCCTTGCTTGTTGGAGTCCCCACAGCTCATCCCTGCAACTGCATTTGTCACTACGCTTGCTCTGTACCGCTGGACTGTGACGGGTTCTTTGAGAGCATAAATACGTTCAATTCACTTCTATATTACCAGTGTTCAGCATCGAATTCAAAAGTTGTTTGAAGAATAAACACAGAGGCCGGCACTGTGGCTTGGAGAGTAAAGCCGCCACCTGCAATACCAGCATCCCATATGGGCACCAGTTCAAGTCCTGGCTGCTCCACTTCCGATCCAGCTCTCTGCTCAGCCTGGGAAAGCAGTAGAAGATGGCCCAAGTTCTTGGGCCCCTGCACCTCTGCGGGAGTCTCGGAAGAAGCCCCTGGCTCTTGGCTTTGGATTGGCGCAGCTCCAGCTGTTGTGGCCATCTTGGGAGTGAACCAGCGGATGGTGGGCCTCTCTCTCTCTCTCTTTCTCTCTCCCTCCCTCCCTCCCTCCCTCCCTCTCTCTGCCCCTCTGTAACTCTGGCTTTCAAATAAATAAATAAATCTTAAAACACACACACACACACACACACACACACACACCAGGGACCAGTGTTGTGGTATAGTGAATCAAGAATCAAGGCGCCACCTGAGACACAGGTATCCCATATGAGCACCAGTTTGAGACCTGGCTGCTCCACTTTTAATGCAGCTCCCTGCTAATGTGCCTGGTGAAACAGCGGAAGATGGCCCGAGTGCTTGGGCCCTTGCACCCACCTAGGAGACTCAGCTTTGGCTGCTTGGCAGAAGCCTGGCCATTGTGGCCATTTGGATCTCTCTATCTCTCTCTCTCTCCCTCCATGTCTGCCTGCCTGCCTGCCTGTTTCTCTCTCTCTCCTTCCCCTCCTTCCATCCCTCCATGTATCTATCTCCCTCTAACTCTTTCAAAGAAATAAAAAAAAAAATCTTAAAAAAAGAGAACACCACACAGATACACAGAGACACGGCGGGGGTGAGTGGGGTGGATAATGAGGTGCACAACGTCTTGCTTTGGTTCAGAATATTTTACAATGCACAGAACAAACTGCTCAACTGCTTCTGTTCTGAAGTGGATTCTCCCATGCAGGGGTGGGAAGGTCTGGTCCACTGACCACATCAGGCCTACAAAATCATGTAGGTTGGCACTGCTAAGGCAGCTGCAGGCAGGATTCAAAGTTCAATCGACGCAGGCTGACTGTTAACCTGACACTTCGGGATGGCCCACTAATGATGTCATACATATCCAAAAGGCCCTTGGCAGGAAAAATGTTGCCCACCCCTGCCACAGCAACCCGAAACAGTGAAGATGGGCAACCCGAGACGGGAGAGCAAAGTGTGGCCATGTAGCCTGGAATCCACTCCATCGCCAAGGGAGGAAGCCCAGAGGGGTGTGTGGCTGGTGTGTCTCGCAGCGCCTCATCTCCTCCCTGGATAGATGACTCTCCCACTTTAAAATACACACAACCTTCACGTTCATTAATCACGGGAGCAGCTTTCAGCTGCATTCGCACCCATACAAGAACAACAGCGCGGACACCTGCTTCCAGACCTGCACAACAGAAACCAGAAGGAGCAAGGCACCCGAACAGGAAACTTCAAAACACACACACGAGAATTGCAAAGTCTAATTTCTCAAAGCACAGCCTTGGTAAGGGTGTAGCTGTTTGTCACACCTGCCTTGATTCCAACACTGCCAGCCACGTGCTAAGTTCACTGCTATTCTGAAGGATTATTTGCTTTGTTTTTTTCTTCCATAAATTTTGTTGGTCTTTTAAGTATGCGTAGCGGGTCAAAAGGGATGAAAAGCATCGTCAGGTCCATGGATGATCTTTTCTTCCTCTCTCTGCTCTTTTCTTCTTCTCGTTTCTGGCATGCAACGGAAGGCAAGGTGCTCGCCTAATAAATTACATTCGTCCAAACAATGGCGCCGACACGTTTATGCACTTGTTGAGTTAGTGGCCACTTCGAAACAGACTTTGTAAGTCATCACACTTCATAGTGAAAGGTCCCCATGCATCATCATGATCTATCAGGATGCCTGCTGAATTTTACAGCACTGCACACTACATTAACCTTTGGTACCACCAATATTTATGACCTTATAAGAAAGTATTTATCAAGCTGAAACCCAATATGCAGCACCCGTGTTTTAGCCAGCACTGTTTAGAAGCCATTATCACTCCTTTCTCCAGGCATTTTAAATCACCCGGAGACAATGCTGGGTGCTGGCGAGACTGCACACCCAGGACACCCCCGGGTGGTCCTGGTAGGAGTATAAATTGGTATAATCCTTTAGAGGGTGACTTTCTAGTTTTATCTGACTATCAAAAGCTTTAAAGAATGTGCATTTTTACTCTTTGACCCAGCAGTTCTGCTTCTGGGAATTTATCCTACAGAAACAAAATGAAAGTGTGCAGAGATTTGGGCGAGAAGAAATCCATCAGAGTGATATTTGCCACAGTGAAAAATGGAAAGCAACCTAAGTGTCCGGTTCCAAGGGATTGGCTAAATAAACTTTGTCCAAGCTGTTCATGGCCAGAAAATAAAACACAAAGAAGCCACAGAGGAAAAAAAAAAGGTAAAACAGTTACTAATTTGCAAAGTTCTGTGTGATATTTTTAAATTAAAGAGCAAGGCACCCAAAGGTATGGCCGGTATTCTCTTTGTATTTTTGCATTTTTTAACAAATTTGTGCAAACCTTCTTTAAGGATAAACAGCCAGGTGTCAATGAAGTGACTAAAAAAGTCATGTGTATTAGCATTTGCTTATTTGGATTTTCTACATCCCCTATAATGGATCCGAGTTGTCTGCATGACTCCACCACTTAAAAACGTCACAAAGGTCTGGCTTATGTTTGTCACAGGAGCAGCGACTGCTTTTACTGTTTTTTTCTTCTTTTACATGAGCTTCACGTCAGAGAATAATGGGAATAATTGCTTCTATTTCTGTAGCACTTCCCTGTTTCTGAAGCGTGCTCCCAACTGATTGCTCCTGGGAGTCTCAAACTCTGCCGTCCCCAGCTGCAGCGTCTGGGGCTTGGACAATGCCTGTGCCTTGCTCACGGCCACTGAGGGTCCAAGAGGCTGAAAACGCCACATTTTCTGGCGCCTGAG
Source organism: Oryctolagus cuniculus (assembly GCF_964237555.1). Lineage (NCBI taxonomy): Eukaryota > Metazoa > Chordata > Mammalia > Lagomorpha > Leporidae > Oryctolagus > Oryctolagus cuniculus. The sequence goes on from NC_091450.1 coordinate 28,543,614, forward strand.
TCTGTGTTTCTCGGAAAAAGCAGCTGGACAGAAGACAGTGGCCTCAGCTCAGTCAAGTCATGGCGCGGGAGAGCTTTTCACCGGGGGCCTTCGGCCCAATCATACATTCACCGTGGTGCAGGCTCAGCTGGGGTTCCGGGAAGCAGGGGCGGCAGCACCCTGAGCCCCAGGGACCAGTGCAGCCCAGCCCGGGGCCCATTAGCATGGCCTGCAGCTTGTGGAGCCTACAGGGAGGGGAGCGGGGGCTGGTGCTGGGGTTTTGATGTCTCCCGGAATTATCGACTAACGTGCGTCTGTTGGACAGGCGGATGAGATCAAAGACTCCTGAACAGAGTAAAGGCGGAGGCCTGGCCACGAGCGAGGGGGCAGCGGGGGCTGCAGACAACGCCCCTCCTCGCCCCCCACCGTGAGGGTCCTGCCTCTCTCGCTGGTGGGCTTCATGCCTCAAAGGGCAACTGCTGTTTCAGGTGAAGGAAGGCAGGGCTCTCGGCTGCCAGTCTGCAGAAGCAAAGCCTCAAGCTCGGGCTCACTGGGGCTCCCCACCAGGCAGAGGGGCCCAGGACGCTGCGCAGTCCCGGGTCTGGACCTTTCACTTCGCATGTCTGGGCCAAATGCTGATGCGACTGCAAAGTGTCGCCTTGCATGGCCCTCACCGCGGCTCTGCCCGTTCACTTCTTCATCCATGCATCTATTCATCCAGCGCAGGTTTGCTCAACACCCACCCGAGCAAAACATCAGGGCACAGGGATAATGAATGAAACACACACTGGCACCGCGGCTCACTAGGCTAATCCTCCACCTTGCGGCGCCGGCACACCGGGTTCTAGTCCCGGTCGGGGCGCCGGATTCTGTCCTGGTTGCCCCTCTTCCAGGCCAGCTCTCTGCTGTGGCCAGGGAGTGCAGTGGAGGATGGCCCAAGTGCTTGGGCCCTGCACCCCATGGGAGACCAGGATAAGTACCTGGCTCCTGTTATCAGATCAGCGTGGTGCGCTGGCCACAGCGTGCCAGCCGTGGCGGCCGTTGGAGGGTGAACCAACGGCAAAGGAAGACCTTTCTCTCTGTCTCTCTCTCACTGTCCACTCTGCCTGTCAAAAAAATAAATAAATAAATAAATGAAACACAGCACGGTGCAGAGGTCCCGGTGCGGCTGATGAGCCGGAATGAGTCAGCAAACCAGCAGAGACAACTTTCCAACTGGCAGGAAGCACTGAGCCAGAGCCATCACAGGACGCAGGTGCGTCTTCCTCTCCCAGCTTCCTGGAGCTGCCCTGGCAGATACTTGCAAACCGGGTGGCCAAAACCACAGTCCTGGGACCGAAAGTTCAGAATCAAGGTGGTGGCCGACGCACGATTCCTCTGCACGCTCCAGGGGAGGATCCTGCCTTGCCTCTGCCTCGATTCTGCTGGCTCCCACGAATCTCGCCCGCAGCTGCATCACTCCAGTCTCTGCCTCCATGGCCATGTGCCCCCCCACCCCCCGTGCGTCTTTACTTGGTCTTCTTGTAGGAACACCACTCGGAGCATTTAGGGCCCATCCTAACCCAGTATTATCTCACTTGATTTAGCTAATTATATGAGTAAAGGTTTTTTCTTCTTAAAGAAGAGTTGGAAGGGTTGGATGCCAAGTCAAGCGCATCGGAAGCACCATTCTTGGGGGTTGGGTTACAGGTCAAAGTCAACTTTCCTGTTTTTTTAAGATTTATTTCATTTATTTGAAAGGCACAGTTATGCAGAGAGAGGGAGAGACCTTCCATCTGCTGGCTCACTCCCCAAATGGCTACAACAACTGGGGTTGGGCCAAATCGAAGCCAGGAGCCCAGAATAATGTTCAGGTTTGCTAAGCAGCTGGCAGGGGCCCAAGCACTCAGGCCATCATCTGCTGCTTTCCCAGGCACATTAGCAGGGAGTTCGATCAGAAGCAGAGCAGCTGGGACTCCCACTGGCGCTTATATGGGATGTTGATGTTGCGGGCAGTGGCTTAACCTGTTATGCCACATGCTGGCCCCAAAGACTTCATTTTTAAATAACAGCTCATTCTGAGGCTACAAGTGGAGAACATGGACAACCCAGCACATTATCTTCAGGCCATTTATAAACCAGGCAACACAGCTATGGAATATACAGATATACAGGCCCATCATATTCTAATTCCAACACCTACTTCCCCTTGATCACGATTTTCCCAAAGCAGCTGTTATTACATATAAATACAGCAACCTGAAGCCCAGTCTTAGGAGTTCATGAAACCTTTTCAGGCCTCATTTTCCTACTTCACAGCAAGAGGGAATTCCCTTTCATGTTATAAAGTCACCAAGGAGATAAAGACATGAGAACATAGAGCTACAACCCAGGAAAAATCAGGGGCCCAAGAAACTAGGGATCACAAGTCCTCAAGAAACTGAGCAGAGTTTCAACACACGTATGACCATGTTCAGCCAGCAGTGGCATTACCAGGGGCACTCACAGCATTCGCCATCTCCGAGATCCACTATTTCATTTGGAAATAAGGAGAGATGCTGAGTTCAGGCAATACAAGGGGCAGCATCAGGAACCGAACCCTTTCTTGGCAATATCAGCTACTGCGATTGCCACTATCATTCCCAGGCCTGGGCAAAGTCCCTGGGCATTGGACAACTTCCATCTAATTGAGTGGTCAGACTGTCATTGAACACTGGTTTCGAATTCCTCATGTGAAGCCCTGTGTTAGGTCATCTCCCGAAGACTCATCCAAGGAAGTCTGGATTCCCAGTGGCCATGCCCCAAGCTTCCAGCTCAGAAACTCAGTGGCCTGCATCATCTAGATAGCAACCTGGGGTGTGAAGGCAAAGCAGAAGGGGGTTGCGATAGTCCTAGGACTGGTCTCCCTGCCCTCATCTCTTCCCAGGAAAGGCAGCTACCTGCAGGATGGCTCAGAACCTGGAACATCCGCTGAGATTCAACCTACAGTATGAAGGGCCACTGAGCCTCAGACATGAGTATCCAGGGTAGTGGTGCCTCCTGCACTCCCTGCCAGGCCTGCCTTCTTGTGTTCAGGAAGACAAAAATGATGGGATGAGCCTTGCTAACCCCTTTCTCTATTTGTCTATAACTCTCCCATCTCCTCCCCATGCATGCATTCCCATTTTTTTGCTTCTCTTTTGATTCTGTCCCTTTTCCACTTCATCTGTGCTTGCAGAGTAAGTCAAGGCGGAGTCTGATCTGCAATTCTGATGATCTGGGAGAAGAGACGGGATGAAAATCCAGGGAAAGTTCCACACCTGGCTGAAGCCCTCAAAAAGCCCGAGTGCCATGTTCCCAGTGTCTCTCAGAGGCCTCTGCATCACCTGTTGCTTAGAGATTTCAAGAGGGTGTATTTGGTCTGCCCTGTGGCCAGCTCTCTGAGCCAGGTACCCCACAGGGTAGAGGAATGTAACTGGGTAAGTTCTCGTGTCTCAGGTTCTAGCCTTTTAGTCTCTCACACGGGCTTCCGACAGGCATCTGCTGCTCTAGATAGCTCAGCGGCACCCCAAGACAGCCACCAGTGCCCACACATCCCCCCAGCTCAGGAAGGAAAACCTGAGATCCAGCTGAATCCAGCTCTAACCTCGAGTAGTAGCACTGCCCCTGGGGAGCTCACTTTGCTGGGAGTTTGGGTATCTGTGCACTCAGACACCAAATAGCCTGGGAGATTTCTTAAGGTCCCTGAATCGCTCAGATCACGCTACCTCATCTCCATGGCAACACCACCACCACCACCACCAAATCCTTTTCCCAATGAAGGAACTGAGATTTAGGCAGAGGAGTAGCCAGGGGTCACATGGTTCACAGGAAGGAGAGCATGGTTGGCTGGACTGCGGCATCCATGTCTTACCCACTCCATGAGACAACCTTCCCCACAGTTACCACCAACCCTCCACGAAATGGTTTGAACAGGATGTGGCCCCTTAAACACACACAGCTGATGAAACCTCGGTGTCTCAGGTTAAGAGCTAACAGAGCCATAGTTAGCTGACCGAGGGTGGAGGCGCGTTCCAGTCCCGATGGCGGGAGATGGGGACGCTGCAAAGTGATGGGGTTGGGAGAGGTTTCTGAGGTGGAGCCCAGGACTGACGCAAGGCGGCAAGGAGGGAGGGACCACGTGTGGACAGAAGAAGGGTGCATTCCCTCTGCTTGCAGACGCACCGTGGGGTCGTTCGTCTGTACACACTCCACCATGGCCCGCCTCCATGAGAGGCCCGAGTAACGGAGCTGCCTGACCTCGAACAGTGACCCTCCACAGTGTGAACCACAATAAACCATCTTCCTTCCTAAGCAGCCGCTGTCGGGTGCTTTAGCTCAAGCACTGAAAGCTTACTGATACTCACATGACACATGGATGAAAGGAAAAAGTCCAAGCCTAGAAGAATACGGCAGTGCCTGGGCTGGTCCAGCGGAACACACAGAGTGTCCATGGAAACCGACCCGCGCTACCTGTGCACTAAGTGATTACGAACGCTCTATCCCAAGGAGGACGCAAGTGAGAATAAAATGGACAAACCCCTGATGAAAAGCAGACACTGGTGGAGCAGGACAGGACCTGCTCTCGGGGCGCAGGGACATCCTGTGGGGGGAGCCCCTCCTCGAGCCCAATCCAAGGGAACAGAAATTCGCCAGACACGAGTTTGCAGTCAACCGAGGGTGAACATTCCTTTGGGAACTGCCAGTGAGAAACTCCTCTTTCCCAGGGAAAGCACTGCTGCAGTTTTGCCGAATGGCTTATTTTCTGAACCTCGGTGAGCATTCTTTGTACTTGTTCCTCAATATGTATTCTGGGTAATTAGGCTGAATTCTCTCTCTGCTCAGGGAGCACACAGCAGTCAGGGGCAGAACCGGCTTCTGTGAACTACCGGAGCCTCAGATTTCCATGCTGGGAGGATCAGCTTCCTTCTACAAGGAAAGCACCCCAGGCCATGGGCAAGGTGAGGTTGAGAGCGTCTCTCATCTGATGTCTGAGAGAGGCAGTCAATCAACCTAGAATTAATCAGGGTCGTCCAAGCTAAGGTTCTACAGAAACACGCAGAGGTCATACGGTGGGGGCTGGGCATGAATCCAGCCCTGGCCAAAGGAGCAACCTGGAGTTCAGGGTATGTTATAAGACTTATCTAGTCCTCAGCTTTTAAAAAAAATTTGGTTTTACTTATTTGAAAGGCAGAGTGACAGAACATACAGAAAGAGTGTCTGTGTGTGTATGTATGTGTATGTGTCGGGGGGGGGGGGGATACCCTTCACTGGGCTCCTCAAATTCCCTCAACAGCCAGGGCTGGGCCAGGCTCAAGCCAGAAGTCAGGAACTCCATATGGGTCTCCAACATGGGTGGCAGGGCCCAAGCACTTGAGTTATCACCTGCTGCCTCCTTGGATAGGCATCAGCAGGATGTTGGAGTGGAAGTGGAAAAGCTGGGCCATGATCCCAGGTACTCAGGTACATATGGGATGTGGGCATCCCAAGGAGCAGCTTAACTCACTGTACTAGAACATCTGCCAGTGGGCCTCAGTTTTTTCATCTGCCAAATGGGACCATTCATACCAGCCTAACACAGTGGCTGGGTGACTACATGAGGTCTTTTTGTTAAGCATCTGACCTGCTTAATCCTCTTGCCAAAGGAGACAGGCATAGGAGTACTACTGACGAGGTTCTGGATACCATGATCAGGTTTACAGAGAAAGGCTGGGCGAGCGAGGGAGAAGGGAATGGAGGGAGAGAGCGAGAACAGTCAACGACCACCCAAGCCCGGCAAGAGGCAATTACTGACTTTATCCTCACAAGTGGCCTCCTGAGACAGCACTTTAACCATCCTAACTGTGCAGCTGCTGTAAGTAAGGCAGAGTCTTGCATGGCTAACATGTGGGGGAGAACAGATGTGACTTGGGCCATCTCCACTGGAGCCCACTCTTAGACACGTGGCACCCCCACGGCATCACCCTCAAGTGACTAGAAAGACGGCCATCGTCAGACACCAAGGGGTTCCTACTGAGGGTGACAGTGAAGTCCAAAGGAAACAAAATGGTGGAAGAGATGTAGCAATGCAACCAGCTTGGAGTTCAGCGGGACAGGACGTGCCACGCTGTCAAAGCCAGCCTCGCAAGTGGCAGGTGGCGGCCAGCAGGATCCCACACCCATAAGTCGGTGACGTAGTAACAGTGAGACACACATGACAGCAGCAGCAGTAGCAGCTGGCCTCTTCGGAGGGCCTTCTTTAGGGCTTAGTGAGATTAAATCGCCTAACCCATGTACAGTAAGCAAGTGGTAGTGCTGGGATTTGAACTCAGGACGCCTGGCTCTGTAGAGGAGAACTAAGGCAGGAGCTGCTGCTTGTCTCTTCCCATCTACCTGGATGCTACACCCGTGCAGTTCTGATGCAGTCTTTCCATCTTTTATTCCCCAACTTTCACTTGAAGCTACGCTGGAAAAGATAGAAGCAAGAAGCCAGCACTGCCATGGCCTTGCCCACAGGCCACAGACGGCTTGCTGTACCTGGTCCCCTGTGGGCAGACACAGCGTCAGGGTCTCATCCTCGCATCTTGCCTCACCAGACCACTAATGCCTACTGGCACGGCCACTGTGTGGAACACTGGCTGCAAGACATCCGTTTCAGCGTGGTGCTTCCCTAAAGAAAGGCAGAGTCATCGTACACACGATACTCACGTGCCCAGCGGATGCACGGCACTGCCTCTCAACAGCTCAAACGCAACAAGAACAGGATTTCACCTGGACTTCTGATAGCCCAACTCATTCACAGCGTCCCTCCCTGCCACCTCCAGTAGGAGACTCCCGGCCAGGGACGAAGGCTGCTCTAGAGCACACAGGGGACAGGTTTCAAACGACATCGTGAGGGATGGAAGATGGCTGGCTCACACTTTACCACCTTCTCCGCTGACAGGGGCAGGCGCTTTCCCCACTCTTCGAACCTGGGGTGATCTGAAGCTTTAACCCACAGACGGAGGCTCGAGTGGCAGAGGATAGATGCCAAGGTAGAGTTCTACGAGACACACAGCCTCCACTTTCACCCCTTCCAACTCTCCCATCCAGAATCTGGCCACCAACAGAGACAGCATTCACTGTAGGGGCGTCCACAGACATCACCTGATCCACCTGAGGCTACCGTGCTGTGCCCAAGCACAAGCCAGTCCCATGGAACGGAGAGGGAGGAGGCATAAGGACAATCACCGAGGCCCAGACACCTGAGGGAAACCTTGGAACCCACCGCCTAGTTCAGCCGCCAGTGGACAACTGCTGAGTGAAAGAACCCAGCTGGTCTGTCCATCTGTGCCTCACCCAAACTCTTGAGCCACAAAAATTGTGAGCAAATAAAATGGTGGCTCTGCCTCTAGGTGATGGGGGCAGCTTGTTAGGCAGCAACGCACAACTGAAGCAAACATTCCAACTTGTAATTATTTCGTCATGTTGTTCATTGGTTTCAATCTGTCTCTCCTACAAGATCATAAACAAATTTGGCTGTTCCTGAACAAATAATTTGGAATGAATTATCTATCATTAAATACACCAACAACAACACTATGGGTCCTAACGGCAGTCACAGCTGGGTGGGTGGGAACAACTATGGAGTGGAAAAGTACCTGCAGCAGCTACTGCGACCACGCTGAGCTGATGGGCCACATGGAATCCACATCCCAAGGCCAGAAGGAAGAAAACAAGGATGGACAAGTAGAGGAAAACCAACCAATGGAAACCCAGGTAGGGGAAGCACTTGGTCCCAGGCCCCCTCCTCTTTCCTTGTCCACCCCTTACGAGGAGGCAGATCCCACCTGTCCGCCCAGGGCGCACTCTCAACTCCCCTTGTCTCCCATCTCAAGGTCTAACCCAGAGCCGATGACTCTGCAGGTGCCTCTCTATATTTCTCACTCTTCCCGGGCACGGACAATGTCTGACTCATCGCTGTTTCCCAGCAAGAACCTGGCACACAGTAGGTGTTGATAAATGTTTTCTGAAATAAATGTAATTGGGATCAATGCCCAAAAGGCAGCTTCTCTCATTTCCATTGTTTAAAAATACCATGGATTTCCCCTCATGCATTATGTAGCACAGAAATTAATTTATCCGGAACTGTTTTCCAATGCAGCTTCCAACGGTGCGAGTCTGCATTCAACCGGAAATCTGCACTCAGGGGTCCGGTTCATCCCTGGCTTCTTCGTGAATCTCAAGTACCACTCCTGAGCTGGGCACAGGTGCCGGCCTGGGCGAGATCATGTCAGAAGCCAGCGGCCCTTGTTTTCCTAGGGGAGGTCGGGGCACTCCACCTCACAGATGCAGGGACATCTTAGTCCCTTCCTCCCAAGCTCAGTGGCTTCTCCACTGTGGCCCCCAGAAGATGACAGGACGAACACAGAGTGCAGGTTGTGGAATCAGACGTTGCTAAGTCAAACGGACTCAATGGTAGCCTCCAGAAAGCCACCCGGCAAAGCCCAGGCTCAGTTTTCTCCACACATCTGCGCTCAGGGGCCACTCTCGGGGTCACCAGGGTCTACACTTGCCCAAGTCGGGCAGAAAGCTCACGTGTGTGCACATCGCACACTTGAGTGTATGTTGTAGAATCTTTGGTCATTTGATGGCTACTTCCTTCTACGGCATTTTCTTGCTTAAATCCCACCAATGGGCTCCTACTGATCCAAAGATGACATGCAGACCCCTCCAGCCCCACCCTTCAAGAGCACGCAAGGCCCAGCTGTTTGTCTCCAGGCTGCCGTCTTCTCCCTCCCCCCCAGCCCAGCCACACTGAGACTTCATTCGAATATGCCGAGCTCCCTCCTGCCAGAAGCACGATGCTAACTGGCTAAACTGGCAAACAAAACCGAAAACGCCTCAGGTTGCAGGTCTGCCAGTTCTCATGGTGTAAACACCTGCACCGTCACATCGTCATTCCAAGCCACAGCTGCACAGCTCTGGGAGGCTGGGAAGAGGTGCACAGCACCAACCACACTCTGGGGGGAGCCGGCGCCAGCACCCCCCGTGTTCACTCCACGTCTGCCGTTTCTTTTACCCAGAGCACCCCTCACCCCTTTATTGCCTTTCTTGTACCCTGCTTCTGAGAGTCCCTTCTCCAGGGAGGTCCTTCCTGAATTTCTGCCCCGTGCTACTTGTCTTCATGGCACTTTCCACAAATGTAGTGACTCCACTGTGTGAGCTGGTCTGTATTCCACTTCACCCCGCAGGGCAAAGTCCAGTGCTGGCGAGGTCGTGCAGAAAGGCTGGTGGGAATGCAATCGTTACTACAATCATTACGAGAACAGTATGGAGAGTCCTCAGAAAACGAGAACTCATCTACCACATGACCCCGCTAACCCACTTCTGGGAATTTATCCAAGGGAAGTGAGATCAGTGCCTCAAAGAGATACTTGAACTCCTTTGTTCACAACAGCCCGATTCTTCATAGCTAGGATATGTAATCAACCTAGGTGCCTAGAACTGGCGGCTAGGGGGCCGCCGCTGCGGTACAGTGGGTTAAGCTGCCGTCTGCAGTGCCGGCATCCTACATGGGCCCTAGTTCGATTCCCGGCTGTTCCACTTCAGATCCAGCTCCCTGATAAGAGTCTAGGAAGCAGCAGCAGATGACCCAAGTGGTTGGGTCCCTGCATGCATGTGTGAGACTCTGAGGAACCTGCTGGCTCTTGGCTTCAGCCTGGCCTAGCCCTAGCCACTGCGGCCATGTGGGGAGCGAACCCGCCAATGGAACCTTTTTCTGTAACTGACTTTCAAATAAATAAATCTTAAAAAAGAGGATGACTGGATAAAGAAAATGTGTTATACACATACATGGAATATTACTCAGCTTTAAAAAAGAATGAAATCCTAGCACTCCCAACAAAATGGATGAACTAGAGATCATTAGGCCCACAAGCTGGATCCAGAAAGACAAATATTTTGTGTTTTCTCTTATTTGTGCAACTTACAAAATTGTGTGGCTGTCATAATTTGGTACACAGTTATCAATAATGTCTTCATTGAATTATACCACGTACAAGGCAATATATCCTCCTTTTCTCACAATCACTGTTATCAATCCCATGTTATATGATATTAATACCCTTATTGTTATAAAGATAGCACATATATGAAGCATATAATATTTACTTCTGAAGTAAATATGGCAGAATATTAAAAATTTTCAATCTTAAAATTAAAAAAAAAATTAGGGGCAGGCATCGTGGCATAGCAGGTAAAGCCATGGCTGGCAATGCCAGCATCACATATGTGTGCTGGTTTGTGTCCCGGCTACTCTACTTCCTACCCTGGCTACTAGTCTGGGGAAAGCAGGGGAAGATGGCTCAAGTGTCTGAGCCCCTGCTACCCACGTGGGAGTCCTGGAACAGATTCTTAGCTCTGGTCTGTCCCAGTCCTGGCTGTTATGGCCATCTGGGGAGCAAACCAGCAGAGGGAAGATCTCTCTCCTCTCTCTCTCTCTCTCTGCCTTCCCCTCTCTCTGTAACTAGGTCTTTCAAACAAAAAATTTAAATATTAAAAAGCCTCCGACTCCCTGAAGGAATGCCTGCCTCAGTCCCTCTCTTTACGCCTTCCAAAGAGGCGGCACTCAGGAAGCATTCATGAGAAAACCAACAGTACTCCTTTACTGAGCATGCTCCGTGGGCCTGGACTGTGCTGCACACCAAGAATGAGAGATGACCGAGACACAGTGCTGCCCTCCGGGACCTCCCAGTTCCACAGCAAGCATAGTTTTAAATGACTGTGCGAATGCTGGCTACGCACTGACTGGATTAACGTACACATGACATAGGAGTATAGTGTAGAACCCTAAGTATTTTTGCATGACATACACGAGGTTGAATTTTCGAGATGCACACACCATCTCAAGAGGGCATCAACCCTGGTTCTGAAATGGGGTCCAAAATGGGTTCATAAAGAACAAAGACTTGATAGACTCTCCAGCAAAGGCCATCACAAACCCTTCAGAATTTATTCCCAGCGTTGGGGACCTCTCTGCTTCTCTCTAGCTGCGAGCTTCCTCCCTGATGCCAACAACTCCGTGCACTGGCAAACGCTGAGCTGTCAACCCGTGGGCACCTCTGGGCTACACCATCCTGTCAATGACAAGTCTGTGAATTTGACTGGCTGCACTCCTGCCATGAGTAAAAACCATGTCGACCAACTGCTCACATCTGCAAAGACTTAAGTGACTGGGAAGGCTCCCAGCTACAGGGAGGACCTACAAGAAATGATGGGAAGTTCAATTTCAGAAGGGCTGTTTGCAAAGCAATGTAATACATTACGGGGTGGGGTGTGTGTCATTATTGTATTATATTGAGTAACATCACGAGAGAATATAAAAGCAGCTAATGAAAAAGAGAAGTCCAACTCCCTTCAATGCTGGTTATGTTCCTTTCATTCTCAGAATCATCGGAAGTCCACTTGGCTGATCGGGAGGGAATGGATCTGTAACTCCCTCGTGTCTCCCACGTCATCACCCAGGGTCTAACTAACCCCGCTCTCAGGACAACCTGAGCCCTGACAAACAAGGCAGAGAAAAACCACGAGGACTCCGATGTCACGCACACACCAGGGTGGGTCCAGACGCCTGGAGTCGGGAGTCCTCTGGCACCTGGGCCCTGCTCACCAGGGACTCCTTCTGCACAGGAGTGTGTTCCCCTGCCCTTCTGGGAAGCAACCATGTGTCTTCCTCCCTCTCGACTCGATTTTCCCCTCTGCCGAGCCTGTTAAGGCAGCTGGGGATAAATCCTCTGCAGATTCGCCGAGAGAAATAAAAGATGCTTTAACAACTCCCCAAAATTGACCCTCAGGGACTCCGACCCAGGCACTGGAGGCTCTTCCTGGGATCGGCTGTTCTCCCACAGCAGCAGAGATCCCGAGGCTTACCCCATTCCACACGGCAGCTCCAGACGTGGGCACCTGTTGTCTGGGCTACGAGTCTGAAGAGCTGCCAGGGTGTGGGGGAAGCAGCGGTCCTTTGGCATCGGCCAGAACTGGGCCTGAGCACGCTGTCCATCACGTCCTGGTGGTGCCATTTATGGCAGCTCACCTACCATCTGGGTCTCTGTTTTCCTAATCCACAACATGGAGGTGACATTACCTGCCAGCGAGCTTAGAATTAATGGATTTACATCATGAACGCACTGCCCAATTCTGTCAGTCCTCACTCCATTAATAACAACAATGTGATATTCACTCTATGACTGCCAAGGAATGGAAAATCGCTAATCTTGCTTTGATTTCAATCAACCCCAGGAGTGCCATGGGTTTCAATTCTACAGGGTTTCCTTGGAGAACAGGGTAGACTGTGTGCATGTAGGCATGTGTAGGTGTGTACATATGTGTATACGTGTGGGTGTATGTGTGTAGGTGTGTGTGTGCTATATGTAGAAATGGATGCATGCAGGTGTAGAGGGGTGTGTGTAGTTGCGTGTGCAGGTGTGTGTAGGGTGTCTGTGTAGGTATGTGGCTGTGTGTGTTGTGTGTGCAGGTGTGTGCAGACATGTGTAGGCCTGTGTGTGAAGTTGTGTACAGGTGTGTATGGGGTGTGCAGGTGTGTCTATAGGTGTTTGTAGGTCTGTGTAGATGCATGTGTTTAGGTATGTGTACATGTATGTGTCGGGGTGTGTGTGTGTGTGTGTGTGTGTAGGCAGGTGTTTTTATGTGGAAGAAGATGCTGCATTTCACATATAAAAACTTTCACTTGGCCGGCGCTGCGGCTCACTAGGCTAATCCTCCATCTGCGGCGCCAGCACACCAGGTTCTAGTCCTGGTCGGGGTGCTGGATTCTGTCCCGGTTGCCCCTCTTCCAAGCCAGCTCTCTGCTGTGGCCCGGGAGTGCAGTGGAGGATGGCCCAAGTGCTTGGGCCCTGCACCCCATGGGAGACCAGGAGAAGCACCTGGCTCCTGCCATCGGATCAGCGTGGTGCGCTGGCCGTGGCGGCCATTGAAGGGTGAACCAACGGCAAAGGAAGACCTTTCTCTCTGTTTCTCTCACTGTCCACTCTGCCTGTCAAAACAAACAAACAAACAAACATACAAACACCTCTTTCACTAAATTCTGTCATTACACAAATACCCTGACTCCTTTCTAGAGTTCCACACCCAGGGAAGTTGAGTTTGAAAGAGAGGCAAGAATGAAAAAATGTAATTCATTGGTCAGGTGATAAAAATATTTTATTAAAAAATAACCCAACGGACCTGGAGCAGGCACCAGAGTCAGACGTCCACAGGGGTCAGTGTGTGGCCAGGATCGGGAGGTGGGGGAGACCACCCTCACTGGGGGCTCCTGTCATGGCTGGCTGGACGGCTGTGTCTGAACCAAAGCCTGCACCTGAACACAGGGCGGTTAGCTTCACGTGGGAGTCCAGGGCTCCACCAGATCAGGGCTGAGGTCTGAATCAGAGCAGGTGGGTGACACCATGTGAACTCTGGCCTAGGTCAGGGTGAGCAAACTTTTTGTTGAGGGCCTAACATGTTAAGTATTTTCAGCTTTGTGGCTCACATTTCTGCCTAATCTCAACTCTGCTGTCACAATGCAAAAGCGGATAGCAGTTCCATGGGAACCAATATTGTGTCTCAATAAAACTTTATTGACAAACACAGTGCCTCGATACAACTCTGACAAAAGCATATGGAAATCCAGAGTTGGCCTAGCCCTGGCCTGGCCACTTACATGGATACTGAAGGCCTGGAGGAATGCTTGAGAGAGAGAGAAAATGAGAGACTGGTGAGAGGCTTTGGGACCACCCTTCCCCTTCCTGATAACTGGACCAGGAAGGCAGAGAGACCCGCAAGGCCCTGTGTTCCAGAGGGATGCTCCTAACTCTGCTTCCCCATCTTCTATCATGTTCCCTCAAGTCTTCCCTGACAAGAGCTCCAGGGACTCCAAACAGAAGGCCCCAAATCCAAGGACTAATAAATATCCTGCACCCCACTCCCCTAAACGCCCACTTCCTGTAGCCAAAGGGACTCTCTGGGGCCTGTGCCACCAAACCTGCACCCCTACCCCAGCTCCCACCAGCTCTTCTTTCTGTGCAGCCCCCAGATGACTGTCGCCAGGAGACACTGCCTGGAACCCCCGGCAACTCCCCCAGTAATTACTAACCTGACTCCCACTTGCGAGTCAGTCAGAGGGAAAGGGGCGGGGCCAAGGCCCACTTCCTGTCATGGAAACAGTGCTGCTACCACTGCTGCTTTTTAGTTTAAAAAAAAAAAAAAAGGTTGCTAATTTCTCCCCCTAAAAAAAGGCCAGGGGAGAGTATTGAAATTACAGAGCTAGCATGTGAAGCACGGATGCAGAAGTCACATAGGATTGCCGTTGTAATTAGCGGTTTCCTTGTACCAAGTTTCTCTGGGAACCCCAGGATTCCACTCTTCAGTTGCTCAAAGGGTCTGGGGATACGGACGCCACAGGGTGAGGGGAGAGGTAGGTTGGGGATGAAAGGAATGGGTGTGTAAATTGCACCAACTCACACCTACACATGGACCTAGGGGAAACAGACGGCCAAGCTATTTGTCTGCCGTGGTATTATCACGATCACAAGCAGTGAGTGCCCTGGGTCAAACAAACTTCTTTTGTTGGAGAAATCATACAAAGTGGGTTTTGGCATCTACTAGGTCTATGTTTGCATCCAGTCAACAATGGCACCTCGGTTCACTCATCTGTAAGTCTGGCATCATCAGCCCCATCCCTTGGGGCTGCACAGTGCACGCCCCCTGGAAGTCCTTAGTGCGGAGCAGGTAGGAGAGTGGACCGGGACTGCCTTGGGATCCCAGCTCTGCTCTCATCAGGTTCACGAGCTTGGGCCATCTCCTCTGCTTCTCTATGTTCTGATTTTCTGACCCAGGTAAGAAGGGGTTCATCATGGCACCTTTCTGGGTGCCAAGGAGGCTGAGTGAGCTCAGGCCCTAGCTGTAGCACCCAGCAGGCTAGAGGACAGCACGAACTCACTAAATGCTACCTGTTGTTAGCCATAATTACCAACCCATGATAGTTGATTGCCGCTGTTCGCATTCTTCCTTCCAACAGAGGAAGCTTCTGCTCATCCCTAAGCATAAGGTAGGGTTAGCTCCCTCACAGGAACCAGGAGTGCCCATCGTATGAATTATGTGATTTGTAACACTACAGGGTTTTTTTAAAAAAGAGGAAAACTGCCCATTTATTTCCCAAATCAGCGAAGACACGTAAGCCTGCAAATGACAATGGTCACGTTAGCCAGAGCTGCTCAGACTAAGAACCATGGCATCCTGGAGAATGAGTTTGCCTTGTAGCTTTGGTCTCAAGGACACCGAGCTTGCACAGAGGTCGGGTCCTCAAGCCTGGGGACATTCTGGTCTTGATGTCAGAGGGAGGGCTCTTTCTGTGGGTGGAATCCAGGAGTCAGAGAGCTCATGAGTCTCCGTGGGGTCCCCATACTGCTGGGTGCACCTGCCACACCCACCTGCTTCAGAAGGGCCTGGCAGCTCTCCTGAAGTGTGCAGGACCCTGATCCTGAGCTCCTACAGAGACTTCTCAGTGATGTGAACCATGCTGCACATCAAAGCCTATCATTTGGCAATTTGAGAGGCCCCAGGCTCTTCAGGGATACAAAGGTAAAAACACAGACACCGCCCCCCAACCCTAGACACAGTCTGCAGACCTGGCCGTGGCTGGAGCTGGCAGAAGCACACCACACTCCTGAATTCCAACAGCCCCACAGACACAACCACCAGGCTCAGCAGGAGAGAATTAGATGAAACAAAGACTCTTTTCAGAAGTCTGGAAGCCTTTGTGAGAGTAAGGCCCATTAGTGGTGGAAACCTCTGGCTAGAAACCAAAATAGGCTATCAAAGAGAAACAGAGCCACAGACGGCAGTGCCTGGCGTGGGCTCTGTCTACTTAGTGCAGAGATAACCCTGGGTAGGACGGCTTTGGCAACTGCTGCAGGATGAGGGCACACAGGGGAACAGTACAGAGAGGGAGGTCAGGCAAGGAGAATACCCAGGGACAAGCACGGCGCGGCGAAGGTTTTCTTCCAGGATGTCCCTGGTCTGTGCGACTCCGGGAGGTCACTTTCCCTCTCTGAGCCTCAGCATCTTTGGAAACGAAGCCCTCAGATGAGACAGTCAGCTTGGCCTCTAACATCATTTCTGGCCTGTCACATTGAAATGACCAAGCTTTTCCATAAACCTGAAATCCAGTTTCCTTGGAAGAGCTGAAGTTCACAATTTCATTTAAAAAAGTAAAGTTCCGTGATTCAAAGGTTATAACCCAGTAACTTCAGAGATACGGATAATGAGAATGAGCTCAACAGGAGAACACAAAGTCCAAATTTTGCTGCTTATTCTTGAAAATAAAAAAATCAAGAGACGTTGGAATAGTTGGTCATCAATCCAGAACGGCAGTGATGGATGGGTTGAAGGAGACCACTTCCTTGGGGTGCACCACAAATCCCACACGGTTCTGCAGGATCCCTACCAGAGGGTCACACTACATCAAGCTTGCAGTTTTATTTCTATATTGATGGGGAAGGTTAATTATTTTACCGATGTCTCTTTCATAAATGCATTTCTCTTAAACATACTTGCTTGGACATGAATTTAAAGTTTTAGCTCTTATGTAATCTTTTTTTTTTTTTTTTTTTTTTTTTTGTTGACAGGCAGAGTGGACAGTGAGAGAGACAGAGAGAAAGGTCTTCCTTTGCCGTTGGTTCACCCTCCAATGGCCACCACGGCCAGCGTGCTGCAGCCGGTGCACCGCACTGATCCGATGGCAGGAGCCAGGAGCCAGGTGCTTTTCCTGGTCTCCCATGGGGTGCAGGGCCCAAGCACTTGGGCCATCCTCCACTGCACTCCCTGGCCACAGCAGAGAGCTGGCTTGGAAGAGGGGCAACCGGGACAGAATCCGGCGCCCCGACCGGGACTAGAACCCGGTGTGCCAGCGCCGAAAGGTGGAGGATTAACCTAGTGAGCCGCGGCGCCGGCCTCTTATGTAATCTTTTAAAATCTACACTATGAGAAGATTAGACTGGGTGAATTCCTGGGTTCCATCCCATCTCTTAGATCCCAAAACTTGCCCTCATTCATTCCTGGATCTTGGTAGCAGAGAATGGCCGACTCCTTTCTGCAGCCTTGAAGTGAGAAAACACTCAGAATTCCTGTGAACTCAATATAAACCCACAGAGGGCATGGACATGCATTAAGACCATCAACTACTTCCTGATGGTTGGCTCATGAGTGACTCCAGTGCTGCCCACAAAATGGATTAACGTCTGCTTTGAAGTTCATTTACAAACAAACCAAAGCAACAAAACCGCCTAATGGGGCTATGATCTATGCAAAGGCAATTAGCTTCTTTAACCACTTCCATCACTCCTCTGTATACACTGAGGACAGCCTACTTCATCTTCGTATTATCCAACCATTACCTCAACACCTTAAAATTACACCTTGTGTTAATACTTGCTCAAAGACCAACATCTTAATCAAAGACCAGGACTGCTTGGTCTTCCTGAGGGTGAAGCTGGTGACGGTGAGTCTGAAATGAATAAGCAGAAAGCGCGAAAGGAAGACAAAGTCAGGAGGGAACCTTCCAGATGGCTCTAAGATTTGCAATGGAAGTGTGTCAATGCAAACTCCCTGAAGACGCATTAAATTGAGCCCTCAGAGCATGCCTAAGTGTTCCTCATTTAACAAAAGCAAGACGTCCTTGGACCTTCCAAGCACAGCTTCATCATAGATTTCTCTAATAGATCTCACCTTGCTTGTCCGTGACCTAGACTTAGGTCAGTGAACAGCCTGTACTGCTCACATGGGTGACTGAAAAGGATTTGCCTATAAATTACTAAATATAAGAATTACTTCTAAAACAAGTTTGGAAATGACAGTCTCAGTTTGACTCCCTTGCAGAAAATTTTACCATTTTTTATAATGAACTTATTCTGCTGAAAAAATATGCACCATGACGAACTGGGGATGACGGAGACCACCACCCAGTTTTCTCACGATGGTTTCCGAAATCTCTTAGAATCAGAGCATTTGCTATGCACCTATCACTGTGTTATGCCTTACGCACAACAAGGAAGAAACAGGCTGTGGCACGTGACCACAGTCCCACTCAGTGTCAGCCCTGGAATGGGAACTTGAAGCTCCTATCTGGGGTGCACCTGCTTCTCCTGAGAACACTCGAGAGTACTGATCCAGTGCCATCTTTTTTCTACTCTGCCATGAGAGCCTTCAGTTTTGCCAGCAACCAAGGTGGAAGCCCAGTGCTCACAAAAGGACGTCCTCGACACTCGAAGCTATGCCTGTACCTCTCAGACTGATCTGAAGTTCAGCTCAATCACATCTTTTGTTCCCTGGGACTGGACATTCTTTGGAAAACATGGGCTTTAAAATGGTCACAGAGTCTTGGTGTTGGGTAATGGAGGCCTTTAATCTATTCTGAAAGCCATGGGCCATTTATTGCAAAGCAGAAACAGGAGGCAGAATTATAATGCTCAGGCTTTTGAGAAAACAAGCAACAGTTTCTATTGTCCTTAAATTAAATGTGAATCTTAACAGAACCAGTATTGACAAAACAGCTCAGCCACACTGTCATCGGAAAAGACAATTTTGAAGCGGCTGAAACATGGTATTGGAGTTTGCTCAAGGCACAGGTCTCAAACAAGGGCACACTCTAAGTCAGTAATATTGCACATGCTTGGGTCTGCCAGGGCCCTCCCCAGGGTGAAATGAGTAGCGATTCCTGTGCAAAGAAGTAGTGACCTATTCAGGAAAGAGTCCAGTCCATGCCTGGGCATGCCTGGGGGAGGCCTCTGGGCTTCTACTCTGAAGAATTTTGGTTTTGAGTCTGACATGCCTGGTTTGAGGTCTAGCACCTGCTTATTAGTCACAGCTGACCTTCAGTGAGCACCAAGTCCAACACAGAATGAGCTCCCAGACATGAAGAGTGCCAGCGCGAGTGCCTAGATTTCAATTCTGTTATTTTGAGAATGGAAAGAGTAAGAAGAGGGTAGAAAGACTGAACTGGGGACAGAAGATAGAGCCACAGAGGTAGAGACAGAGAGAGACAAGCATGCACTTGCATTAAAACAATTTCTGGAAGGAAATTCAAGGCACTGGTGACTGTTTCTGGAAGGGAGAGTAAGCCTTGGGGTAGCTGTGTTAGGAAATTTTAATTTTCATTTTGTCCTGTTTTGCAAGGTTGGATGTTTTTAACCACAAGCCTGAATCGCTTTAACAATAACAGGTAAGAAAAAAGGAATGTATTGTACATCTGTCTCCATAACTTAGCTATTTTATTGGCTTCAAAATCAAAGATGACAAGCAAAGGTTAAGAACAGGATGCCATCCTCAGATCCAATACCTTATCTTCCTAAAGGTGTTAACAAAATATGGAAACACGGGCAGCATTCTAGTTGGAAGCTGTGGAGGCTGAAGAAGATGCTGGCTCCTTAAACGGTCCATCTCCCTGTCCACAGAACCCAGAGCTCATGCAGGAAGCTCTAGGACCTGCATTTTTTTCTCTCCTCAGAGCTCAGAGCGAGTGGAAAGTGCAGGGAGACTTTTAAACAGACTGCAGAGGTGTTAAAAATAGAAGTCAAGTTGCTATTGGAGATACAGGGAGAATTCTCCACTTGCAAATCTCTAATTATAATATGTCAAGAGTAGAATACCTTGTCAGGAGCAGTATCTAACACAATCCAGTATTGGCTCTGTCAGCACAGTGATCCATGATGTGTTTGGAGGTCTACATGAAACAGACATTCAGCAGAAAAATGTCCTGCAGGGACTCATCTCAGCCCCTGGGGACTTGAAGGGGTGACCTGGGAAGTCTTCCTTTTATTCTCCTTAGCTCTGCTTGGGAGCTCTGGGAGCATTCTACTCCACGTTCACAGATTCTGCACTTTGTGCTAAATCATGTGCATATATTAGATGTTCTTGGAGCCCACCAGATGGATGCATGTTTTCCATTACCCAAAACGACTCAGTTTCTCAAAGAATTCATGGCCTCTGCAATGCCCTTACAATGACATTCAGCAAGATGGGTCTGCTTGTCAGAGGGCAGTTAGAACCGTTCCAGGCACGACATATTTCTATGGAGAATGCCTCATGAGTCTTCCCAAGCAGGAACTTTCTGGGCAGATAGAGGGGGCTGAGTGTCCAGGACTGGAGGGGGGGGGCTGTGAAGTTACAGTCCTCCTCCAGGACATGCAGGTCTGAGAGCGAAGGCAAGGTGCACCTAGTCAACCTCTGCGGAGGTACAGAGAGTCTCAAGCCAGCTTGTCATAGAGCATGTTGTGTTGGTTCAGATCAGGAAAGCACAGCTCAAAAGTAGGTCACGGCCAGCAGAAGCAGCTCCCTGTTTAGCCGAGGACAGCAAAATACATGTCGTAGAAAACAAGATGGCCCCTTCTGATCCCTGCTCTTCCCCACTGTGCGTTCACAACATCGTCCCAACAGCCCACAATGGCTGTGTTTGCCACAGAGTCTCCTCTAACAGGTGCACCTCTCAGTCAGTGCAGGAGACGAAGAAGTTGGGGCCAAACAGCATCGCTGCACATTCCCATCCCCAGTCTCCAGCACCTGCCGGCATTCAAATACTCTAGGAATGGCAGGAGGTGGCTTCCCAGCACAGCGACCCGAATTCCGGCATCCTCGCCTTGTTTCCAAACCCCTTTTGCTCACTCTTTACATAAATGCCAATGACTTTCTCAAGGGAAACACGAAGGCACGGAAGAATGAATTCCTCACATCTTTACTTATGTATCTCTCAGCAACATCACACAATAACTCTCCCTTCTCTCCTATTTCTAAGTCAAAATGTTCCCAAAGGTTCATAGCAACTTTATTTTTAGTGACTGAGAATGGAACATAAACAAAATGCGTATCCATAAGAAAATGAAGAAACAAACTACAGCACACCCTACCGTGGCATAGTACCAATCACTGGAATAGTACACAGTCCTGAAAAGTAGTGAGCTACAGCTGTAGGCAACAATATGGAGCCGTCTGAAAATAAGGATGATGACTGAAGGATGCCGGGAAAAAAGAGCCCAGGTTTGATTTCCTTAACAAAATTCAAGAAACTGCATACTATGCTACAGTGAAAGGAGATGAGTTGGTTGCCTGGGAATGAGGCAGAAGAGGGGGAAAGGTAAGATTACAAGATAAAAACAAAAAAAGGAAACTCGGGGCTGATGGCTAAGTTCATGCTCTTGAGAGTGCTATTTGTTTGGCATATATGTATGTTTGTGGACACATAAACACTGCACACCAAATGTGCGCAATTTATTGTATGGCAAGTACAGGTCAGTAAAGCCGGGGAAACAAAAGGCTGCTTCCTTCCTCATCAGCTTGCCCTACCTGCCCAGCCTTGGTCCTGGTCTCTCTTACTTTCTCAAACACTTCCTCACTTCCTTCCCTGCACCCCTATTCCCTCGCTCTGTTCCTGTTCTCCCCGCAGTCCTTCCTCCGCTGTGGAGGGCCCTTCCACTCTGCTTCCTGGAGTCACCCTAGGTCAAACACCCCACAGACGGCTTTCTCTGACACCACTGCCTTTCACCTGCTCCCTTTTCTATATTCTCATCCCTCCAAGAGTTTGCCAAGTGCACAGCACACGCACCCGACACAGCCCATTCATTCCTCGACTCCTGATCTCCTGGCATCTCTCTGCTACCCTCCTCCACGTCTTCAGGGATGTCCAAACTGTTAGCTTCAAAAATGTCTCCTTGGGTCACCCCTCCCCAGGATTCTACAGCCCCACACCCCCACGCTGAAAGCCCCTTTTATGTCTCATTCAATAGCTCCTCCTATCCCCAAGCCTGCCACCTGTGCACCCTCCTGTGCTGTTCTGTGCACGTGGCCCTTTCTCTCCTTTCCCTGCAGCTGAGGATATACCAGTGCAGGGAAGGCACCCTGTCACTGACCAGGAGGAAACGGCCCTCACTCCTTGCATGGATTTGGGTGTGGAGCCACTGACTCCAAGTGTCACCACCTGTGCAGGGAGGGACCCTGAGTGCCAGGCTTGTGTGGGATGGATCCAAGGGCCTTGGGCTTCATTGTTTGTTTTGAGAAGAGCCTGACTTCGCAGGGACACAGCCGGATTACAGAGGGGGCACAGGTGGTGAAGCCCGAGACACATCTCCTTGTGCCTAGGAATAAGCTGGCTTTAAAGCCACTGTCCCTCTGGGACTTTTTGTTGCAAGAGCCAGTGCATTGTTTCATTTTCAACTTCTGTTAACCAGGACACCCTGAAATGCACACACATCTGCCTCTCTGACCCCCACGCTGAGGCAAACCCTCTGGAAGTGTCTCCTGCTACCATGGCCCTAGCACGTGACAGCCTCGCAAAGCCATGCTCCAGAGATGGGCCCACTATTGTAATGAGCGGCGCACACATCCTGTGCTCCCCAATGGACTCACAACATGCTAATTTAACTGTGTCCATCTCTACAGTGCTCTTGTTGCAGGCCAGGATGGATGCAATCCCCAACTGGATTAAGACTTTCTTTAAGCAAAGTCTCACTGACCTTTTCTTTTTAAACTTTACTTTATAATCCCCTTGGTTCGGGCCAGCACTGTGGTGTAGTGGATAAAGCCTCTGCCTGCAGTGCTGGCATCCCATATGGACGCCAGTTCGAGTCCAGGCTGCTCCACTTCCGATCCAGCTCTCTGCTATGGCCTGGGAAAGCAGTGGAAGATGGCCCAAGTCCTTGGGCCCGTGCACCCACATGGGAGACACAGAGGAAGCTCCTGGCTCCTGGATTCACACTGGCCCAGCTTCGGCCATTGTGGCCATTTGGGTAGTGAACCAGAGAGAGGAAGGCTTTTCTCTCCCCGCCCACCCAACGCCCCCCCCCCACCTCTAACTCTGCCTCTCAAATAAATTTCAAACCTTTGAGCCAGGATAATTCTCCTGGCTCACACGCTGTCCTATGGCTTCCCAGTGCTCCTAACATGGAATTCCAACCTCTCATTGAACACATGAGGCTGCAGGACATATAATTCTTGCTCATTGCTCCAAGTTCATTTTTTCCCATTGTACCCTCAAATCTCCTTCTCCTTGACCTGAACACAAGGGCCTCTTTTCTGAAGGAGCCACACTCTTTCCAACTCGGGGCCTTTGACCTTGACATTCCCTTTGTCCGGAAAGTGTGATCTTCTCACTCCAAGTAGCATCACCTTATGGACAGAGCACCAGGGCACCCCCTTTCAAGGAGCTCTCTTGTTCTGATTTCCCCATTGCACCTGTCCCATTCTTTCCTGAGAAGCACAAGTCACAATGTCTGGCCACATTCTCATTACAGAGCCACTTGCCCCACACTCACTATCTGCCTCTCTAATTCACAAGACAGAAAGGCTGTGCCTTTTTGGTTCAAACATATCATCTAGCTTGAGTCCTGGCTGCAGTAGATGCTGATCAATATTTGCGAACGAATGAATGAATGAATGAACCATTCATGCACTTAGTGCAGTTCTTAGCACCCATCAAGGTTTGATAAGTAACTTCTTCTTGGACTCCTTGTAGTATGAAAACAACTCAGCCAGGCTCTACGACCAGTGATGATCACCAAGTAACCAGCATAGTAGCAGCACCGCCACAGCAAACACCAGCTATGCCAGCAGACCCAAGTGAGGCACCCATGCCCGAGGTGCAGCAGCAAGACAAAAAGGCAACTGTAGCACTGTTGACAAGAGCTAAAGAGGGGAAACACCCCACCCATCTGACCAGACGAGTGGACAAGTGAAGCCGGCACATCCACCCAACGGAGTAGGCAACAGGAGGTGAGCTTGAAGCAGCTCTACCTTGTAGGCTCTGTTTCTATCAAATACCCAGAAACTGCAAACTCACAGACAGAGGAAGAGGGTGGCGGCTGACATGGGGGCGGGAGAGACTGGGAGTGGGGGGGACAGGGGGTTTCTTTATGACGCGATGAGAGCAGACAGGAGTGCTACTGGCGTGTTCCAAAGCTGAATTTCATGTTACATGAATATCACCATGAATAATCAACGAGGGGAATCCATAGAAAAATGCAGCTATCTACCGATTTCTGAAATCTCCAAAACTAACTTGGAAGTGCATGAAGTGCCTGGTAGTAGAGTTAGTCAGTGCTGGCTCTTAGGACAGGAAAGGTGTGGCTCTCCATACCCACACGCTGCTCCACAAACACAGGAGCAAGCGACGGGGCAGAATCACCTTGCACCTGCGGAATGCTCTAGAGACCTAGGGTGCCCACGCTTTTCTAAAGAACTCTGAAGAGCGAAGTTTCCCAGGTGTGGTCCCTGTGGGTCCTGTGGCCAGCACAGCTTTTCAGGTGCTGCACCAAGTGAGCACGGCTTTAACCCTTAACTATCTCCCGATATCTGTGGGGCTGATTCTAGGACCCCACCCATAGCCAAGCCTGCAGGTGCTCCTGTCCCTGATACGCAATGAAGTATCCTCACGTCTGCTTTAAATCACTTCCAAGTTATTCCCAGTCTCCCAGCACAATGCAATGCAAAGTCGCTGCACTATTATTTAGGCAGGAAAAGTCCACATAGATGTGCAGATGCGACTTCCTTTCCCAAGTATTTTTCATCCACAGCTGATGGAGGGTGCAGAGTTCAAGGATACCGACTATTTTTTGTGTAGGGCTCTCTCTGATGAATGGCCCACACCACTAGTTCTCACGGACATTGGTGGTAAAACGTTTCTCTCGTTCGTGTGTTCGTCTTCAACTATTTGCATGCCATAAAATCCACTTGTTCTGTTGTCTGGAGTCATGAACCACCACCACTGGCGGGGAGGACAACTCCCTCCCGCACCCCAGTGCTCTGGTGCGCCCCTTTGCCGTCCACACCTCTCCCAACCCAGCAGCCCAGCAAGGAAACTGAAGAAATAAGGGCCTCTTGACACAGGTGCATCTCATGCACCCAAATCAGACTCTGGCCGTGTTTGCCCAGCTATGCAAACACACCAACTATCAGTGACCTGTACATCTAACAGAGGCACATTTTATCACTGTAAATTGTTATCTTCACCAGACTGATTAAAAAAAAAATACTCCATTCGGATGGCATTCTGGAAAAGGCAAAACAATAGGAATTGGAAAAAACAAAAACCCAAAATCGAATGCCTTCCTACATAAATGACAGTTCACGAAAAATGTGCTGATTTACATTAATACTGGCAAGAGGGCACGCTGACCAGGCCAGCTGTGACGCTGGTGTGCCAAGGTCTGGCCCAGGGGCCGCTGGGCTGCCAGAGGCTCTCGGATCTGGAGGTGCAGCCCCTGGCATTCTGCGTCCCAGGGGCCCCCGGAATTCGCACCTGCCCTGTCCCAGGTCCCAGGCAAGGCCACCCCAAGCCCGGCCCCGCAGGAAGCGCCCCCTTACTGTGGCGGTGCCGGAGACGGTCTGCGCGTTGCTCTCCGCGGCGCTCTGCTCCGAGTGCGACTGGGCGGGAGGGTACAGGTTTAACGTGTGCTCGGGGACGGTGGTCTGGCCCGTGTACTCTGGCGCGGGGTGGGGATGAGGGGCCGTGTATTCCGCGGGGATGCCGTTCTGAGGGGGAGCGAACTGGGCCGACGCGTAAGGCTGAGCCATTGTGTCAGGGGCAGCTGCGGCTTCCTGATTACCCTGAAAACCAAACAGGTGGAGAGAGAGGGAGAGAGAACGGTGAGCATGCACCCAGCAGACCCTTTGCCCAAGGCCCACGGGCGCCTGGTCCCGGGTCCTTCCCAGGCGCACGCACAGGACCTGCACCTGAGCCGGACCAATCCCCGGGGATCTTCATCAGCCCCTAGGCAGAAGCAGGAGTCAGGGTTCCACTGAGATGGAGGCTCAGAAAGATGAGGTCACGTTTGTTGACGCTGAGGGTTTGTGTCCTACTGGATTGCATCTTTGGTGTTCCCAGGCTTATCTTCCTTATTTCATTTCCATTTTGGAAGTGGTGAGCATGGAGTTGTCTACGGTGACAGCAGAACTTTGATTCGATACTTAAAGTGCCAAGAAAGATTAAACTGAATGTGTGTGTTCTTGAGGGGAAGAGAATTCATCTCGGCATTAGAATTTAATCAGAATTTTATGTGACTTGGCTCACATAATGGATGGGGGAGGGTCCTTTTAACGGCCCCCAAGTCTGGCGGGTGTGTGTGTGTGTGTGACAGGCGTTCCTAGCGCAAAGCCAGGGCCTCATCTGAACAACGATGGCCTAGGCGGCATCCCCACAGTGAGATTTCCTGCAAAATTTGGGACTTAGCTCATAGGTTTATTAGTGTTCCCCCTCCCCTTCTTCCTTTTTTTTTTTTTTAAATAAGCAGAGTATTATATAACACTTCAACCTCAGAGATAGGTAAAACATGCAGCACGATATTACAGTAAAAAAAAAAAAAAAAAAAAAAAAAACCTCAAACCTAAATTCAAATGCTTCCATTTCAGAAGTTCACACCTCCACCCCCACAACTTCACAACGCAACACACACACACACACAAAGAGAAGGCATAAGAAACTGTATGTAAGTCCAACATCCAAATCTTGGAAAAAGGGAGATGGTGAGAGAGAAACAGCTTAGTGATGAGGTCCACCCAACAGTTGCTGCTCCCACGGGCTGTGGTCAATTAGATGGGATTTTGGCACCTGTACGATGATCGTTGGGCCAAAGTGTCAGGACAGCTCGTGCCGCCCCAGTAGGCGCCACCAGCCTTTCAGACCCTCTTCCACCCAAGCGTCCTCAAGTCCGGGAAACCAGGATGGCGGAGGATGGAGGGAATGCTCCCAGCAGCGCGCAGAGCTGGCGCAGTTGTTTAGGGAGGACCTTAATTAGCTCGTTAGAGATGGCACTTGAGAAGCACGAAGCTTAGGATAAGTTTAAAATATTTCACAAGTGCAAACATTCCCATCAGGTTCTTTCCTCCTCCAGACTGATCTCTCCAAATGTCTGTGCTATTGGAAGCCCCAGTGCTCAACTCTCTCTCTCTCTCTCCCCCCCCCCCCTTAACACCTGGGCTGGTGGAGGGGGGAGGGTCTGCCCCAGGCGGGGGCTGCACTGCCACACAGAAGCAGTGGCCCTGCCCAGTCCTGGGAACCACTGACAACACTGTCATTGCTCCCCAGTCTTGATTTGGGGGGCAGTCCCACTCTTGGCCATAGCCTGGGCTCCAGGTACCCCTAGGTACAGTCATGTGATGCTGAGCTGGCCAAGCAGAATGTCCCACTGCCACAGTTGGGCTCACAGGTATCTACCCAGTGAGCCAGCCCTATTCATACCGTGGACTTTCCCTACCATTCTGGGGAAGATGTTCTCTGTCCACTGTGATTGGCAGCTGGAAAGATAAAGGGGATGATGAAGAGGACCTGCCTCCAGGTGGAGCCAATGCAGGGAAAACTAGAGCCAGGGAGTGGGGAAGCAGAGAGGCTGCAGCCGTGTCTGCAGGCAGCCTTTGGAGTCTGGAATCCAGGGCACCGGCAGTTACAAAGGTCCCTGTTTTAGTTACAAAAGTCCGTAAATGTCCTATGATGAAGAACTCTACTAAGTTGCCATTAACACAAAAGGATTTGCATTTATTTAAGGCGTGTAACTGGGTGTTTTCACAAAGGTAGGCACTGTGGAATGATCACTGTATTCCAACCGATTGTAGTTTCCGCCTGTGTGTGCGCTCATCCTCTTAGCACATCTCAAGTACACGATACAGTATGGTACCCTGTCCCCACACTGCCTATATCTTTAGAACTCATTCCCAAACAAAACCATGCACCCTTTGCTTTCTTTAACTTACTTTTTCCTGCTAGTTACAAGCAAACAAGGCCTTGACAGATTGAAAAAAAATTCCTATGCTATTTTATAGCTCAACTAGCATTTTTTTCCAGACTACTCCAGGACTACATCCTTGTGTACAACCATCTACAGTGATGCCACTTCTTTGTGGCTGATGAACAGCCCCAGAAATGATGGGATCTGAGCAGTTATTGGAGACCAGCCATGTTGAGGTTGGTGCAAAATGAGGGAGTCAGAATCTCTCCTGGAATTTGCTTTCTATCCCCAGATCTCTTACTTGAAAACACGCGTGCATGCAGGCTGCCCACTCAGTGGAATTCCATATCACGAGAAGGCCCACAGGAGCCTCAGGTTTCTATGTTCCACCTGAAAGGCAGCCCCTTTCCATGCCGGTGCTCAGAAGACGGACCCTTGCTGTCCTTCTCTGCAGGTCTGGTGGGTGTTTACATCAGTAATTCTTATACAGGGATGTCAGTCAACATGCCTTGTTTGTAGCTACCAGCATCCAGTTGGGGGGGGGGGGGGTCAGGGATACTGCTGGACACCCTCAGTGCCCAAGCCAGCCCCTCCCCCAAGATGGGTCTGCCCCCAGAAGTTAACAGGCACAGGTCTAGAATGCCTGCTTTGCATGCCTTGCACCTCTAATCCCACTTGACTTTGTAGTCCAAGATGCTCCAGCTCAGAACTGGAAGACAACTAAGCAAAGTCCCAGCCACAGGTGGTTCCCAGGGGAGCCAGGGCTTGAACCTAAGCCACTCTGTAATGTGCTCAGGTATCTCTCATCCGGCAAGAGGATCACCTGGTGGGGAGGTTGGCTCCCTCTCTAACACATAAACCATGGGCCCAAGACCTGTTTCTCACCTATTGTTATATTACTCATGTGGGAAAATCAGGGGCTGGGGTACCTGAATCAAAGGTGCTGGCAGTTCTGTTTGCCAACTTAGGTCTGTAACTATTGGCAGGTGCAAGAGTGACAGCCTGGGAAACCTTCGCACCAACTCAGCCTGAGACCTGGCGGCAGGAAGCTCCCGGCTGGCCTAGGGATGGCAAAAGCCAGCTGGGGGCATCCCTGAAGCCAAAGCCAACCACCCACCTCCACCAAGGCTCGTGCCATTCTGGAAAACCCAGCACACTGAGCTCCAGAGACTCAGTCAATGGTGGCCAAGGAGCCTCTGTCAGCATCCAGATACAGAGCCTCTGGATTTCATCCCGTACCTGGATTTCTCAAACAGATGTTGGTGGGACCCCCTATAGTTACTTATTAACACTGACAGCCGTTCCAGAGAGACCCTAATTAATATTCTCAACATTTGCACTTTAGGCTAATTACAGCTAATATTTAATTAAGATCATTGTGCTTCCTATGGAAGGATTTTTCACCTTCAAATAGCTGCAGAGATATCTTTGTTTCCTCCCTGGTGATGTTCCTGGATTCTTGGCCTGGCTGAAATGTAGTTTCTGGAAAAATACAGTAAGGGCACCTTTTCCACTCCAGGTCACGGCAAACCCTGGGCACGTGAACAGTTTCCCAGTGGAAAGCTGAAGCCAACTTCATGTAGGTGACGGTGACAGGCAAAATTACTTGGCACGCTGTGGCTAGACATTCTCTCATTTGCAGAGTGGCCTTCCTTCTTCCACTGCAATGCCAAACCCCCACCTTTCCCTAAATTAGAGGAGTGATCAGAGACTCTGATATTTGCACAGTCAGGGTGCCTGTGGGTGATCCTGGTTGCTGGGGAGGGTCCCTGCTGTGCCAGGTTCTGCACACCATCAGGCAAGTGTTCCAAGAGCTTGTGCAAACTGATCATCTAATTTTGACCTCTGTACTTTCCTGGGCTCCTGCTAAAAACTCCAAAGGGGACAGAGAGAGAGGCCAAGATCTGTTGTTCTCAAACCCACTACTGCTGCAGCAGACCTGACTTGAAGCTCACTATCAAGAACATCTGTTGGGAGGAATGTAAAAGCAACTTCCTTGTTCTCACCCTGCAGAGCCCCCAGTCAGAGCAATGCAACAGCAGCATGACGCCGTGGGGCCCCATCACCATCCAACGTACCCCAAAGGGTAGCTTACCCTCAGTTACCGAGAGCCAAAGGATTATCAAAATGCAACCAACTCTGATTCCTAAAAGCCAAAAAAAGTGTCATTTCCATTTAAATATCTTACTGAAGCATGAAATAGCCAGAGTATTATTGCTACTTTAAGACAAACACTAGTCTGACTGTTAGCACAATGTGGCAACTGTGTTGCAAGCATCCATGCAGAGAGCTACTCCAGACACACAGAGTTCTTCCTTCCCCGTGGAATGCCCTGTGCTCTTAATTGTCTCTCAAACATCACCCCGGTCTTCTAGACATTGCCCTGTGTGGTTGAATGAAGTCGTTTTAGGAAAGTAATAGGAGAACAAAGGGTGGCAGACAAGCAGACTTTGCAAAAAATATTTTGGCGTAACATTTAATGCAAACCAGATTCCAACTGGGAAATCGTCTCTGTGTGGCAGAGCAGGACACAGCTCTCTTGTTTTCACTGGAAATGCCTGACCATCCCTGGGAAGGGAAAGTAGGAAAGCGCCTGCTTGGAGCTGCCACAGGCAGCTTTGCATCCTGAAGGGCCTCCGTACCTGTGTGTGTGTGGTTTCCCCAGCGACGGAGTCAAACTTCTCGAGCATCCTCTGCCCCCTCCCACTCTGCTTCTGGAATTTGTTTATCCGTAGTTCATTTCCTATCTTGAAGATCTTTCTGGTCTACACACAGCCCCGATAATGAAGAAATGCACAGGGACTGTCAGGACCTAATAAGACAGCTGACTGCACCTGTCCACACAGCCCGGGACCACAACGACTCCTGCCTTGGGGCCCCCTTCCCCCTGCACCCCAGCACCATGGCCTTGCTGGAGGAAGCAATTCATTTCTGGTGGTGGCCTGCAGTTTCCAGTCTTGCTGACGGTTTGTTTTACTTGAGTCTCTTCTACTTCTCTGGCAAGAAATCACGCATATTCAGAGAATGCCTCTTGTGCAGAACTGAAATGAGCTAAACGGCATCATGCCCCAGGGGCATTGAAACAAAGAAGACAAATGCAAAACGACACCATTAACCTGCTGGTTCTAAGACCAGCTCAGTTCCACACGCTAAGCAGGAAGCCCCCAGCCCAACGCCCAACACACACACACACACACACACACGCACACACTCACTCACTCCTCCCTGCACCTCCTCTTCTTTCTCCTGGAAGGAACCAGGGAGCAAACTATATACCACAGCAAGCACAAACTTAATGCGAGTCAAGGCTTCCACCTAATGCAAACCACAATTTCGAGTGAAAAATGAAATGAAAAAATAAAAATACCTGCTGCACCATCCTGCTTCCTTTCTCCTCCATAAACTTAGCAGCTGTTCTAGTCCCACACCACAAAGCATCTGCCCAAAGCAAGCCTCAATTATGAGCGAGGGTGTGCGCACGGTGCACCGTGTGGATGAGCGGGGCGTTGGAGGAGGGGGAGTGGAGGCTGCCTGGCTGACCTCCCCCTCAACATCTGACTGCTCCCAAAACCAACCCCAGATGGGACTCTTTCTGCAAGGGAGGCCCGGCCATCAATCACAGCTGGCTCCTCCTCTGGCTCCTGCTCTGTTTCCGAGTGCACCACAGAGCAGATGATTATATAGAGGAGGAAGGAGGGGAAAAAACACACAGGCTCGACTACATTAATAGCTGTTTAAAAAACATTAGAAATGCTATTCTATGCATCGCCCGGAGCTGGAATTTTTCATTACTAAACTAAATATATGGTATGCAAAGTTATAAAAATCCACCAGGGAGCTTGCTACTATCTTATTTTTAAGAGGGGAGGGGCAACATTCAGGGGTAGCCAGGGAAGTGATGGACAAGGGATGCTGAAAGCTGAGAGGAGGGAGGGGGAGAGAGATGGTGAAAGATTATTAAAAACAACAACAACAACAACAACAAAAATGTCGTGAGACTATTGGAGATGGATTCCTAATAAAGCTGTGTGGTTAATTATAAGTTGATTGGAAGAGACCGGAGCTGACGATGACTTGGACGGTTTGAGACCCAGCGCCTGGGCAGGCCAGCTGTGTGATCTCACGCACACTGTCACAATGCTCAGGCTCCAGTGTTGGCTTCTGTTTAATGGGGACAGTGATGAGTGACTCCATGGTGTTATTGTGGGGATCAAATTAAAAAATCAGATTACAACCAAAGAAACACACACGGGGCCTGGCTCTCAGTGTGCAAGAGGCAAGCGATTCATTCATTCACATTCAAGGAATCAGGAAGCAAAATCCAAAACCCTATCCGTCCCTGTGGACCCCACAGTCAAGCGTAGCAGGTTGCAAGCTTTTGAGAATAGCAGCCCCTGATAAGCACGCGCCCCAGTGGGGATCCGCGTTACAAAGGCAAAACACAGGGGTCGCACTTTCTTCTTTTCTTGAACTTCTGTCTCAACCTCGCTCATTTTTTCCTTCTATCGCAATGAGCGAAAATAAAACCTCATACCAAAAATTCCCCCGTGAAACCAGGCAAGCATCCATGCCCAACACAGCCTCTTTATTTAATGCTACAAAAGCTTTGGTTCTTCCTTCATCACTCAAACCCCAACAAACCAGAGTGAAATGTCAAAACAATTTCAGTTTTTATTTGGTCGTGTCTTTCTTGCTCATCAAGGGACACATTTCACGGGTCCCATTCCCCCATCCTATGGATGTTGATACTCAGTGCTGTGAAAAGACAGTTCTTGCTGGACTGGGGGAAATGACTAAACTTGTAATCAAATTGTACAACAGATGAGGGTGGAAGAGGCTCCCTGAGGAATTCAACCCTCCTGTGACTCTACTTCAAATAGCCCCTGAGGGATCTTTTTTTTTTTTTTTTTCTCTTAAATTTCCAGATACAGGAGCCAGTGTGGCGGTGCACTGGGTGAAGCCACTGCTGGGACACCAGCATTGCATATCAGGAGATTCAGGAAGAATCCCACTCACCCTGCTTTGGATCCATCTCCCTGCTAATGCACCTGGGGAGGCAGCAGAAGATGGTCCAAGTGCTTAGGCCCCTGCGCCCATGTGGGAGACCTGGATGGAGTTGCTGGCTCCTAACATTCATTTGGCTCAGCCCCTGCCATTGTAGCCATTTGGGGAGTAAACCAATGACTGGAATGGGCCCTCACCCTCTCTCTGTCTTCCCATCCTCCTTCCTCTGCCAGTCTCCTTACCAAATAAAAAAAATAAGTAAATAACTCTTAAAAAGAAATCCAGATCCAATGTAGAGGATTGGCTAGAAAGTCTGAGGTAGGAGAATTTATGCCACTGTGTACCTACCTACCACTCCAACCACACCAGGGGATGTGGCCCACACAGCAGGGGTCAGGGCGCACACAGCAGCCCCTCCAGGCTCCTCAAAGTGAGGTGCCAACTCCCCCTGTACAGCAACTCCACAGAGGACCAGAGGTCCTTCCTCGTCAGCTCTGGCTCAGCCCAGGGGGACGAAGCCACACTCAGGGGCCCTAAGCTCCTTGTCCACTGCAAAGTCAAACTTCTGTCCTGCAACCTGGGAAAGGGGGGCAAGACCAAGGCAGACGTCTCTGGGGACAGCACTAGTGTTCTAGGGAGTAGCAGAGACAGCACCAAACCCGAACAAGCAGCAGCAGCAGCAACAAAACAACCCAAGGAGTTTCAGGTGGGAATAGTCTGAGAGAGGCCGTCAGACATGGGTCCTTTAAGCACAGAGGAGTGACTTGGATATTGTTATAAAAAGAAATACAGAAAGAAACCCAACACCAGGGCTTGCCACCTCACCTACTGCCTTAGACTCTTAAGGGTGGGATTCAGGCCAGGACACTGATGTGCAATCCTGGGGAAATGTAGGTATAACCCCTTGAGCTGTAACATCCGTGTGTGTGTAGGGGTAATCGACCAGCATACTTTACATTAAAAAAAAAAAAAACAACTGCACCACATGGGAAAAGGACAAACTAGGAAGAGTTGGGATTGCTTCATGAAGCCATTATGTGGACGAAGTGGATAGCAATGTAAAGTCTTGTATGGATGGTGGTAAAAAATAACTAACACTGAAAGCACCAGACTGGATAATTTCCAGCATTTCTAACTACCCTTGTTAGTGTGACACCTATGGGATCAGAAGTGGACATTCAGAAGCCAGGAGTGTAGAACCATTGGCAAGCCAGTCAACCTCCACAGTCCTCACTTTGCTTATTCTTAACATATAAGTAGTAATGTGTAATTTTCTTCCCAACATAATCCTCACGATGCCTCAGGGAGAAAATCTGCAAAAACGTGTGTCACAAGTCAGAAGCACTCAAGTCCCAGTGTGGACGCAAGTGGTCCCCCTTCCCGTCCAGTGAAGCTGCCCTCTGAAAACCACAGGAGAGAGGCTTGTGAGACCCGCACCTGCTGCGGGTCAGGGACTCAATTCCTCACAACTGCCCCATGAAGAATTTCTCCATGGATGGGAACTAGCAAATTCATAAGTGGAAGAACTAGAATGTCAACCTCATCTGTTCTTATTAAAGACGTCCTTATTAAAGACTGACTGAATCCATAGAAGGGTGAAGATGGAGGTAGTGGTGATGATGGCAATAGTGATTGTGACGATGCTGATGATGGTGGTGGTGACGATGATGATGGTGCTAGTGATAGTGGTGATGACGATAAAGACAATGATGATGTCAATGAGGATGGTTGTGATAATGGTAAGAAATCTTGGTTTTGCTTTTAAAAATTTTTAACTAATAGTCATTTTTATTTGAAATGTAAACACAGCAAGAGAGAGAGAGAGAGAAAGAGAGAGAGAAAGAGAGAGAGAAAGAGAGAGAGAGAGAGAGAGAGATCTTGCATCTACTGGTTTACTTCCAAATGCTCACAAGAGCTTGGGCTGGGCCAGGCCAAAACCAAGAGCCAGGAAATCACCGGCTCCCATCAGCGTGGCAGGGACCCATGTAATGGTGCCGTCACCCACTGCCTTCCAGGGTGCAGAAAGTTTTCCTGAGCAACGACTGTGTGCTGATTATCGTGGCCAGCAATGAGGGTACAAGATTCAGCTACACAGCATTGCCTGCTCGACCCCATTTCAACAAGAACTCCTCGTGGTGCCTACAGTCATCCTACCTTCCCAGGAAGAGACAGTCACTTAACTAGTGAGTGCTGGTGCTCAAATCTGCCCGACTCCTATACTCGTGTTCTCAAACAGTTGGAGATGGATTCCGGTCTGACCTTATTTAGGTCAACAAACTTAGCTTCCCCAACTATGTCAGTTCATAGAAAAGCATCTCTTGAATAAGAAGCTCTGAAGTTGCTCTGAATCCACAATTCACAAAAATAAACAAACAGCAGGGACAACCATAATCCATGCCACCGATTCCTGTGGAAGCAATTTATTTCATTTCAGGTCCCCAGCCGTGCAGAGAGGACTGAAGCCATCTCGCCTTGGCTGACAAACACCAGCCCCAGGAATACAAACTGAGGGGGCGGCTGGCTTGCAAAGACGAGGTGTCATGTTTGCACAATGTTCCATCCTGGTTTTCCATTTGGAGTTACAGAAGGCTATGAAGAGGTTGTTTTTCTCAACTCTTTGAAAGTTAGTGACAACCAAAAATTTATGGTACTGGGTACAAATCAAGGACCTAGATATGTTGCTTCTGATGTGTGATTTCCAAAAAGAAATGTACGTGTCTTTTAAAAAATCAGCAGACTCTGGAGAAAACGAAGTCCCCAGCGACAGCACCAGGTACTTGAGAAGACGGATTTGCTTCTCTGGTTCATACTCATGCATCTGGAGCACAGAGGGGTTCTATGTGGTTCCTCAAAAACTTTGTCAAAGTTTGACCTTATACACCCAGGCTGATGTCTGTCTCTAAATGGACTGCAGACTCCATGGTTACAGAGACCTCTTCTGTTTTTTTTTCCATCACCATTGACTCAGGCATCTCAGCTTCTGATGGACACAGACACAGATGCACACACACACACACACATAAGCATTCAAAACATTTTACTGAAGGAAAAATGAAATACAAGCTAGATCCTTCACCTCTGCTAGTAATGAGACATGCTCTGACTCATTCAGTTCCATTTAAAAAACATTTAGGAGAGGGGGAGGTGGGGGGGGAGGGAGGGAAGGATGGAGGGAGAAGGATAGAGAGAAAGAGAGGAGAGAGAGAGAAACTCCCGTATACTGTTTCACTCCTCAACTGTCTGCAACAAACAGGGTTGGGCCAGGTCAAAGCTGAGATCTGGGAACTCAACCCAAATACCCCACATGGGAGGTGGGAGTTGAAACACTGAGCCATCATCTGGTGCCTCCCATGGATGTGCACCAGCAGGAAGCTACAAACAGGATCAGAGCCAGGACCCAATCTCTGGCCCCTGATGTGGGATACGGGCATGCAACGTGGCATCTTAACCATGAGGTCAAATGCACAAACCTCTCATACAGCTCCTCAGAGCACTGAAAACAAGGTCAAAGCCATCATCAGTTTCCCTGCTTTGTCGAAAACATTCTCCTTAGTGGAATATCCCCGCACGGCACTGCTGTTTCTTGTTGGAAAGTCATGCAGCATAGGGCTTTGCCTGCGTGCGAGAGAAAGAGCTGCAAATGCTTTATCATTGCCTATTATTAATAGAAAGTAACAGCAAGAGCAGCTGCTATTCATTAAGTACCTCCTATGTATCAGACAATGTTAGTCACTTCATATATATTACCTAACTTCATCTCCCCAGGAGCACCTATATTAATAAACTTATTTTTAGCACACCCAATTCACAGATAAGGATGCTGTGTTCCGAAAGTTTCTAAACAGCAGATCTCAACCCCAAATTCAGGTCTTTCTCCAAAGCTGAGGTCTTCCCCATTCCTTAAGATTGACCTCTTTGTGGGATAAATGACGGATGGTATTTCTAAGACTTACAGTGGAACAATTCAACTATAAAACGTTTTTGAGATATTCTGAGAGATGCTTGAACTGTCTTAGGCAAAAGTGGCTGCTATCAAAAAGGCACGGACTGTCGTCCCGACATCCAGAACCCAGATGGGTTAATAACACCAGTAGTGATGGAACACTCTGGAACATGACTGGAAACTGTGATGTCATCAGAGTGGCTCCCACCATTTGCTTGTCACTGCCCTAAATGCTTTCCAAATGCAACTCCCTTGGTGCTACCCAGAGTCCCACGATGTGGGCACAAACCTTATCATCATTCTATGGATGAGAGACTTCGAGAGGCTAAGCAAATTATCTGAAGTCACTGCAAGGGTGAGTGCTAGGATTTGTCCCAATCCAATTCTGATTCCAAAGCCTAAGCTTATGACCCCTATTATTTATAACCTTTCACTTTCAAATTATAGGTTCACAGAAAATTGCACAAAATGTAGGGGAAAGCCTTGTGTCCCCTTCAACCTCCCCTTCCCCCCACGGCCACCTCCTGCCTAACAGTGATATGCTGGCAGAAACCACGAATGGACATCGTGTGACCACTCCTCTCCACTGCTATGAACATAACGAGAGCCAGGCAGACCCAGTTCAGCTGTCATGAGTGCCCTGCTGCCAACTCCATCACATCAGTGCCACTGCCATCATCCCTGAGTGACAGCTGGAGCTACCCACCATGCTCACAACTACAGTTGTGTGGACAAAAGGGCAGATGAAGAAGTGGAAAATCAACCCATGAAAATCGGCATCGGCCAAAACTGTTTCCATAAGGTAAGGATCGGACAAATGCATCTTAATGACAATTCAGGAACGATCCGGCACCTCCTTGATACGGGGGAGCCTCAGTGCTGAGCAGACTTTCCCAATCCATCTCCTTGGACCAGCCCACCCTGTTCTTAAAAAAGAGAGGGGAAGTTCTCATTACAACCACCAGGAGAACATCAGTGTCAGGTTCAGATTCAAGATGAATTTCAGTGACTTACATCATTGCCAATACTGCTACAGTTGGGCAAACACACACAAGATAAAAGACGGATTCCATGTCCCTAAGTAACTTGCCTACCATTACTCTATAGATACGATTTAGCATCATGATATACTGTTATTTATTCTACCACAGCTATCCAGAAGACTCTCTCTGCTCTTTTTTATTTTTATTTATTTATTTATTTATTTATTTTTGGACAGGCAGAGTGGACAGTGAGAGAGAGAGAGAGAAAGGTCTTCCTTTGCCATTGGTTCACCCTCCAATGGCCACCGCGGCCGGCGCACCACGCTGATCTGAAGCCAGGAGCCAGGTGCTTCTCCTGGTCTCCCATGCAGGTGCAGGGCTTAAGGACTTGGGCCATCCTCCACTGCACTCCCTGGCCACAGCAGAGAGCTGGCCTGGAAGAGGGGCAACTGGGACAGAATCCGGCACCCCGACCGGGACTAGAACCCGGTGTGCCGGCGCCGCAAGGCGGAGGATTAGTCTAGTGAGCCGCAGCGCCGGCTTTTGTCTGCTCTTAAGGTGGGAAGTTGACAGACTGAGTGTGAAGTAACTTTTGTTGTAAGAAGAAGCGAGTGGCACAGAGAGCCAGCAGGCCACAGCATCCCAGTCAGAGCATCACCGAGGGTCCCTGGCTAGACTTGGAACGCCGGGGACATTAACTCTCACTGCTGGAAAGGAAAGCATATTCTGTACTGGGGTGGTGTTACAGGTAAATATTCTAGCAGAGGGACAAGTCAGCATTCCACATAGTAATCAGCACAGGTGAGTGGGTACATTTAGAATCACTCCATCTCATGTGACATCAGAAAGCCTCACACCCTTCACAGAAGTGTGCAATCCATCACCAGTCATCAACACAGCATCTTGTTTTTTTTTTTAGCTTCTTCCCAACATTAGATAACCACACCTAGCCCCGAAGCCCATGACTGTGACGAGCCATTACACAGTTAAGACTCCACAAACAGGGCTGGCGTGGTGGCACAGTGAGTTAAGCCGCTGCTTATGACTGGTATCTATGTTGGAGTGCCTGTTCAGGTCCCAGCTACACCACTACCAATCCACCGCTCTGTTAATAATGTGCCTGGGAAAGCAGCAGGGGATGGTGGCCCACATACTCGGGCTCCTGACACACACCAGGGAGACTCAGATGCTGAGTTCCAGGCTTCTGGCTCCAGCTTGGCCCAGCCCCAGCTTTGACAGCCATTTGGGGAAGAAAGCAGCGGACAGAAGATCTCTTTTGCTCTCTGTCTCTCCCTCTTTCTGTCAAGCTGCCTTTCAAATAAATAAAATATTTTTTAAATGACAACATATCTGCAACCATCACATGGCTTATGATACATTTATAAAAATCAAACATTTAAATGCGGTTTTCATTCAATTTTTTTTTCACATGAAAATCGTAGATTTCTCATAAGATTATAAGCTCCTTAAGGACCGGTTCTTGCCTTATGCATCTTTAACATTTTCCTCCTTTTCTCCTGCGTTTCATAATCAGGGGTTTGACGTGATAAATATCAGTTGGCTTGCATTCACCTCACTTGTAGAAAGATGTCTAATCTGGTTATGGCAACAGGCAAAGATGATAAAATATGACCTTGTCTTTCATTGTGTGTTGCATAAGTTTTAGCCTCTAATAGTTTGCCGACTGGAAAAAAAAAAAGCTGTCATAAAATGAATTATAGTTGGACTTGGAAGAAATGAAATTAGGAGAGACTGCCAGAAAGCAAGGGCAATGGACTATTCAAATGGGCAAGAACATGATATTCATGCAGTACTGAGCACCCGTTGGATGGCAGCTACTCTGCCAGGCTCGGGGGCTACGGCAGCAAAAGAGACAGACACTGCCCAGGTTCCTTCAGGGCTGCAGGCTGGCAGCAGTCTCAGGATAGGCCAGGGATTTCCAGCAGAGTGGGACAGGCGCTCTGAGAGGAGACATAGAAGAATCTAGAAGGTTTGTTCAGAAAGGCTTTTCAGCAGAACCGAGAGTTGAATGGTGAGCAGGAATTGGTTAAGGGTAAGATATCGGTGGGCATAACGCTATGTAGGAAGGCCTAGTAAGGTGGGAGAAAACGCCCCACCCCCCAAAGAGGCAGAATTCATGAAAACATGGGAAAGCAAGCAAGCAAAGAGGATGTTCCCAGGCTCACAGGACCTACAAAGTATACGGCTGACCAGAGACGAGGTGATTACAAAGCTCCTGAGGGCAGGCCCCCAGCTCCGTCTTCAAGAACACCATATTGTCAGCCTATCAGAACAGGCACACCGAGTGCATGGCCAAACACATTCGGTTTCAGTTTCAAAGTCAATGCAATAAAGACACATGCTAGAGCGAAGCTGGTCAAGGGAAAAGAGGGGACAGACAACAAGAGAGAAGGAGTTGATAGTCTAAGTGATATCCATGGCATTACCTTCCTATGTGAAGTGACTCAGGTGCTTGAAATAGAAGAACCAGAAGAAGCAGGGGGTCAGGGGGCAGGGAGACACCATATGCTCTGTCAGAGTAGCTCGGCCAGGGACAGAATGTAAAGGTTACTTGGGAGTATTTGTGCATCTTTTTGAGTCTCCCATGCAATGCTGGGAAGTGGGTAGGATGGGTTTAACAGAGTTCAGAAGCTGAAGCCCAGGTAACTCAACAATGTCTCAAGTTCAGACAGTTAATAACTTTTGTAGCTGGATTTGAACTCTAGAAATGTTTCCATTGCACCAAACCTCTTCCTAAGTTTTCCATGCACATGGCCAACAAGTCTAGCTGTCTGAATAGGCTTAGTTGCAGGATACATTTCTAGGTTTCCTTTGTTGCCCCCTCATAAGTTTTTACATGGAGAATAAGAAAACTGAATACAGATATTATGAAAATTGCAACACAAAGTAGACAATATCTTGTCAAAACAAAGAAGACTCAAACATTTATTGGCTTTGTAAATTCAACAGACTCCCCAGTAAGCACAAGCACGCTGGTACTGTAGCTGTAACCACTTATCCTAGGTACAGCCAGAGGGATCAAACCCTCCAAGCTCTATCATCGCAAGTCAAGAGTCAAGGTCAGAAACTGGCCATGCCCCATCATAAGGCCTCTAAGCCCAAACATTAACAGATGTGCCACTCAAGACAGGAGAACTTGAAATTCTTCATGAACAAAGACTCATCAAAATGTTAATGAAAAATATGCATGATGAAAAAAATCTGTGCATCTATTTAAAAATTTTTTGCACCAAAACAAACATCTCCTTATTCCATTTTTCATGAACTTGCTGAAGTACCCTCATATGTTGGACAGGTTTGGTGTGTAAATGTTATTTTCCATAGCTAAAAGATGTGTGTGGTCATTTAAGGAAGCTGCCTCCTGTCTGAGAAGGCTGAGCTGAGTAGCCTGTGCTGTCCGGAGTAGGAAAGAAATTTTTTGAAATGTCAACGTGGACCCGAGGAAGACAATGAGTTATCAGAAATGTGGAAAGTTTTACCTTATTCGTAGATAAGAGAGAACTAGCCTACCAGAGGTCAGTTCTCCTCAGATGCCAGTGGTGTGGAAGTCTGACCACATAACCACATACAACTTACCTGTACGACTCTGACACAGATACAAGTAGGAAAATTGAGGCTGACGGTAGGTAGTAAGTTTAATTCAAAAGGCCATCAATGACCCATTATATATTTTAGGAACAAACAGAAGAAAGTTCCAAGAAGTCTCCAATCATGAATTAACGTCAAAAAAGGGAAAATGTTGATTATGCTGATTTGATTAATATGTGCTGTATCTATGTATTGAAACGGCATGCTGCAGCCCCCAAATAGGTTCAGTTATTGCTAACAATGTTTTTAAAAGAAAGTCAAACTGCACAAGCACTTTAAACTCCTACTAAAAAACAAAAGACCATCAAAGAACAGCCTTAATGTATTTTCAGATGTGACTGCATTGCATGTGTCTTTACAAAACATAGCTCTTAGGGGCGCATGCATACTTGTCTATAGTTGGCTTTCCCTGTTTGACTTCAGACTAACGGGGTATTCCTGGAATCCACTGAATGTAGGCAAAGATTCTCCTTCTAGTCAGGGGTTATTTACTGACACACCTGTATTAAGTTTATTGAACATTTACTGCTGTAGACAGAATAGTTTGCCCCTCAAATTCGAATGCATATGTGGAACTCTAATCAGTTATGACTCAGCCCTATTGAAAGGGGAACTATGGACATAGACTTGCACACAGGGACAACACTGTACGAAGATGAAGGGAGAGGTGACGAGGATGTTTCCAGGGGCTGGTGCTGCAGTGTAGCGGGTGAAGCCACCACCTGTGGTGTCAGCATCTCAAATGGGCGTTGGTTTGAGTCCTGGCTGCTCCACTTCCGATCCAGCTCTCTGCTGTGGCCTGGGAAAGCAGTAGAAGATGGCCCAAGTCCTTGAGCCCCTGCACCCATGTGGGAGACCTGGAAGAAGCTCCTGGCTCCTGGCTTCGGATCAGCCCAGCTGAGGCTGATGCAGCCATTTGGGGGAGGGAACCAGCAGATGGAAGACTTTTCTCTCTCTCTCTGCCTCTCTATAACTCTGCCTTTCAAATAAATAAATAAATTTTTTTTAAAGAGGATGCTTCTATAATCCAAAGGATGCCACAGATTGCCAGCAACTGGCCAGAACCTAGGAAAAAGATGAGGGGTAGACTTTTCCTCATAGTTGTCAAAAGGAATCATCCCTGCCCATACCTTGAACTCAGACTTATGGCCTCCAGGGCTGTTGAGCCAACACATATCTTTTGGTGAAACCATTCAATTTGTGGGCCTTGGTCACAGTCACTCTAGCAAGACAACATTCCTAAGAAAAGCCAGCCAGTGGGGACATCAGTGTTGAATGGAGCTTCTCCTTACCCTTGGGATGTGAGGTCCAGTGCAACGGTGCAGAAGCCATG
Organism: Oryctolagus cuniculus; assembly: GCF_964237555.1. Lineage (NCBI taxonomy): Eukaryota > Metazoa > Chordata > Mammalia > Lagomorpha > Leporidae > Oryctolagus > Oryctolagus cuniculus. The sequence goes on from NC_091450.1 coordinate 28,586,181, forward strand.
TAAGCAGCTAAGGCTGCTGGAGCCTCTTGTCCTCCGGCCCACGGTTTACCTTTACAAGGAGGCAGTATGGGCCCAAGGAAGTTTCCATGGCCATCATCTGCCCCGTGGCGATCCCACCGGGGGAGGTAAAAGCCTGAGAGGTCTACTCAGGCACTGTGGTTTCACTCCGGCCTCAGTGTGCTGACCACTGACTGAGCCACTGAGTCACAGCCTACTTGACATGGGCTGAGAAGCTCTGCGGTTCTATTGCACAGCAAGGTGACCACAGATGATGCTAGTGTATATCTCCTTTAAAAAAAAAAAACACTAGGAGACACAATTTTGGGTATTTACAGCACAAAGGAATGCTACATACTTGAAAGGATACGTATATTTACCATGATTAAGCATTGCACAATGTATACATGTAAGGAAACAGCACATAATATCACAGAAATATATACCATTTTTATGTGTAAAAAAGTTAAGCTAAAGAAATAAAAACAAAGTGCAATTTTTTCCAAGTACAAACTTCATACCAGATTTCAGAGACATAGTGAAAAGAAAATATTTATGTTCATCATATATAGAAATGATAATATACTGGGTTGAATTAAATATTCTTGGTTCTATCTTGGGGTATATAAGGCTGAGCAGAACATTGAAATGAAATTCATCTATTTGTTTCTACTCTTTAAAAAGCAGATGCTAGAATTAAAACCCAAACACCGTATCTCTGGCTGATAGTCATGGCCCACAGGATACTTCTGTGTGACGATGCTGGCTGTACCTTTCAGGCTGCTGTCCGGGAGCCCGGGTTGCATCCACATTCATGCTGGCTGGATGAGCAGCAGATCTGGGATTGGACTCAGCCCATCCAAGTTAGCAGCCTCTGCTCCTTTCCAACACCACACTATCACGTGGATACAAAGGTGAACATCTCCTAGAAATGTCCTTGGGGAGAAGCATCCAGAACAAGGAAGCCTGCCCCCCACCCTGCCTCGGGGGCCTGAAATTCTTCCCTTTGCCTGACTCCTTCTGCACAGTTGCAGCCTCCACCTCGAGACGGCTCTTCACAGAAGGCTGCTTCTGCACCGAGCACGACTTCCACTTCCCCAAATCCAGCAAAGCTCCCAAGGCTCTGAGAATCTGTCTAAAGTACCTATTCGGGGACAAGAGAGGTAAAAGGCTTTTAAAAGCTTGTTTTAACTCTGTGTGAAATCAACTGACTAATATTTATACTGGGCAGCTTTCTGCAGAGATGAAATAAACTCTCTACAAGTAGCCTACAGAGCTGAGACATTTGCTGTGTGTGAGGTCAGAGAAGAGCCCTTGAACACGCTCCAGTATGCAGGATGCTCAAGGCATCAGCAGACATTCTGAGTTACATCTTGCTCGGCAAGGTTATCCACTGGATTGGATCAGAAGGAAACGAGTTCTTTTTCAAATCTCACAGACACACGGAAGGCTGGCTCACTCATTCATTCATTCAGGGTGTGCTGCCCGACTATGTTGTAGGCACCAAGAGAGAGATGTGCTAAGGATAATTTTATCTGCCACGCCGGCCCTTGATAGTGTTGGAAGAAACATTTATCTTGGAATTAATATAAAATACACTGAGATGAGAAAACAGTCTCTGCTCAAAGGGAAATTAAAATTTGGATGAAGATGGAGAGAGAGAGAGGTTGGGTGGGGGGGGGAGAGAGAGAGAGAGAGAGAGAGAAATCGATGATCAAAGCAAATGTCATGAATTCTGTAAGTGCAGTCTAGGGGCAAAGAGGAAGCCTCCCAGTCCAGAAATGGAAGAGATAAGATGATTCTCAAAGGATGCAAGGGTGGAGGTGCGTCTTAAGGAGAAGGTGGAATGTGACAGGTGAGAACCTGAGGGGCAGGAAAACACACAGAGCAGCAGCAGGGCACACAAGGAAGAACACAGGGGACAGGAGTCTAAGGGCAGCATGTTGAGGTGGGGACTTAGCAGGACTTGGGACTGGGGGATGAGGTTGAGGGCACGCAGAGACAAGCAGGAAATGTTACACAAAGCAGTGTGCATTTGTTCCTTTGAGAAACGAGAAGCCACTGAGGTGTCCCTGGAATGAGTACAGTAGAGACAAAATTTTTATTTTTTATATTATTTAGTTTGTTTGAAAAGCAGAGAGAGACACATACAGAGAAATATACACAGAAATCTCCCATCCATCATTCACTCCCCAACAGCTGCAACATCTGGAGCTGGGGCAGTGTGAAACTGGGAACCTGGAGCTAAATCTGTGTCTCCCATGTGGATAGCAGGGGCTTGCATACTCGGGCCATCACCTGCTGCCTCCCAGGGTTCACATTAGCAGGGAGATATAATTGAGAGTGGAGCTGGAACTCAGACCCAGGCTCTCCAACATGGGAGGCAAGCATCCCAATCAGCATCTTATCGACTGTGCCAAACTCTTATCCTTGAAGTGTGTTTGAGAAAGGCCATTCTGGTCACAGAATGGCTGGTGTTTTGGAGAGAGCAAAGGGGAGACATGGAGTGAGGAGCGAAGATGATCGCACTCATCCACACCTATAAAGACAAGGCAGGAAGTAGAGGCGGCAGAGGGAATCAGAGGCTCCCTCCTCACACAATGTCTTTGCATCTGTCAGGGTACTGATGGCTTCAATACTAACTGCTTTAATCTCTTCTGTATCCCATAAAAATGCTCACAGATTTTTAAATTTTTATTTCAATAGGATTCTAGTGATTTTTCTTCCTAAAACAAATCACAACTTGGAGCAACTGCAAGAAATTAGGAAACCATTTTTGTGTTCAGTAGTCTATTCTAGGAGAACATTGAGGTAGACAAATAGAAAAACAAGACAAAACTCTCAACCCATTAAGAGTTGTAATGGTGGAACAAAAATACACACAAGCAAACCATGGCCTGCTATGGTTCAATGTGGACAAGCTGTGGAAGGTGGGGTAAGGCTAATGATGACCACTGATAAAGCCCTGTGTGTGCCCTACTGATGCCTGTTAGCTCCCTAACTCCTCAAAGACTCTGAGTCAGATATTACCATTCCCACTTGAAGTTCAATGGGAGGTGTGACTTGTGCACTGCCTGCTACTCAGTGCTAACGCGAGAACATGACTCTGCCTGGTGTCTCCCCACTATACCAAACTGTGCAGGATTTCTCAGAGAGGTTCTCCTGTTGTCTTCCCCTTTGTATGGGAACCCTTCGTAAGAATCCAGGAGATTCACAAGCTGTAGTGAGGAATTGCAGAAGCATTTTCTAAGAAATGATCAAGGTTCTTTAAGGGGACAAGGGATAGCTTGGTTCCTGGCAAAAAGGATCAGAGCGCAGGGCGGGGAGCCTTCTGTTGAGTTCTAGAATGCAGGTCACCTCCTGAAGTCAGTGGCCTGCTGTTCAAATCTGGCTTTCCCTCTCACTGAGCCTGTGTCCTTGGGAAAGTATCATGACCTCTGTGTGCTGTGACTTCTCTCTGTGTTGTTGCAGATACCAATAGCATACCCTCCACAGTAGTATTTGTAAACTAAGTTAGGTAATGCACATACATTTCCTATCACTGTGTTTGACATAAAACAAACATTTAAAAATAGTTGCTGGTGTAATCTGGAATCTATGATACTACTGTTGTTACTGTTATCCAATAGAGAAATGACTTGGATGACGGTGTACAGTGGGGAAAGGAAAATTTTCCAGAAGAAAATAATCCATCAAAACTCAGCCTGGGAGGAAAGGAGCAGGCTGAGGGAGCAGCGAATACGTTTGACTCATCACACCCACGACTGCACAGTGGGCTTGGAAAATAACATGCTAGCCCCCAGTGGTAGGACGGGCAGAAAGTTCTCCCTGAACTGCGCTTTTGGGGTCTTGAAGTGAGCTTTGTGACGCACCTAGGCGCGCTTCGCGGAATGGGCACTCATGTTGTCAGCAATGCCAATCTCATCTGGAAACAGTGCTCAAAACCAGAATGTGAACAACAGTGCCAATCCTAAAACCGAGAGAGCAATGCTATGGAGACCATCTCTTTTTCACCTTTACCTGTTACAGCTCCCATGGTTGACACGGCTGATTCTGGTCATACTGCCTAAGCCTCTGTTAACCTCCAGCATAGACGAACACATTCATGAGCCAATATGAAGAGCCCAAATGAGAAAAGTATCTGTTTACAAGCTTGGTCTCAGGTATTTATCTGACTCTCCACTTGAGGAGAAGGGGAAATGACAAGAACCCAAACCAGGCCGGCGCCGCGGCTCAATAGGCTAATCCTCCGCCTAGCAGCGCCGGCACACTGGGTTCTAGTCCCGGTCGGGGGGCCAGAATCTGTCCCGGTTGCCCCTCTTCCAGGCCAGCTCTCTGCTGTGGCCAGGGAGTGCAGTGGAGGATGGCCCAAGTGCTTGGGCCCTGCACCCCATGGGAGACCAGGAGAAGCACCTGGCTCCTGGCTCCTGCCATCAGATCAGCACGGTGCACCGGCCGTGGCGGCCATTGGAGGGTGAACCAACGGCAAAGGAAGACCTTTCTCTCTCTCTCTCTCTCTCTCTCACTGTCCACTCTGCCTGTCAAAAAAAAAAAAAAAAACCCAAACCAAAGGAATCTAGTGGGGGTGAGGATGAAGATGAGGAGGATGAGGATTCTATCTGTTTCCTATGGGTGCTGTGACATGCTAATAACAGACTAGGTGCTTTAACATGCCACACATTTGTTCTCTTACAATTCTGGAGGTCAGAAGTCCAAAGTAGGTTTCATTGACATACGCCAAGATGCCATTGGGCTGTTCCTCCTGGAGGTTCTGAAGCAGTTATACAATGTGTGTGTGTGTGTGTGTGTGTGCACACGCACATGTATATGTGTGCATGCCCATATACTCTTCTTTTTCTTCTGCATTTTTTCACACTTAGTGACTGCCTGAACCCTTTGCCTCATGGTTCCTTTCTCCAACTTCAAAATGCAATTTCTGCTTTTATCATTATATTTCCTTTTGCTCTCACTCTGATGGGACAGCCCTGCCTCCTTCATAGACTGTGGAGGTTACATTGGGCCCACCTGGATAATTCTGAGTAATCTCTGCACATCCATAATATTACCTTAACTACATAATTAAAGTTCCCCTTTGCCAGATAAGTAGCAATCATAGGTTCCAATGTTAAGAAGTGGATATACTGAGGGAGGCACTGTCATGTCTACCACATGAGAATATTCTAGAAAAATGCTGCCCAAAGAACTCTCTAAAGTGACTAAAATGTCCATTTCTGTGCTGTCTGATGCAGGAATCACTAGCCATGTGTGGGCACTATAAATGAAGAAGTTGAACTTTATTTTAATACATTCAAATTGCCATGGGTGGCTAATGGCTGTTATACAAGACAAGGCAGTTCCATGATAGGTGAAAGAAGCTTTCCTTGAGCACCAATAGCATGTGCAGTCCCAGGAGACTTAAGGATGCCTGATCCCTGCAACAGGGGCATTTAAGCAACAACCCCATCATTGCATTTGCTAAGGCAGGGAGGTGGACCCAATGATTTTTCAGCACCAAGGACAGAAACACAAAGACTTAGATGACTTTGTTACTATGCATTTCTTCCCTTGAATTTTCACATTATTCTGATGGGTGAATGAATCTTAAAGAACTGAGTTTTCTGCCCACTTAGATCACATTGGAAATGACAAATGCAGAATGCAGTCAAAATCATGCTAATTATTCAGTTTATTAGAAAATCTCCTTCCATCTTTTAGCATGGTTAAGTTTAGCCTGAAAACGGAGCTGGTTACATGATACACAAACATGGACTACAGGGTTCAGATGCTGGGAACACAACAAGAGTAAACTAGAAGTTTACCTAGCTTAGGCATTAGCACCGCTAAGTATATTCATCAATACTTGGGATGACAAAGAAGACACACACAAGAGTGATGGAATTAAAATTAACCAGATATGGAGGACTGGCCAAGAAGAGTTATGAATTACTGAAATGAAAATTCTTCCTGAAACTCATATTAAACTAGAAACAATGATAGTCTACTTGGTGTTTAAAAGTGAGTGAAAATAAATACCTATAACACTTGCTAGGAGGTGTCACTTTGTGGGGGTGGGGGGGATGGGGAGGGGAGGAACAAGGCCTGAAGGGACTGCAGACTTACATGCTGTATTATCTGTTAAGAATAAAGAGTCCAACAGAGACATGTTAATATTTCATAAAGCAAAGAACTCAGAGAGATGGAGTGATGGAGAGAGGGGGGAGAGGGGGAGAAGGGAGAGAGAGAGGGAGGGAGGGAGAGGGAGAGGGAGGGGGAGAGAGAGAACAAGAGTGAGAGCAAGAGAGAGAGAAAAATTCCAGAAAGAGAAATTGGAAAGTGTACCTTGACCCCAGTGCCAAGATCAGAAAAGAGAAATGTGATTTCTCTAAGGAATTCTGGGAATGGGAGGGCCCGCGCCCTCGGTCTGCCTGTTGCTGTGAGTATGATCCAGCCCCCAGGGATTGCAGCTGCTTCTGGTGAGGAGCATCCCTGGAGCAGGCTGAGCCTTGAAGCCAAACTTGAGAAGTGTCCTCACTATGATATCAAATCAAGGCCAAGAACAAGAGGACAAGCTGTAGCAACGCAGAAGCGAATGATGCAGCGTCAAATGCAGGCCATGAACAGGGAGACGCCAGAGAGAAGGAAGCAGAGAAGGGCTGGTGGGTGATTCGAGAGCTTGTTCCAGAATGGAATGGGTGCTTTAGCACCGTTAGAGGGCTGACGAGTTTGTTCCAGAGCCAGATTTGGGGCTGTGTGTGAGAAGCATGAACCCTGTCTTTGTCTACACAGACTCCCCAGTGAACCCATTTCTAGACCATGTACAGCTTTAAGAATTTTCCAAATGTGCGACCATTTTGAGTGTTACCTTTGAGGCCAACACCAGCATATAAGGTACTGAAGTGGTCTAAGTTTCCATGGGTTCTTATGATGGTAAAGTTGCCCTAAGGTCAGATCAAAACAATTCAAGAATTAAGGAGGGGCTGTTTCTGCAAAAGAGGATTGGATTATGTTTGTGACAGCCACTTTTGTGAGACATTGGAAATCTTATTCATTGAGGCTAGATATGATGAACCATTTGAGGATGACTGAAGGCTAACACAAACCCACCTTCCACCAGAAGTGAAGTCAGACAATGAAAAACAGAGATCATAGTTTCAAAGTTTTCTCTTGGCCACAGTTCCTTCCCCGAACTAGAATTTGCAAACTCACGTTAATTCTAGAGTTGGAAAAGTCAGCATAATTTATTTTCATTCTCCCCAATGATCAATAAAAATGGAGACTATGGGTGTATCACCCATTCCTACCAGGTCAGACTCGGTCCCCCTGCCTCTAATTAAACAGGCAACCTGGCTGGTTATAAAAACAATGGAATTGCACACAGTGCTGCCAGGATCAGAGGCATCCACTCTGGGAGTGACCGTAGGTTCCGGTATAGGCTCTGAGAACCTGATCTCACTAGGGGCAGAGCCCAGCAGAGCACTGAGCCTGCCTGTGCCAGCAGAGCCAGCAGCTCCAAGATCAGAAACGGCACAGCTATTATTATGAATGTCTGAGCTCTTGGAGAGACAAAATGTCATTCTTTTCTCAGTAATGAGAAAAGCATCTGCCTTGAAGAAGGAGAAAAAGTTAAATCAGACATTTCTGCCAATTTATTTTGGCTCGGAAGACTGAGGGAGGTTCGGCAGCCTCCTGAGAAGTGAACTCCTTGGCCATATGCAGTGGCATTCGCTCAACACAACAAGACCTAGGCTTAAGGGGAAAAAGAGCGAGAGACATCGAGGAGTACATATCCACCTCCTCATCCGTTCAAAGGAGCATTTTGGAAAGAGTTGCATCTCGAGTAAGAGCCCAAGATTCCACTCTTTTAACTCCCTTACCCTGGACAATTAGTTTTACTTTTTAAAGCCACTATACACGTCACTCAAAGGTGGAAATAAAGTCTTACCTTGCTGGACTAGAATGTGGTTTCAAAATAATATGAATAATTCTTTCTCTAAGCCTCAGTTTTTTACTTCTCCAAAATGGGAACTGTGAGAATAGCTGCAACTATAGACTATTGTGGATATTAAATGGGATTCGACACATGGAGTGTTCATTATTAGGATCTGGTACATGTTATGAGGTTAATAAATATTCCCTATTACAGGAGAAAATCCCAAATAATTGTCAAAACACACCTCAGACCATTACTGGCATGTCGTAGGTGCTTATCCACAGGTAACTTGGAAATTACTAAAACATTAATACTGCTGAATAACAAAAGGTTTCAGCTAGATGCTCCCTAGTGGGGTCTCCAGGGCAGAGATACAAGAGGCAATGGAATAAGCAGCAAAACAGAGACAGACAGAGGCAGATCATAGGAGAGATTTTAACAGTCAAAGACAGACATGGACATGGAGAGAAAGACACACTGAGATTCACATCAACATTTATAAATACAGACAGGTGGCTAGATGGACAGATACATAGGTGAACAGAGAGATATGCACACATGTGTACAGATGGACATATAGATGACAGGTATAAGATAGATGATTGATAGGTATAAGAGAGATGATAGATGTAGATACCCAACTATCTATACACACTTGATTTTACTCTATCCATCTCCCTCCCTCATTACCTATCTACCTATCTTTAACTATCTGCACATGTGTCTACATTTTGCCTATCTGTATATCTACCTATATATCTATCTACATGTATATATGCATGTATGTATCAATCTACCTAACTACCTACATATATATGTTTGCATCTACATGTATGTATGTATGTATGTATGTTCATGTCTTACCTTTCTTACCCACCCACCCCCACACCTCACAAAGGAGAGAAAGGGAGAAGAGGACAAAGTAGAGGGAGAGGAAAGAGCTGCCCTGTTATCCCCATTACAAGTCCAGAGCTACAACAGGCCAGGTGCACGTGCAGGAGAGCAGCAGTCCCTCTGCCTGGGGTGCTGATGTGCTGCCGATGAAGATGTAAGGGGACCAGCTCATCAATCACAATCACGCAGGGACACGGGAGCAAGGCAAGAGGATTAGCGCCAGAGCCTGCCCGGGTCTCTTCCCTCCAGCAGCTCCTCCTTAATTAAACATCACTTCCAGGGCTCACTTCCACTGAGGTGCCCTCCCCGGCCCCTCCTCCCCCCACAAGGCTACTGCTTGTAATCTAGGCTCCAGAGTTAATTAGAAAAGAGACCCTGAAAAAAAAAATCTATTCCGCGGGTGGGAATCCCTGAACAGAAATTATTGGATGCCGGTAATAAAGATTTTCTCTGGCTCGTAGTTGAGATTGACTGTTAAATGGCCTTCATTAACGTTGCCACGTTCCTCTGCTCGGGATCTCTCCAACAAAGCTATCTAGGATCTGAGTGAAGAGGCCGTTAGGTCCGCGGAGGGGTCAATGAGAAGGCCCCGGGCTGCCTCTGCTCCCGCAGGAGAATGCATTTTTGTGGAGGGGTTTGAGGGCGTGTGTGTGTGTGTGTGTTCTGGGTATGATTTCACACTTATGTGAAGTGGAGTGGGAGCAGACCCACTGTCCACTGTTTGCCTTTGTTCAAAGGAGGGTGCTAAGGAGGGGGGTCCTAAGGCACTAAAATCCTCTTTGGGGAATGCTCGCCCATCCTCTCACTCATCCCTCTGGTATTCATCATTCCCCTGTTTCACGTTCAGACAAAGTTCTCTGTGCTGGGCATATAACAAGATAAATTCCTGAACTGCATGGAAGCTGTCTTTTCGTTTAGGAGACAGGAAACTGACACATAAACACATTGACAGAAAACACAATGACCTATAAATGGGATGAGGACTAGGGCATGGAGCCGCAGCGTGATAGGGGCTGCGGTTGGAGATAAAGCCATCAGCGAAGGAGTGAGCCACATGGAAACTTTGGGGAAAATAATTCCAGGCCCAGAGAGCTGCACACACAAATGTCTCAACATGGGGTGTGTGCCAGGACAGCAGAGCCCCAAGGAGGCCGGAAAGAGAGGAGCCAACCACAGGCTGGCAGGGAGCCTGAGGGACTCGGTGTTGGAACCCTGGCTCCTGCATGGCTTTTCCCTCTCTTGGTAGGAGGCCTGATACCTTGGTCTCTGTCCTGTCCCCTAGGCCACAGCTCAATGGCTTGTCTCTTAGCTTCGGGTCCATAACAGCAGGATGAACGCCCAGGACACGACAGACACCTTAGGCCTGGCAACCGTTCCGTGAGCTCACTTTCTGTGGAAGGGACACTGTGCATCCACTGTGCCCAAGTCCTCAGACTCCTATCCAGGACAGATGCTATTTGAAAGCCGAGATGATGGGCGAGGATTTGAGACTCTGAGAAGCGAAGTGACTGGCGCAGGGTAAGAGTAACTGGACCGATCTAACTGCCCGGGTAGAATACACAGACACACAAGGGCCTGCAGACAGTGCAGCGGAGCTGCACACACATCAGAAGATGCCACAGAGCGGGGGTCACCAAAGGCTTTTTGTGAAGACAGGAACTCCTGCAGCTCTAGGGGGCACCCATTTTTGTTGCCACAAATCAACGCTGTGGTTGTGGTAGGAAAAAAATCCATGAACAACATGTAAGGGGGTGGATGTAGCTATGTGCCAATAAAACTCTATAACCAAAAATAGGTGGAAAGCCAGACTGGGCCCACAGGCTAACACTTGCTATTGGGCATGTGTGAGCCAAAGACCAAACTGATTTGGAGAACCACACACAACAGCTAAGAGATTATGAGAGAGTTAGGGGAACATTACAAATACAAATAGTACATACAAGCTGCTTTCCAAAAGTCAAAGAAATGCAGGCTATGAAAAAATTGTACGTATTTCACAAAATATTGCACTAAAATAAATGTATCTTGGCGCTGATGCTGCGGTGTGGAGGGTAAAATCTCTCCCTACAGTCCCAGCATCCCATATGGGCACTGGTTTGAATTTTGGTTGCTCCACTTCTGATAAGGCTCTCTGCTATTGCCTGGGAAAGCAGTAGACGACTGCCCAAGTGCTTGGGCTCCTGCACCCACATGAGAGACCCGGAGGAAGCTTCTGGCTCCTGCCTTTGAATCGGCACAGCTCTGGCCATTGTGGCCATCTGGGGAGTGAACCAGCGGATGGAAGACCTCTCTCTCTCTCTCTCTTTCTCTGTCTCTCTTTCTCTCTCTCTGCTTCTGCCTCTCTGTAACTCTGCCTTTCAAACAAATAAATAAATCTTTTAAAAAATAAATGAATCTTTTTTTTAAAAGATTTATTTGAAAGTCAGAGTTACACAGAGAGAGGAGAGGCGGAGAGAGAGGAGAGAGAGAGAGAGAGATTTTCCATCCAATGGTTCACTCCCCAGTTGGCCACAACAGCCGGAGCTGCGCAGATCCGAAGCCAGGAGCCAGGAGCTTCTTCCAGGTCTCCCACGTGGGTGCAGGGGCCCAAGGACACGGGCCATCTTGTACTGCTTTTCCAGGCCATAGCAGAGAGCTGGATAAGAAGCGGAGCAGCCGATTCTCAAACCGCTGCCCATATGGGATGCTGGCGCTTCAGGCCAGGGTGCTAACCCTCTGCATCACAGTGCTGGCCCCCAAAATAAATGAATCTTTCAATTCCATTTTCCATGAACCTTTTGAGGTACTCCTCTGTGTGTCTGTGTATATAACGTGTTACTTTTTTTGTTGGTAGAAATACAGATTTAAGAGATCTGAAGACTCTCTATGAATATTATGTGAATATTACGTATTTCACGCAAAAAGAAACCATACAGGCCTGCATAGAGCAATCTTCTACTGAAAACCTCTCCCTAGAGCATGCATTTGGTGTATCCTATGTTGGAATGCCTGGCTGGAGTTCCAGCTACTCCTCTAATCATACCCTGGGAGGAAGCAGATGATTGTTCAAGTACTGGGGTTCCTGCCACCCACGTGGGAGACCCAGATATGGGTTCCCGGGTTCAGCCTGGCAAAGACTGCAGGCCTGCGGGGAGTAAACCAGAGGACGGAAGATCTCTTTCCATTGGTCTCTGTGTCTGTCTCTGGTTGTCTTTCTGTCTTTCAAATAAAATGAAAATAAATATTTTTTTTTTACCCTCTTCTTACAGTCCTTAGGTGCTGGTCCTTGCCTGGGGGCAGGAGATGTCCCATTTGGGGCTACTGCACCCCAAGACAAAGCCTGCACTTTCAGCTCATTCACCTCATTCCCTGTCATGCTTTTATGTTTTTATTTTATTTTATTTTATTTTATTTTATTTTATTTTATTTTATTTTATTTTATTTTTGACAGGCAGAGTGGACAGTGAGAGAGAGACAGAGAGAAAGGTCTTCCTTTGCCGTTGGTTCACCCTCCAATGGCCGCTACTGCGCTGATCCGAAGGCAGGAGCCAGGTGCTTCTCCTGGTCTCCCATGGGGTGCAGGGCCCAAGCACTTGGGCCATCCTCCACTGTACTCCCTGGCCACAGCAGAGAGCTGGCCTGGAAGAGGGGCAACCGGGACAGAATCCGGTGTGCCGGCACCGCAAGGCGGAAGATTAGCCCATTGAGCCGCGGCGCCGGTGTGTGCGTGTGCGTGTGCGTGTGGGGTACACGAGTCGCGACAGTTGAACAAATCACAGGTAGTACAGCAGACATGAGACCTTTGTTCCAAAACTAACCTGTTTCCCGTGGTGGGAACTCTTTCTGTATGAGAGTGGAATTCTTTTTTATATTTAGATTGAATTCTCTGTTATTAAAGAAAATGATGGATTAGTGCTGGGGGACATAAGGCTGCATACACATTTTGATAAGGGAGACATAAAAATGCAACTCGGTCGTGGAAATCGGATAATATCTTGCTCTTCAACAGTCTGAGTAAGTCAGGACATACGGGTTGGGACAAGTCTATGTTTTATGGTCCTGATGCTAATGATATTCTTGTTCATCTGAGAGTCCAAAGGTGACCATTAAACCAGAAAAAAAGCAGAGGCAGGAGGGTCTCAATGCGAGGCTGACATAGAGGAGGTGCTGAGGAGCTATGAAAAAATGCATAAAAAAATACGCAATGCCACATTGCTGGCGGGAATGCAAAATAGTACAGCCACTTTTGAAAACAATATAATGGTGTTTTAAAACTTTATCGTGTCACTTAACTGTCCTGCTTTGAAAGATTTCTCAAGAAAAAAAATGGAAACAGGGGACTGGCATTGTGACGCAATGGCTTAAGCTGTTGCCAACTTCACTGTCACCCCACATGAGCACTGGTTCCAGTCTCGACTGCTCTGCTTCCAATCCAGCTTCCCGCTAATGCCCCTTGGAAAGCATCAGGAGATGGCCCCAGTGCCTGGTCCCCTGCCACCCACATGAGACCCAGATGGAGTTCCAGCCCTGGCCATAGCAGCCATTTGGGGAGTGAACCAGAGGAGGAAAGGATTCTTTCTCTCTGTAACTCTGCCTTTGAATAAAAACCAAAATTTATCTTTTTAAAATGCAAATATGTATCAACACATAGACATACACTCCAATTCCACAGCATTCATAATAGCCAAGAAAAAACCGAGAATAAGTGTTTCTTAGGCAAATGGACAATCAGATTCAGATTCTCACCATGAAATATGACACAACAAAGGAATGGAATGTTAATACACATTTCATCATGGATCAATCTCCAAAACACTATAGTAAGTCAACAAACTCAAACAGAGGGACTAAGTCCAGTATGCTTTCATTTATATGGATTTCAAAACAGCAAAGACAAGCAACACTGTTGGTAGGGATGGCACAGACTTAAAATGAGCATAAGGGGCATTTTTAGGATAAAGGAACTATTCTAATGCGTTCACCATGGGGGGGGGGGTTGTCATAAGATTGTGTACTATTGCCAAACTCAAGTGCTTAGGTGGGTGAATTCTATTGCATCTAACTAGTAACTTTATTTTAAAAATATGCATGGAAGCTGGCGTTGTGGCATTGTGGGTAAAGCCACTGCCTACAGTGCAGGCATCCCATGTGGTTGCTGGCATCCCACAGAGGGGCCAGTTTGAGTCCCAGCTGCTCCACTTCCAATCCGGCACACAGCTGATGGCCTGAGAAAGTAGTAAAAGATGGCCCAAGTGGTTGGGTCCCTGCCACACACATGGGAGACCCATAAGAAATGCTTGGCTCCTGGCTTTGGTCTGGCCTAGCCCTGGCTTTGCAATCATTTGGGGAGTAAACCAACAGCCAGAGGAGCTTTCTCTCTGTCTCTCCCTCTCTCTCTGTAACTCTGCCTTTCAGTCAATAAAATAAATCTTAAAAAAAATAAAAGTATGATATTCAGATTCCACTACAAACAAGTTGTAGAAGGAAAAATATCTCAATTATTTCTATATCTGATTACTAACCATGTGTACACAGCCAAATGGCCTCAGTCACCTATTTTCCTGAGTAGCTAGAATTATATCCAGCTTTGGAAAGTCCCTATTTAGGACATCAATATCTCCCACTCTGTAAGGCACTAACATCAGTTGTCTGAATAAGAATGGTGTCCCTCCAAAATCCTCAACACACACCCTTATCCCAGGAAATACATATGTGGATGGCAACGTTGGCATGCCAGGCAGGAATCAGGTGCGGCTGATACAGAACACAACGTCTACCACGTACCAAGAGCTTATTAGAAACAAGACACTTAGTTCTGCACTTATGTAACAGGCGTTCATCATCACAAGGCACACATGACTCCCCTCATTTCCCAGGTGAGGACAATGAAGCTGTCACCTGCCCAAATCCACAGGCGCTCTAAGGCCGGGCTGGGATACAACCCCAGATGGACAGACTGGAAAGTTAGCACCCGAAATCTCGTCCTGCTTAACTCCAGCATGCTCAGTGTCCAGTAGAGACCAAAACAGTGTGCCAAGTTCCCTCCCACAGACACAGAGACGTTCGACAAGTGCCACTCACTGCTTCAGAAATTGCAACACAGCCCTGTCTGGGCAGAAGGAACCCAGTTCCTGTACCTCGGGAAAGGAGAATCAAAGAACTGCGTGTTTAGCATGGGGGTGGCCCCTTCTCTTCCCACCGTGTTCCCGGCAGAGCGGCACAGGTCCGTGACCTGGGCACATCAACTTACAGTGATGAGCACGCTGTCAGATCTCATTTCCAGGGGCAGGCCTCTTTCCCAACAAAGATAAAGTCTACCAGGAGATCACTGCGGCAACAGCTGTCCCTGTCTCCGTTGCTGTTTCTGCAGCAGCCAAGCCCATCTGCACATGGTGCTCAGGATTTGGGGACGGAGCATCCCGAGCTTGTGGGAGGGCTCATTTGCATAGAGGTGGGTGGGCAGGGGTTTGCCAGCACATCTAAGAACTTCAGCAAATACACCCAGGAAGGAAAATTCCTTCATCCCTGTGGGTCCTAACCCCAAGCAGGGGGGCCTCTCTCTGACAAACAGTGCCCATCACAGCATCTCCTCCTGGGTTCTTTGGCCGAACAGTTGTTGAATTTGTGTCCCTGGGACCAGATATTGTCTTCAGCTGCTGCCTCCCAAAACAAACCTCAGGCCATCAAAGGGGAGAGACACACAATGCTAGTGGCTGACTCTCAATAAAACACAAAACTGGAAGGAAATTGTAGGAGGGCTGAAGAGGTCCAAGGAGAACATCAGGATTAAGGTGAGGGCTGCAATTAAAGTCAGTGACCACAAAGAGCTGTGTGCACTGGACAAGCCTCTTTGAGAGTATCTCCATCTATTCACCCTGAAGGTGGGGCTGCAACCCCTGCCTGATGCACTTCCCAGAGTAGCTGTAAAGATGGAATGAACAAGGATGATGGCAGCTGACATCTCTTGAGCTCTTGCAGCACAGTGTGCCTGGTGCCGTGCCAGGCATTCTGCATATATTAGATCATGTAACCTCCATGCAACACAGTGGGGTCGACACTGCAGAGTATCATTGTTATTACCATAAAGTGGGAGGGCTTATTGCCATTACAACCATTGCTAGTCCTTGCTCTGTGTAAATTTGACCCAACTGATTTGTATGCAGTGCCTTTCATAATACTCAAAGCAGTCTTATCAGGTCCATACAAGAAATAGCAAATAATTTTTGCATTGCAGGATGCTGCTGTTATATTCAGGGTTTCCTTTAACAGCCCCTATGACACCTGCTGGGGGTAACTTCTAGAACAGCCTACCAGCTATAGGACCAAATTAAGGCATGGATCAACTCTTGCTAACTCACCAAAAAAACATAACTTGCACTAGTGAGGCATCTTAATATTCCACTAAAGAAAAACAATGCAAATGATAAAAATATCTGCATACCCGCTTCATTTCCTAAAGAAAAGGAGAGAGAGAGAATCCAAGCCCAAGAACTTTTTGTCTCAAGAGCCAGGCGTCTGTGCCCATATTACTGTTACCACACATGGCAAACAAATGGGTGTCAGGCCCGAAATCCACAGGGAAGCCGGCGCCCCGAGTCTCCTTCCACCCCTCCCTCCCAGGATCTGCCACTTTTCCTCCTGCCCATGGAGAGACACAGCCCCAGGAGGACTTTGCTGCCGGAGGAGGCTCCGACTCCCAGCGGCTTTCTGCTTCCTCGGTAAGTGCCAAGACCCAGCAGATCATTAATTACGACTTCTCACAAATGGTTTCCCACATCCCTTGCAGGCACGCCTGTGCACTGGGAGGGAAGAGGATTTCTGAGCAGAAGTGGTCTGTGCTTCTGGCTGCACACGCCGCTCTCAGCACTGAATCTGCTCATGCGGGACAGAGGCCTTCGGGCAAGAGGGAACCCGCATCCGAAAATGAGTCTGTTCTTGAGACAAGCAGGGTTACAGAAACAGGGCTTGCAGCTTTTGAGAAGTCAGTAGCACAGAAGGAAAGGAGGGAGCTGCGGATAATTAGGACAAAGCAGTGCTGTGCTCACCACACTTCTGTTTCCCAAAGGGACGACTGCGTTCACGTTCTCCTTTGCATAAACGGGATAAACCTCTTCTGAGCACCCACTGTGTGCACTAGGCATTCTCCCTCTTAATCCTTGAAGCAGTATAGGGTTGGTACTGCTAACCCAGTTTACAGATAGGGAAGCTGAGCCCCATAGAAGCCGCAGAAGCAGGACTGGATTTCAGATCTGTCCTGCTCAAAATTCCTTGCTCCACTCATGACCCCACAATGCTTCACAAAGCCACGATGGGGTGGACATGGCAGGATAAATATCCCTACTTTAAGCTTAGAAAAGTGGAGCCCAGAGAATCTGTGTGGCCTTCCCAGGACACCCAGCCTTAATGAGCATTAAAACCCCAGGACGTTCCACCTCTCCCCAAGAACATGGAAATAAATGGCCTCAATGGACCATCAAGCAAAAGACAGGTGTGTATGAAGCAGATACAGGGTCATTAGCAAAGTGACATCATGCTGCAGTAGAGCCCGCACATCAGCCTCACTTCAGACCCAGCCCTGGTGTCTGCACATCACAGGAATTGAACAGCCATAGCTGGATCACAAGGTGGGCATCTAGGGTAAATTTTCAATGACGGCTTGGAATGTCTATCACCAAAGTGAAGGACTGAAGACAGTTCTGGGGAAACCTGTTCACGGGTCACTCTGTTAAGAACCTAGCACACGAGGGAAAAGGCAGAGCTGATTAAAGACATCCAAGCTCACCGTAGCCCACATTGGCTAGACCTCTCAACTGCGATCCAAGGGACACACTTCATACCTAGGCCTACCTGCCTGCTTTCACTCAGAAGGAAGACGGCTCTCATGACCCTTCCCAAAGATGATGGGTCAAGACTACCTGGAAATGTCCTGGGGCAAGGGGAGCTGGGACTGTGGAAGAAGCCACCGCCTGCAACACCGGCATCCCATATGGGCACTGGTTCGAGTCCTGGATGCTTTGCTTCTAATCCAGCTCCCTGCTAATGTGCCTGGAAAAAGCAGCAGAATGTGGATCAAGTGGTTGGGCCCTGGCTGCCCACATGGGAGGCCTGGATGAAGATGCTGGTTACTGCTTTCAGCCTTGCTCAGCCCTGGCTGTTGCAACCACCTGGGGAGTGAACTAGAGGATGGAAAATCTCTCTCTTTCTCTCTCTCTCTCTCCGGGTGTGTGTGGGTGTATCCCTTTCTATATATAACACTGACTTTCAAATAAACTAATTCATCTTCCTAAAAATGCACTAGGGTATTGTGGGGCTAAAGAAAGGGCATGCCTTGGAGAGTCACATATAAGGGATGGGATGAACACTTTGCATGACTACATGGGTGGTTATTCTACAGCTTTGCTTCTCTGTCTGAGGATCGAGGATCAACTGTTCTACTCCGGCTCTGAGGACCTGAGGTTTCAATGAGACAGTATAAGTGAAGAGGCTAGCACAATGCTTGTCACATCAAAGTCCCCAAGATTTCTCTGGCATTTAGAAGGGATCCACTTATTTGACAAATAGGACACAAATACAGCAATAACTGCAGTCAGGTTTCTGTTGCTCTTACGTAAAACAAATCCAAACTGATTCATTTCTCCATATTGAGAGGTTGAGGATTTTGGTTGCATTTAGTGGAAGGCTAGAAAACATGGCTTTTGAGTAGAATGAATCATTTTATAATTATGATTAATTCAGTCTGCATCAGCAATCATCTCAATATGGGTGTGACCAATGTCCAGAACCAGGGAACCTTAGGGTCAGAAGAAATGTCAGACATCCTACACCCTACACGGGATGTTGCCCAATTCCCATCATGAACACTTCAGCACTTTCTCTAGTTGGACAGCTCCGACTGATGCACCATTTCTCACTAACCTCCTGTCCCACTCCTGACCCTCCTCTTTGGATATAATTCCCCCTGTGGGCCACTTGGAATGAATCCTGTGCCTCCCCCTCTTAGCTATCTCTTCTAGCTGTTCAAACAAGGTGAGTCAGGCTTAGCATCCTCTTCTAGATTCTTCCAGAAATCCATGGACCTAGATTTCTTTCAGAATATGGAAAACTACACATGGAGGTAGCAACACTTTCTCTCTGTCTTGGGTGAGGTGAAAACTCTACAGACTCATTGTAACAAATTCCTACTATTTAAAAAATGTAGGATTCAACTCCAGCCCTTAATCATTGGGTTGCAAGTGCTCATCCGTTTGAAATGTACTTATTTGATTCGGAGTTAATTTTCTCCATGACTTTCAAAGAGTGGAGAGAGAGAGAGGAGTTCAAATTATATACTTATGGATCCAAGTCTGAGTCTCAATTATGCGTGGGAGTGCGAAGGTTCAGAGAGCACAGATAAAGCAGTACTAACAACAGGATGCTTAGCTGTCTCTGTCAGCCTCTGCTGCAGCCCAAGAAAGCCCTCTACCCTCACCTTCGCACTTCCCAAAGATTTTTCTGAGCTCTGGGTCCATTTTTCACCCACTTCTCTCCCAGCGGTGTGGTTACGGGAGAGAAAGGAAAAGGTCACATTTGCAGAGGATGCCGCAGCATCCAATTCCACCCTGAAGTCTGAGGCTGGTCTCTAGGGCCCCAAGAATTAAAACCAATGCAGTGAACTTGACTTGCATGTAGTTAATGCCATCTTAATAAGGTGAGAGCAGCTTGGGGATCCCAGGAACATGTAACTCAGGCCTTGCCATATGGAGCCAGCCTGGAATCTGTCAGGTTCACTTAGCACATCTTCTCTTTGGGGAGCCAGCCAGGCAATCACGTTCAGGGGGCAGAAGGGAGAGGCAAGGAAGGCGGGCAGGAAGGGGCTGTTGAAATATTGAAAGTAATGCTGGTAAAAAGCCAGATGCACACCTATCCCCCGACACACACACACACACACACACACACACAGCCGCACAGCCACACAAGGCTGGTAAACACTCCTTGCACAGACAGAACCTGGAGTTGAGGTACTGACAGTGATTTAGGGCTGTTTGGGGGATAGGAACCGAAATAGCTGGTATGAATATATGTATTTCAGGAAGAAGTAATAAGCGTGTTTCTCATTGTCAGTGGATGAACCACATTTGCATCAATGTCTTATTTCTGCCCTGAACAACCCAAGAGACAGATATAGCAATTCCAGCATCCACAAGAATGCCATTTTTTGCAGTTGGTTTTGTGATCCTCCTGTGTGATAGATCTTAAGAAAAAAAGTACTGAGGAAACGGCAGAGATTTGGGGGGGAGGGGAATAAAAGAACCCGATGTCAGAGAGCATGCTACCCCTGGTTCCAGTCTGACAGCGAGTGCAGGGCATGCTTCGCGACAAGCAATGGAGAGCCTGGGACTCTGCACCAATGCAATTCTCCCTTGATGGATGTGGGGGATCAGGGCATCTCTTCAGAGCTTTGGGAAAAAAGCCAGAATTGAAAATGTAATCTCCATTTCATACTTTTTGCTGATATTCAGCATAAAAGCAATGCTGGCTCGTGGCTGGCCAAATTCAATGCAATTTATATGCAGCCTCATACATCTTTTTGGGGGGAGACCAAATCCTACTGACATCCCCCAGCCTCTACAGCACAGAGTTGCAAAGGTGCAGAGTGATGCCTCACAGAGGGCTTCCTGGGGAATGAAGTGAGGGATCTAATTCTGTATGGTTTGTAGGATGTGCCTCCAAGGTGACATTTCCAGGGGCAACTGGGCACCCTTGCCCCTTAGAGATGAGGAAGACTTCATTTTCAGGATGGTGCTCATTTATCCCCTACTTCTGCAGAGGAATTGATGGAACCAGCTCGAGTGGCTTCTTGCATGTAACAATGGCAAGTTTCACTGCCTCACAATTGCAATGCTTCATGTGGGGAGAATGACCAACGTGTACTAAGACTGCTACGGGTGTCGGGCATTTTCAAAGGGCTTTACATACTTTATTATTGAATCTTCTCATATGATATGAAGAAAAGGTATGGCCAAGATTGATGAGAACCACAGCTTGTAATTGTGGAAATGAATATCAAACTCAAATAACTGGACTCCAGTGCCTTGTCTGAGTTATTGCATTTCATCAGCTCCTCGGGATGCAATTCTCAAGTCAGTTCCTGGGACACAATACACATTCAATAAATGTACCCCAACACCTTATAAGCAATTGTGGACATGTACAGGTATTAATATGTTCCAGGTGCTGGGATGGCTGCTTTCATGGTTTGGAACAATCCCGTTTTCATTTTCCTACAGGAAAACTGACACCCAAAACAAGCTCCACAACTTGTTCAAGCTCACCCCCACGCTAAGCAGCAAAGGAAAAGAATATACCCATGAGCTCAGATTCCAGAAGTTTCTATGCCAGAATGTTCATGTATAAGGCGACCTCCACGTCAACCAATTGGTAGCCCCGACACTGAAAACCAGACCACACACTTCTCCATTATTTTCCGTGGTCTAATCCTCTTCCTGCATTTCTGTGGGTTGACAGAAAATGGCAGAAAGGAACATAGAATCCTCCCAGTCTCCACACACAGTGCAGCCTCTTGAGAGGCACCTAGGACCACGGAAGAGGAGCCCACCTGTCTCTGCTGAGTGCTTATCAACTCTCCAAGGACTCCTGGCTTAGTGCACAACCTCTTCTGCTGCAAACACCTGGATCCTGCAGAAACCATTTGGACTACAGTCCCAGGACACACAGGCATCTCAGGGGAGAACAGTGGCTTGTCAGTGGCAAGCACTGCACAAATACTGCATGAATATGTCCGAGGAAATGGATGAATGCATCCAGCTAACTCAACAGTAACAGTTGGTATAAGTAGCTGTTCACTGCACTCAAAGATCAGAACCCTCTTATCACTCAACTGATTCACACCTGAACTCCTCCAAATCCACTTCTACTCTCATGCCATTTTACAGAAGGAAAGATTAAGAGTTATAAGGATAAAGTATTTATAACTCACCCAAAGTCACACAAGTCATGGAAGATGATGTCAGCGTGGCTTTAGCCAGGGTCAGGGAAAGCTGGCCCATGGGACTCATAAACCCTGCAAAAAACCATTTGGTCTGGCCCTGCCAAGGCATCCACAGGTGGGACTCAAAATTCAGCACACCTGTACTGGGCTTATTTATAAGCTGATAATTTTGTATGGTCCACAAATGATGTGATAAATATCCAAATGGCCCTCAGCAGAAAGAAAGGTTCCCCACTTGTAGGAGCCAGCTCCTGGATGGCTCACCAGGTCACTGGGGCCACTGTGAAATCCCACTGCACCTGCCAAAGGGAAGAATCTACCCTCAGGTGTCACACACTAGAAGCAGCAGTAAAATGACCTACACAGCACTGTCAGAAGGCACCAGGGAACCCAGAGAGGTGAGAAGAGGCCGTTTGTGGAATAGCACTACAGCTGGGAGAGATGGGGAGGTCTGCGTTTAATAAAAAGACAACACTGATTTCTCACTAGCATCTTAGCTGTTTATCAGGTGGCTCAAAAAGAGCTTGAGGGGAGCCATCTAAAGAGTGAGAAATAGATGGCTCTTGGGCACTTGGTACTTCCCTAGAACTGCTGTCCCCTTTACCCCTGGACTGTTCTGGGAAGAAAGCTGTTGTGAGATGAGAATGGAAGATCCCAACCACATTCTGGTAGGAACGCAGCAGAGAAGAGGGGAGGGAGAGGGAATACTCTCGCACTTGGAACATTCTCCCCCTGTGTTCTTTTTACCCATCCGATGTAGCCAAGCAGAGCTCCAAAACAGACTGAGGAGTCCTCCCAGTCAATCATATCACAGGCAAGCAAAGAGGAGAATCAGCAGATCACTTACACTGGGTATTTCTCCTACGTCCCAGCGCCTTTATATCTTATTTGATTCATCTTTTCAAGCAACTCTTGGAGACGTTCTTCCTCTCAGTGAAGATAAGAAGTCTGAGGATCAGTGGAGTTAAGAGCGTTCCAAAAATCACAAAAAAGCTAGTGAAAGACATACGCAAATCTATGTATCTTTTTCAGACTTCTAAGCCTCTGATATTAACACTGCAAAGATTTTTAAGCCTGTGATGTTAATATTTCCCTTGCTCTAAATAAGGCAATATGTACTTGAGATAAGTGCCTGCACGTTCAGGGGTGCATCCTATCATCCCAATATTTTTATCTAATAAGCTCCATGATTGTTGTTTCATGATTTACTGTGTAGGAGTGCACCCTTTTCATTTGATGAGTGTTTACAGCCCTCACCTATACTATATTCCTGTGGAATTGGGATTTTTTCACTTTTTACTTGTTGAATTCTTTATTTGTGACTTTGCCTTGGACTTGGCTTTAATGTAAAGTGATCACATGCTACTATTTCCGTGAGTATACGTAAATCTGCCATCTCTAGATTCATGTGCAACAGTGCTGCTAGTGGGGATTCTGGGGAAAACAAGTGAATTTCTGGGGAGGGAAAGTGTTGGGGGACATGTGACAGCAAACCCTACTTTGCAAGTTTGCACTGCACAAAGGTAGCATGTTAAAACAAAGTATTTTGTATCAGCATAATGTAATATTTCCTTTGAAAGTTTCGTAACACTGATATTCACACTTTCAATGCAAATGGTAGAGAACTCTGACCTCCAAATAAGTTAACCCAAAATCAAAGTTGCAAGAGGGGATTACTCTGAATGGGAAGATCATGTTGTTTACAAGCGGCCAACCAATAACCCAGGAATTTACACTGAAATTCTGTACAGCACTAGCACCCTTTTGTTCTAAAGGGGGGCAGTGGTGTGTACCTACATCTGTGACTATACACACATCCACAGCTATATGTTCCTATCTTTCATTTAAAAGAGAATCCAGGGGCAGGTGTTTGCCTAGCAATTAAGACGCCTGTTGGGACCCCCGTGTCTCATCTCAGAGTGTGTGAATTTGAGTTCCAGTGCAAGCCCCTGATTCCAGCTTCCTGCTCGTGCAGACCACGGGAGGCATCTGGTGATTCGTCAAGTGAATGAATCCCTGCCACCTATGTAGGAGCCTGGATTGAGTTCCTGGCTCCTGCCATTGGCCTGGCCCATCCATGGCCATTGGGGCATTTGGGGAGTGACCCAGTAGATAGGAGCTCTCTATCCATGTCTGTCTGTGTCTCTCTCTGACTCTCAAATAAACACAAAATGAATGAAAAACCATACAAGAGAAGCTACTATGGATAAAACAAGGAAGTAGTAAGCACGTTGAGTGGTCTCTGACTTTTTATGACAAACATCAGACAGGACGTGTTGAAGGGAAGAAATGTGCCAGGCACAGTGGCTAAGCCTCATCTGTACTCTGGAAAGACCCGGTCCCATGCCCCCTCTGCTCAGCCTCTCCAGTCTACACTCAAAAGGGCTTACATTTGACCCACGGAAACAGGGAACACCAAGGAATTAGGGCATGCCAAACCAATGACACTTCTTCACAGCATTAGTGACAGCCAAGCTTTAGGTCAAACCCTGGAGCTCCCAGACAGCAGAGGCTCACACGTCACTCTCAAGAGAAGACAACCGAAGGTCATAACCTCTCCTGTCTGTTTCATTTTAAATACATCCATCGAGGGCAAAAAAAAAATGGACAGAACTTCAAATCTTATTTGAGTTCAACATCTCTGGATTCTGCCCTTTTTTTGATCTAACATGCGTAGCTCATGAGTCGAGGAGCCATCTCTGCCTCCTTTCAGAATTTATTATAAATTAGGGAATATCATGACACATCTCTGGAAATGTTCTGAAGTAAACTAGACTGTATGCTCCAATCTGATGTATTTTAATGAGGGCAGATCAGCCACACCAGTACGACCCACAGCAAAGAAAATGAGCCGCGTCAGGGCTGGGCTCGACTCCCAGCTCTGCTCCCAATTCTCCCTTCCTGATAATGTACACCCTGGGAAACAGGGAGGTGAGGGCTCCAGTGGTAGGGTCACTGCCACCCACATGGGAGACCTGGATTGAGTTCTGAGTTGGTTTCAGCCAGGGCTAACCCCAGCTGTTATGGGCATTTGTGGAATGAACCAGTGGACAGAAGACCTCCCTCCCCCCACCGCCCCCACCTTTCAAACACTCAAATTCAATAAAATTTTTAGATCTTTTCAAAAGGAAACTAAGTCCGGATAACATTCTGGTTTAAGCTTTTAGAGAGACATCTGACAACATCTTCCCAAATCAAGAAGTACATCTACCTTTAAAAATTCAGCCCGGAAGTTCTACTTCAAAAAAACTCTTCTCATGGAGATAGTCACAAGGGACTTTAAGAAACTGTGATTTTGTTGGTAACAGCCAGAAGCTGTCATCCTCAACAAGGATCAGTGAGATCCTGGATGATAACGTCCCTCTGTGCAGGAAGTCTGAGCACCCAGTCCAGAGAGCACAGCAGGTGAAGACGCATGAGTAATGAAAACGCTCCCAAGAGTAATCGTAAAGCTGTAATTTGTGGTTACTATGGCTACCTGTGTGGAGACCGCTTGGGAAGAATATATTTTTTAAAGTCTATTTACAAAGGAGGCTCCTCATCACAAGGGTCATGCCAGCTTCAACATCCCTGCCCAACCTTGCCTTCCAGCAGCTGCAATCATCCCTGAAGGAATTTTGATGACACCCTTCCCTTTCCCTCTTCTCTTCTTGTCCCTGCCTTCAACATGAAAACCAAGAGGTTCACTGAGTTTTCTTTTGAATGTCCAGACAAGTAACAAAGACTCTAATAGACCAACCATCAAGGCGAAGCAACAGCCTAACACTCTCCAATATGTAGTACTTGCCAGAAACGTACTATTCTTTCTAAAAAAATATTGTTATTTATTAAGAGGTAGGGACAGACAGAAACAGAGAGCCAATCTGCTGGTTCACTCCCTAAATGCCTCCCACATCTGGAGCTGAGCCAGGACATAGCTAGCAGCCAGGAACTGTCCCCCACATGAGTGGCAGGGACCCAGCTACATGAGATATCACCTACTGCCTCCCAGGGTCTCCATTTGTAGGAAGTTAGAATCAGGAATGTATCCAGGAGCCAAACCAAGCCCCCGCCCCCCCCCACCGGCATGCTGGCAAAAAAAAAAAAAAAAGTCTATTTACTTATTTATATGTTCTTGAAAGGGAGAGAGGAGAGAGAGAGAGAGAAAGAGGAGAGAGGAGAGAGAGGAGAGAGGGGAGAGAGAGGGGAGAGAGAGGAGAGAGAGGAGAGAGGGGAGAGAGAGGGGAGAGAGAGGGGAGAGAGAGGGGAGAGAGAGAGAGAGAGATCTTCCATTTGCTGGTTCAATTCCTAGGTACCTGCAATAGTCGGGGCTGGACCAGGCCGAAGTCAGAACCACACAAGTGGGTCTCCCACGTGGGTGGCAGGGCCCCAGGTTCTTAAGCCATCACCTGCTGCCTCCCAGGTGCAGGTGCATCTGTAGGAAGCTGGATCAGAAGCAGAGATGGGACTTGAAGCCAAGCACTCCGGGATGAGGTTTGGATGTTCCAACCAGTGACTAAACCTGCTGCACCAAACGCCTACCACAGGAAGGACATTAATATATATTCATTTCATTCCTTTCTTTCTCCTGCACGTTACCTATTTGTGTGCAGTTGTTGTTTTTAAAATTCCACTGGGATCCAGACCAGCAGTAAGATCACGGACAAGATTTTATGTGGCACCGTGGGCTGAGCTATGGCCTGCAGTGCCAGCATCCTGTGTGGGCACCAGTTTGAGTCCCAGCTGCTCCACTTCTGATCTAGCTCCCTGCTAATGCACCTGGGAAGCTGTGGAAGATGGTTCAGTCTCTGCACCCACATGAGAGATCCAGAAGGAGCTCCTGGCTCCTATCTTCGGCCTGGCCCAGCCCCAGTTGTTGAGGCCACTTGAGGGTTGAACGAGTGGATGGAAGATCGCTCTGTCTCTCCTCCTCTCTCTGTAATGCTGCCTTCCAAATAACCAAATAAAACTTTTATAAAAAGATCTTCATATTTATTTTATCAAAACATTAAGTTTCAGGTAAAAGTTTGTGAAGTAGATTTCACTTCCATTCCCTAGCCTGCGTTCGCGTATTGCTCTGGGCTAGCTTAACCCGGTACACTTTTACCCTGGACTCTTATTCACAATCACAAGTCCACTCGTTGGGCTTGATCACAGGGAATAAATTCTGCTCCCTGAGGAAGCTACTTAGGGTCATTCTCTGGGTATCCTCTAACCTCATCCTTCCCTCCACACACCCACCCACCCTTCCATCACCCGTGCACCCTCCCATCCATCACTCCAGCCTATCACGTCGTGTGAGTCAGGTATTCTTCCAAGTTATGGGGAAGCAGGCACTGACACAGCACCTGTCCTGAAGGAGCTTTTATCCAGTGTGAGAGGAAGACGGGCGAATCAGTCCTTATTCTCTGTGAGAGAAGTGCATGATGGAGGGACCTGAAGGTGTGCTTGGGGTACACAGCTGAGCCAAGAAGGCAGCTTGATTCACAGTAGCCAAAAGGTGGAGACAACCCAAACATTCCTCAATAGATGAACACAAACAGAATGTGCACACAGAGAGACAAAGAACCACGTGGTTTCCTTTAGATGCGGCACCTAGTGTAGTCAAGTTTCATACACAGAATGAGAGCAGAGCAGAATGGGAGTTACCAGTGGCTGGAGGAGGAGAGAATGGAGACTGAGAATTTAATGAGCACAGAGTTGCAGTTTCCCAAGACAAAAAAAATCTGGAGCTGGATGGTGGCAATGGTTGCACAGCCATGTGAATCCAAGGTTCATCAAAAATTGGATTTAAAAAAAAAATGCTTACTTCCGTACAGATATTTTTATTTTTGACAGGCAGAGTGGACAGTGAGAGAGACAGAGAGACAGAGAGAGAAAGGTCTTCCTTTACCGTTGGTTCACCCTCCAATGGCTGCCGCGGCCGGCGCGCTGCGGCCGGCGCACCGTGCTGATCCAAAGGCAGGAGCCAGGTGCTTCTCCTGGTCTCCCATGGGGTGCAGGGCCCAAGCACTTGGGCCATCCTCCACTGCACTCCCGGGCCACAGCAGAGAGCTGGCCTGGAAGAGGGGCAACCGGGACAGAATCTGGCGCCCCGACCGGGACTAGAACCCGGTGTGCTGGCGGAGGATTAGCCTAGTGAGCTGCGGCGCCGGCCCCGTACAGATATTTTTAAAATCTATGTATTTTTCTCATAATGTGAATTTTCCATGAACTTTCTCAACATCCTCATACTGAATGCCACCGAGCTGCACACTGAAAAAGTGATTAAAATGGTGAGCCAGGCCTTGTAGCACAGTGGGCTGCCTGGCCATTTGAGATGCTGGAGTCCCATACCAGAGAGCTGACTGGAGTTCCCACTGCCTGCCGATGTCCCTCCAAAGGCAGTGGAAGGGGGCTCAAGCACCTGGACCCCGGCCACCCATGTGGGAGACCAGACCTGAGTTCCAGGTGCTTGGCTTCAGTCAGGCCCAGAGCTGGTTGTTGCAGTCATGTGGGGGAGTGAACCACTGGTTCATTCTCTGTCTCTTTCTCTCTGTCACCTGCTTTTCCAATCAATAAGTAAACATTTTTAAAAAATGGTTAAGTTGGTAAATTTTAATGTTCAATGCTGGCTCATCGGTTACGACCAATAAGCCACAGCCATGTAAGCTCTGACAAGAGAGAGCACTGGGTGTGAGTACCCATGGACACTTCTCTGAAGATCCAAAACTGTTCCAGAATGAACCATGTGCTAAGACAAAAAGCCTTCATGGGAAAAGCTGCAGGAAAGCTGAGGTGAGGAGGATGAGCTGCAGGCCCAGGCCGCGGGTTACAGCAAGGTCGTCAGGCAGGCTGAGAAAAACTCAGCCTGTTAGGGGCAGAAACGGAATTCTCCCTTCTGGGTGAGACAACGGCTCTGAGCTCCCAAACCGTGACGTTACACCATCTGACGAGACCCTACAATTCCAGCACATTCTCTACCCCTGGGCACGTGTGGGATCCCCTAAAGAAAAAAATGTTGCTTGTGATGCTTGGAGAAACCTAAGTAGCCAGAAAACCCCTCAAATAGTCCATTCTGCTCAAGGGCTGGCCTGATGCCACTTACCACAGCTTACAGCAACCTATTTTTAGGGACTCTGAACATCCTCTGCACGCATATGGCATCTGGTATCTATTTTACTGATAAACAAGTTCTTTGGATCCCTAAGTGGCTCATGCTGGGACCTATATCTCACAAGCAAGATGAAAGCCCTCACACCCTGGAAGTTCCATGTGTATCAATGTTAATAGCCTGATAGAGAAAAAGAAGCAAAGAAACTCCAAGGTGTTATTTGCAACTTGTCATGTAAAAGACACCATCCGTGGGACTCAAAAAATAAGCGGTGTGGTGAGCACCAGGAGCAGCGTGAGTTTATCTCCCTAACAGCTTGACACAGTGTCAACAATCTAATCGGGATACACGCAGGGGAGAAGAATTTATTGTTTTAATTATCATCTAAAGCTCAGGCTTCCTTTTTGATAAGGCCTTGGAATGCTCCTTCTTTGGGGTATTCCTAGTGGTAAAGGTGGCGTGAGTGTGCAGAAGGGAGCTTGCTCATTGTCTCGCTCCCTTGTGGCTCCTTTGATCCTGGGCACCAAGCAATTTTGCCGTGGAGATTTAATCCCAGGGTTTTCATACACAGCTTGTTACCTTCTTGCCAGCTCAACCAAGTTCTGTGATGCTCGCTTATTTGCAAGCAGCTAAGCTGATTCTCTTCTCAGAAGCTCAGCGGCTAACAAGCCGGAATTAGGCATTTTCCTCCTGCTTCGCTTGCTGTGAATGCATTGGATTCAGCTAAAGGTTTTCCCTCTTAGCAATAACCTGTTATCTGAAATGTACAAATTATGGACACACCAAGTTGAGTTCCATGACCACAGAGTTCCTGGGCTGAGTCAGCTCAGGCTCATTACTTTGGCTATAGATAGAGCTCTCTGGAAGCAAAGAGGATCCTCTCGAGATTGAAGTCGGGCAGGACAATCGTGGCTTCCAAGGGGATGCACTGGGAGCAAAGGGGGAGGCTGCCTGTGCACCGTGGAAAGATGTGGAGAGCAGCTAGGGACACACGGAAGCTGATAACTCCACATTCCTGCTGGAACACAATCTCATTTAATCCTCCAACATCCTAGCAAGGTCACTCTTATTACCACACCACATTTTTACAGTTGAATTATTTTGCTCAAGGTCCCACAGCTAGTAAATGGCAGAACTGGGATTTGAACCAACGTTTATTTGATTCCAAAATCCATGTTCTCTCCCATTATATTATACTGCCTTCTTTAACATTCTAGGAGCTGAATGTCCTCTATGGGCATTGGGGATTTTTCAACCACTGTGATTGTTACATCCCACTGTCCTCTTTGTTCAAAATGCATGTCTTTAAGGAAGTCGGAGGAGGCAGACAGAGAAACCCTCCCGAGACAGGGAGTGACCACGGCGATCGTCGGCTTGTTCCCAGCCGGTATCTGTCTTCGCCACTCTGAGCAGCCAGCCATGGGGGAGACACTGGGAAGTTCTCCTTGTCGTTATGCCTGTGTCGAAACCCCTGCTCTAGCACTTAGGGAGGATGGTTGCCTTGCCAGGGGATACTTCAACCACTGCCTCTGTCAGATACTTCTATTGTTTATCCTTGTCATGTATAGACTGACATACATTGTTTCCTAAACATGCTGCAACTACACAGAGGTAATTCTGGCCTAACACCAGCCCTGGAGCACGAGGACCGTCTTGGAAACATGTGCTGGTTGGATGGTTTTCGATTGTAGCTGAAGACCTCGGTTGCTCCACTCCCTCCATGGCGCATACATTCTACCATCTTGGTCTCACCCTGCTGCAACTGGTTCTCAGCTCTCTGGAAGTTTGGTACCCCCAAGCGTGTGCAATCAGACCAGCTCGAGATCACAGCACAGCTCCCCGGATGCAGTATTTCCCCCTGCACTGTGCAGACACTTGACCCCAGCATTCGATAACTCATGCATGTGAACACTGCACTTACGGCTGCGCAAGCTGAGATTCAGAAGGACATGTGCTGGCTAAGCATGTCTCACCAAGTGAGAGCAGAGGCAGGACCTAGGGCAATGACACTGCCCTGATCATGCACGCCTTATCTTCTTGGAGAGGTTCAGCTGGAAGCGAGACAGTCTGGAATGGAAGCAAACGTCATACTCGGGCCACCCGGGTCATCCTATGGCCAGGGGTGACTTTCGTAAACTAAGCCCCTCTTTTCTTATCTGCAAAAGGAAGACGTCACTGCCCGTCTCACAAGATTGCGGTGCGAATGCAATGAAGTGAGAAGAAGAAATGCAGTTAGAAGGATTAGCCTCACACGAAATAAGCACTCACTTAATTTAACCTTCATTACCATTATTAGATAGTAGAGGTCTGACAAACCGCGAACAGCAGTGGTATTATCTCTGTTTGCAATGCTGCAGAGTGGAGCTGTTAGGAGCCTTGTTCTATGAATCCTGCTTTTATTAGATGCAAATTACAACTGTGCTAGCTTTTTGGCAGTTGGATCCTATTTCTGACCCAGACAGTGAGTGTTCATTGTTGACGAAAGCCAGGCATCTCTGCTCCTGGGCTCAGCCCCGAGGCTGGCAGAGCCTGGAGACCATCCCTGAGCAGGTTTACTCCAGCCTAAGCTTGGGATCAGAAAATGGAGCTGGTGCATTTTCTACTTAAAACTGGGATGACGAGATCTGTTAGAGAGATGTCTGCTTCCAGTGATCCAGTCTGTCATTCTTCACAATAATGAAACCGCTCTGATGAGCACCAGGAGATGCGCTGGTTGGGCAAGATAACGTATTTACGGACAGACAGCACTGGACAGTCTCTACCAGTGCCGCGACTGGCAGGGTAGAACTACCTGGGGCATCTGCTGCAAAAGCACACCCCCAGGGCTCAGCGTCAGTGACTCTGATGCTCCAGCCTGAAGAGGAACCAAAGAATCTGCATTTCCCAAGTAGCCCATTGACTCAGAAGCAGCGATCTTCCTGACAAACACTGGAGGCAGTTGAGCATTACCACTGCTATTATTATTGTCTTAATTTCCAGAGCTGACACAAAGAGGCTGCCAGATGGAGTTGGGAAAATAATATGCGCTAAGCTACGGGAAAGCCTTCTTATGGAAAAGGAGCGATAATGGTGCTATTCATAAGCCATTCAACAAACATCTACTGAGCTTGCTATGTGCCAGATCCCAAGTAAGGCATGGAGCTATAAGAACTAAGATGGTCACAGATGCTACAGACTCATAAAGGACCCTGCCCAGCTCAAGAAAGCACAGAGACATATCAATGAACTATATATAGCATAATGAATTTGCACTTTCACGATGGCTAGCAGGAGGGGCTCTCTGAAGATGTGACGTGCCCGAAGTGAGCAAGTCAGAAAGGTCGCGCTGGCTTGGAGAAGGGTGCCAGAACAAAGGTTCACATTTTTCAGGACAAAATATGGAAAGGCCCTGAGGTAGGAAAACGCATGTGGTTCCCAAAGAAATGGAAAGGAAAGCACTGTGGCTGTAGCTTAACAGATCCAGTGGCAGAGGGCACACAGGTGTCACCGGGCTCTGAAAGAGGAAATGCTGAAGCTTAGGGCAGTTCCCCGGGAGAGAAGACAGGAGGTGAAGGGGTATTCTGGGAAAACAGATTAACAGCAGGAGGAAGACGCTGACACCACTTCATTTTGCAGAAGACATTGAATACCAATCAATCACGCGGGGCACCTTAATCACTTTGCATGCATGCCGTGTCTACAGCGATTCCTGTGAGGGGGGAGGCCCTTTAAGGGGGCAAGTAGACCCAGGCCACCCTAGGAGCTATGCCCTCAGGGTATCTTTTAGACCCTTCTGGATCGGTTCTGTAAAAGTGGCCACCATGTCTTGTTTGGTGTTGGATGTGACTGTTTTATAAGCTCTTGGCATCTTCTTTTGGAAGACAGAATCAGTGTTTAAAAGCAATGCTGGTCATTTTACTATGTTTCTGGATGTGACTCCAACTACCAAAGCCCGAACTCTGCAACATTACAGATGCTTGCATGGGTGGACATGAGGAAATTCACTGAGTAGACACTGACTGGAGTGGAGCGGGGATACTAAATGAATCCTGTAGTCCTACCTTGAAGGCTCCGGAGCCCAGTGGGCAGGGGAAGGGTATGGCAGTAGCTGAGTAAGTGGATCATAGAGGCAGCAGAGATGAGATGAAGATGATGCAGCCCATGCCACATGAAGGCCACACAGCCGTGGCCCATGCCACATGAGGGATGGACAGACATGATTCACGCTATTACAGATGGACAGCTGTGGCCATGCCACATTAGGAATGGACAGCTGTGGCCCATGCTATGTTAAAGATGGACAGCCGTGGCCCATGCCACATCAGGGATGGACAGCTGTGATCCATGTTACAGTACAGATGAACAGCTGTGGTCCATGCTATGTTAAAGATGGACAGCTGTGGTCCATGCTATGTTAAAGATGGTCAGCTGTGGCCCATGCCACAACAGGGATGGACAATGGAGACTGTGGGTAGGAGCTCAGTGTCACATCAACCTTGTGAGTGAACTAGAACAAGATGTTGACATCGTCTTCGTGTCCATTTTTACTGTTTTAGTGCAGACCATGAGAATAACAACAGTTCCTAGGATGTTGCTTTGTGCTGGATGCTAAACGATCCAATGACGTTAAAGTACCTGGTGTCGCTCCCCCTCTTCGTGGAGGAACGACACAAGACCCTGCGCTGTTCTTTCTTCTGCTTGGCCCTCCCCGGGTTTACTGCTGGTTCTTCCCGGGTTGGCTACTATCCCTTCCACCTCCGTGGAAGGGCAGTTCCCCCTGGCCACATTCCCCACTTCCGCAGGGGAGCAGCACACCGCTGGCCGGCTCTCTGGGGGCTGCACAGGTGTTCCTCAGGTAGATGTTCCCCTTAGATGTCCCCGGTGCATGCCGTCTCTCTCCTCCTTTATAGTCCTCCTCCGCCAATCCCAACTCGGCTGCCCACACGCCGAGTACGCTGCTCTCCAATCAGGAACAAGTCCTACAGTTTATCGGTTGAACTGGAGGCAGCTGTGCGGAAGCTGTTTACTTCTCTCCCAGCGCCATATTGTGGGAGAGCAGATGCATAGAATAAGTCTTAATTCCAGTAACTCAGTCTAGTCCGGGCTGCTCCCCACACCTGGCATTGAGGGATATTATTTAAACATTGGCTACTGCCATTATGAAGGTGATCTCTATTCGCATTTGTCATAGTTAGGATTGTCAGGAGATCACTGTGGTGGGTAGAATGTCCCCTCCCCAAAAGATTCCCATGCCCTGAACTCTGGAACCTCTAACTGTGCTACTCTTGTTTCAAAAAGGATGACTGGCTGCAATGCTGCTGTCCCTGGATCCACTAGAAATTTATATGTTGAAATCCTAACGCCCGAGACATCAGCAGGTGCGACCTGCGGGAGGTGACTGGGCCAGCACAGTGGAGGGCTCACCACTGGGAGTGGCTTCCTAAAAGATGCACAGAGAGCTACTCCACCCTTCTAGCCACAGAAGGACGTGGCAGAAGGGACCCTTTATGAACCAGAAAGTGGTCTGCAGCACACACTCAGTCTGCCCTCACTGTGGACTTGGACTTGCCAGCCTCCAGAAGTGTGGGAAATGGATTTCTCTTGCTTTTAATCCCCCAGTCACTGGTATTTTGTTACAGCAGCCTGAACAGACCAAGACAAAGGGAGTGCAGATGGAACGAAGGTTTTTGGATCTTGATATGGGGAGCTTATTCCGGATTATTATCTGGGTGAGCCCACTGTAATCACAGAAGCCCCCTAAAAGTAGAGAATCCTCTCCCACTAGAGCCAGCCAGATGTGGCAGAGAGAGCTCAGAAGTACAAAACAGAGAGACTCAATCAGCTATTGCTGGAGCGGGCGGGACGTGAGGAGAGCCAGAGAGGGAATGCAGGCCGTGTGCAGGGCAGGAGCCGTCTCCCAGCTGGTAACTGACAACTGCCATCCCCGTCAGAGAGTGAGTTAGACCAGCCGGAGTGAGCTGCAAGTGGGCTCCGCCTCGCAGACCTCTTCTCCAAACAGAGGACTCAGCCACACCGCCCTGAGCTCCAGCTTCTAACAAACAGGACCGTGAGATAACAAACGGGCACTGTTAGGTCCTGCTAAGTCTGCAGCAGCCAAAACGCAGCAGCAACTAGTACAGTCCCACGTGGATGGAGAACGCACACTCTGGTTGCCTCCCCAGAAGTGCGGGGCTGGGGGTGCTGGCATCCACAGCCTCACGTATGTAGCAGCCTCATCTATGTCAGACCCGACATCAGGAGGAGACCCCAAGAGAAGGCGCTCGCAGTTCTCTGCCCACGGCTCGCTGGTCCGTCCTCGGGCAGGTCAGTGGAGGAAGCAACCATGCAGGCATCTCGCAACACTCCTGAGAATGCGATGAGAACAAACTGGGGGGAGGGGAGCTCTCCAGAGAGGATACCAAGGGCCCCAGGGTACTGAGCACTCTGGAGGCTGTGGCACAAAGCAGCCCCACCCTAAATTCTAAGGTCAGCACTCAGTACTTGTGAAGAACAGGTGAGCTCTTAAGCTGGGTGTGTGCTGCCAACACCCCATTCCCAGATTGCCTGCTCCACCCAGCGGGCGGGGCTGGGATGGGTTCATGTGAACTCTACAGCTCTGGGAGAAGCAAAATGAATAGGAAGCGAGATCAGGCATCTGAGGGGGGCCATTTGGCGGCAGCAAACCCACACTTAGGCCCAGCGCAGACTTGCAAAGTTTAGGCTCAGACACTGCAGGTTAATTGCACGAAACGTCACAGTGTTGCCATGCGTGTCAGTCATTGCTGACTGTTTCTAGATGAAAGAAGCCCAAATGCACACTCACTGGCTGACGCCCTTGACCTTCAAGGGAGCGGGGCTTCTCCCCATTGTCAGGGGGGATAAACCTTGAAGACTCTGTCCATGGGTCCCAGGATGAGGCTCTGGGCCCGTAGGCAGAGTGTCAGGTCCCACCTCTGCACAACCAGGTCAGACACTGTGGGAGTGGGACTCAACACTCTGTGATTGACAAGCCTCCAGGTGATTCCGAAACAGACTCAAGTTTGAGGGCAACGGTCCTAAGTTAGTCCCGAGACCCCATTCCTTTTGCTAAGTGACTGAGGAAATGGCATAATCTGGCCACCGAGATGTCACGGGAGACTTTGGAGAAGCAAATGGTCTGCTAAGGAGTTTTTCCTAGGAAGTCAAGACCAACAGGAGTATTTTCTGTTCTTTTTCTGGGTGTTGCTGTCTCTGTGTGATGCCTGGAGCAATGGTAGCTATCTTAGTTCCAGGAGGAAAGCCAGCCTAAGAAAATAAACACAATGGGAATAGGATGTAGGAAAAGCCTGAACCCTTAATGATGATTCCAAATTGCTCATCCATCTGAGTTAGCTAATCCTAGAACAGCCTCACTTTCTTGAATTCTTGTTTCAGACGATTTTTTGCTTCAGTTTCCAGTTACTTGCTGCCCAAACAATCCGACCAATAAACATTTTAAAGGTCTTTTTTTTTCTTTTTTGGTATTTAAGGAGTCATTAGTAGAACACAGAAGTCTTTCACAGGTTGATAAAAGTAATAACAAATGGATATACATTATGGTTTGTAAGATTTTAAAGAAGATGGACTACCATAAAAGTTTCCAAACCGTGCTGGTTTTATTTTCCAAACCAAACTGAATCTGGGAAAGATTTCTGGTGCTATTTCCAGGTGCAAGCAATAATTTGGAATGCCAAAGTGCTGCAATCTCTTGGCCATTTCCATGATTTACAGACACAACACAGAATATCTGAAACCAGAACCGCCCCCCCGCCCAGTTCCAAGCCGAATGGTTGCCATGCCAATAACCTTTCCAATTTCATGTGCTACGTGCAGTGCTCCGATCAGGCAACTCGAAACACACAACAATCCAGGGCTGGGTCTTTCTATCTTCTTCCACTCCCAACGGATTTTTGGAAATTCTCACTTCCACAACAATCGTCAACTTTCCAAAGAAAGAAGGAAGAACGAACCAAATGCATTTTATACCAAAATAGAAAGTGCATAGTAACTGCCCATACCAAGCAGAATGAAAGAGTCCTTGGACTTCCCTCAGAAAATTTGTCTCCAAGTATAACAATCATTGGCGTCCATGCATAAACCTATGTTCTGGAAAGCAGACCTTACTATTAATACTAACCCCAAGGTCAAATGAGCCCTTTTATCCATCTACCCTCTCATCCATCCATCCTGCCATCTATCTATCCACGCATCCGCCCATCCATCCATCTATCCACCATCCACCCATCGGTTTCATCATTCAACAAATATTTAACAAATGCTTGCCCTGTGACAGGCACTCCAGGGATACAGCAATAAATAAAACAGACTAAAACATCTGCCTTGATGGAGCTTACCTACTAGTGGGGAGAGACAGACACAAACAACAAATGACAGAAGCAGTGGGGGGGGGGGGAAGATGAGTGGATGGTGAGACACCTGGCAGGAAGGGAGGGCGTGTGGAAGTGAGGAGGGGTCTGACTTCACAGAGGGGTCAAGGACACCCTGACGGGAAAGATTTCACAGGAGCTCAGCTGAGAGGGAGGGGCGACTGGCAGTGGACTGGCAGAAGCGCAGTGACTGACAGGAGCTTAGGAGGACAGCACTTGTGTGACATGTAGGAAGAGCCCAGGGCAGTGAGGAGGAGGGCGGGCCTGAGAGCAGCAGGCCTGGGAGACCCAGGGCCGCTTCCCTTAACAACGACAGCACAGAGCGACAGTAAAGCAGACACGTGAGCAGCGGCAGGTGATGTCACGGTGCTCTCTCAGCTCACATGGAGCCCTGCGTACATACGAGAGGCGCTCTGCCTCTTGGGGGGGGGGGGGCGGTGTAATTAGCTGGTCAGAGAGGGCGGGACCAGGCACACCGCACCCCAGGCAGAACCAGACAATCCCAGCATTCACACGGCGGCAACGGGCGGGTGAACTGCAAGAGCTGAGGATTCATTGTGAAGACACAGGACCCCTGCCTTTGCAACACACACGGCCCAGCTGAAGAGACACGTGGCATCCCCCATGAAGGGGAGCACGGAGAGTCGGTCAGAGCCAGGGACAGGGAGTCTTGTTTCAATGTCGAGGGAGGATCATGCAATGCATTCCCAGGGAAGGAGTACCCGTGCTGAGGAAGTTTGGGCACGGAAGCCATAGAGGTACTAGAATGAGGCCTGGGAGTGCAGCAGCCCAGGGAGCAGCATGTGCAAATGTCCTGTGGCAAAGCAGTCACATTTATTGGAGGGACTGAAGAGTGCTGCTTGGCCTGGCAGGGGGCTGATGAGCCTGCAGGGCTCGCCTGGTCATAACAAGGATGCCAATCTGCCCCAGCTTTTTGTAAGATCATTTTAGCGGCTCGATGGGATACCATGTGCTCCAAGGGGAAACCGTCTGGACTGGACCACAGGCAAGAAGACAGGGGTCTATTTTGGATGTTCACAGAGGGGACTGGGGAGGGCTGTATCAGGCTGAACATCTGTGGGCAATGGAGCTAAATCTCTCCAACCAGCAAAAAAGGTCTGATCCCCAGAACTGGAAACACGTCACAACACTCACAATCAAAAAACAGGTTAAGGAGGAAGAAACAAAGGCTCGGAGAGCTGCAGGGATGCCCCAGGGTCAGAGCGGGAAGAAACCCACACCCCCTTCCGTGGAATTACACAGAAGGGAGGAAAGCACGCAATGCACATTCACATATGAACAGACATGTTACACACACGTATGTTTCCCACTCATGCAATGCCAAGGCCAGGAAGATAAGACTGACAAGCCAAAATGAATTTCAAAGTGGTCATTCTTGAATTAAGAACCAGGTCACCACTGTCACAAGGCCCAGGGCCTTGGATGGGGACTTGAAGATAGCACCTGCTACGTGCTGCTACGGCATCTGTGGCTTGGCCTGCTGGAGAGTCAGGGCTCCTGGCTGCCCTCACGCACTCCCGTCGGAATGATTTTAAGGCGTGCACTCCTAGAGGATGGAGAGCTAACAGGTGCTCCTGCCTGCAGGCTCAGGGCTTGAGAACACCCTGAGATTTCCACCCCTACCTGCCATTCTGTGGCTCCTAGAGCTGGGCAGAGCCACAGCGCGGATCTCTATCGAGTTCAGGAAGGTGGGCACTCCAGGACGCAGGATGACCACCAGTGAGGGAGGCAGGACACACCTAAAGCTATGTTCTCCTCACCAGAACACCGCCCACTCCCACCCCCCACGTACCTGTAAATCTCAAAATCAATCTGAAAACGACTTCTCAGAACAGATTACAGAAAGATTTCGTTACGCCAAACAGGATAAAGCGCAGAGGGACCTGGGACCTTGGCAAACGATGCTGGGCGTCGGAGCTGCATGTCGTGGCTGTGTTTACAGCTTTTCGGCTGAGTACTTAGTGTTTGCTTTGGAATTAATCCAGGCCCATAAAACAACTGATATATCAACACAGAAGATGTACTTGAGCGACTATACATTAAAAGGAGATTCACCTCACAATGAGAATCCACCCACAGCCTGGAGACTGAAGCAGGCACCTTCCTACTGCTACGGCAAAGCCCTTCTTTGGTGTGGACTATCAGGAAGGGGTCTTTACACAGGGTCACTGTTAAAGGGACAGGGACTGTGGTGACATCAACCCTTCATAGAGCATCGGCTCCTTGATAAGGACTGGCTGCATTTTGCCAGGACAGGTACAAAAGGAAGATGTGGGGTTCCTGGTTTCCAAATCGTAAAGACTTCTAAATACAGCAGAACACCCTTGGAACTCGTAGAAGTGTGGGACTCTGGGCAGGTTCCATGCCCAGGAGGCTGGCGCTGCCCTTAATGAAAAGGATTCAAGCTGACGTTTCCAAGAAGGGAATGTTAATGGTATCCACACAGTGTAAGAACAAAAGGACATGAGCAATCCACAGACT
This sequence comes from Oryctolagus cuniculus, assembly GCF_964237555.1. NCBI lineage: Eukaryota > Metazoa > Chordata > Mammalia > Lagomorpha > Leporidae > Oryctolagus > Oryctolagus cuniculus. The sequence goes on from NC_091450.1 coordinate 28,625,927, forward strand.
CCACGCTGGCCCGCAGTGAGCTTTCAGGACAATAGTGACTGTGAACACATTTCCTGCCGCATCCTAAGAAACTGTGTCTGCGCAAGTACTTAAGATTTCTGTACACCCAACTCTGGAGTCTGTTACATTCTTGCATAGAAAACAAGGCTGGTCAGGAACCCATACCCGGCAAGGAGCTGGGGAGGGATGAGGCTGTTGCAATGTGAGGTGTGTGCCTACGAAGAGGGTGAGTACAGGAGCAGAGCAGACTGGGTGTCACACGGGGAAAACAAGGCACTGTGGTAGCGAGAATGTAAGCATTTGGTGGCTGCAGGGGCTTGGGGTAGAGCATCTCACTGCTCCCAATGGTGCTCCAGGCCAGGTGTAACTGTCAGCTCCACCAGGGCAGAGAATACACCTGTCTTGTTCACTTTCCAACCCCTGTGCCCAGCATCTACCGCCACACACTTAGTACTCCATTGCGGTTGAGTGAATGAACGAACTCACAAGGAAAACATGGACAGCAGGCTCTTCTTGCGGGAAACCAGGTTGGGCAGGCACTGCCTGTGGACAGAAAAGCCACTCCACAACCTAGTGGCACCTCATGTGAGTGCCCTGGGCCTGTCCTTGCACTGAGGGCGTCCTCCAAAACCAGCGATAGAAGGGAGAGGTCAAAGACAGGAAGACCCAGATTGGTGACTTCGTGTGCTCACGGCAGAGACATAGATCAAAAGACAGCCAGACCTAGGCTGAGGCGACAACCTCTCCCTCCATCGCCTCCCTCAAGTTCCTTCCAAAGGCTGTCTGCTGCACAGAGTCCCAGCGATTTGCCTTTTTCACTTTCTTGACCCAACCAGAGCAGTTGACATCACGCACCTCTGAGTGGCTTTTATGCACCACAGCAGATAGAGGGTTTCATCCAAACGGTGACTTGGATTCACTCTTTCTTGTGTGCCTGCGATTCTCTGTCTCATGAACCCAGCTCGCTTGCATGTATGATAGCCTAGGACACATACATGTCTGGGAAATAGGGAGAGGAGCAAGGGTAAGGCATGGCTGTGACCACCTAGCTTAGGGCCCCACCTTCGTGCAAGAAGTTTGAGGAGACTCCAGCAAGACATCAATGAAGGAGGGAGCCCACCCCATCCACCCCTGCAGCATTCTGTCCATTGGCCCTAGGGATCTTCTTTGTTTGCTTGTGACTGTGCTGTTTTATAAAAACATTACTAATTAATTCATCTGTTTATTTTTATTCGAAACACAGAGAGACAGAGTCAATGAGAAACCTTTCATCCCCAAATGCCCCCCACAATAGCCAGAGCTGGGCCAGGTTGAAGCCAGGAGCTCAGAACTGAAGCTAGAGCTAGGTCACCTTAGATTGCTGTGCCAGTGGCCCACAGAAAGCTTGAGTTGGAAGCAGAGATACAACTTGAACCCAGGCACTCCAACATAGGATGTGAGCAGTCTAATAGCATCTTAACCACCACACCGATGTCCATGCTGACCGTAGGACTCCACCTCCCCACCAGGAGACCAACACTTCCTCCACTCCCTCTTCACCAGGGCAACCTCCATCCTACCTGGAAGACTCTGCTCCGAGTACACCTGCTCTCGGAAAGCGATCGCTAAGGCCACAGACATTCCTCTCCGCTTGACACATGGATCGCTGGTTAATTCGACGCCCACCTCCCTGGCCTTGGCATTTCTCAGTGGCAAGGGTGCTGCCCTACACAGGCATCCTCAGCGTCTTCACTTGGTGTGCACTGGATGCTTATGACAGTTCCCACAGCCTTGGACCTCACGGAGCTCCTGGCCGCAACACAAACACAACAGCTCCTGGGACTGACCTGCTTACAACACTTCAATGGGTCCCTATGCTCAGCTCATAAAGCTGGTCAAGACCCACAACCGATAGGGCTGCCCCTGCCCACGTGTCCTACCTCGACTTGGGCCACTCTGCATTTTGCCAGCACCGCTGTGGGGACAATGGCTCCTCCCTTCGCTCACGCTCACTGATGTCCTACACAGGACACGTCCTTGACATGTGTCATCCTCACTTCCTGGAACGCTCTCCCCACGCTTCCTGAATGGCTCCATTGCTTTTCTCCTTTTGATCCCAACACCAACATCCAAGCTTTCAGGAAGCCCAGGACCAACCCAGCTGAGACACATAGCATGCACCACTACTGCAACTTTACAGTTTTTAATGTGATCTTTTTACTTGGGTCTTTCTCTCCCACTGCATTCTAAGACTCTTTTGCTCATCTGTAAATCCTCAGCACCATAAAAACTGCTTGATACATTCTTCAATCAATAAAGATATTGATCCACACCTTTCCACAGGTGAGATCCCGGGTCTAGCATCTATTTGTTGTGTGTGTGTGTGTGTGTGTGTTGCTGATAATAGAGTGACAATGCTCTCTATGATAGGAACAGCGATCACGTGCATCCCAGTGACAGAGAACCGATGCACCCTCATGGAACACGAAGCCTGAGACCAGTTTAGGCTGAAGGGGACATGCCAGGCACGCTGTGTGGTTCACAGACCTTCCAGCAATTCAGATCACCTACGTGCTAATCTGGGCCGATTCATTCTCAAATGATGTATTCTTGTGGAAATTGTCAAGCTACATTGTTACTCTAAATAGAATATTACTAAAGTGCTTTAACCAAGCCAGCTGGAAGGCCTGACATTTCATCCATATTGTTATTTATATACATATTTACAGTTGCCACCTGCCTGTGACTTGGCTCTCTCATAAAGTGGTGTTGTTCCCTGTTTCATTATACTTTGACATTTCACTATAACTACATTGTTTCTCATTCCTTAGTTTCCAATTGCTCGGCAGCCACTCTTGAATTATATTGCTTTGGTAATAGAATAACAATCTTTCTCTCTGGTTGTAGTAGTCTCCCTCTCATATTCTCCCTCTCTCCCTTTCTCTCTCCACCCCTCCCCCCCATACCCAGATGGTACAAATGGTTGCTGGCACATGTAACAATTATAACACAGCTTCTGCTGCATAAATGAACCCCTACAAACCCCACTGAGTTAGATTAGATTAGGGAATTGGGAGGTGAACAGGAGGGCTGGCCAGTGGTCTCAGCTGAAGCCAATGCATATTTGGTCTTGCCTCTACGAGATGGGAAATAAATGCTTCCTGCCCCAGGACGCTGCAGAGAGCTCTGCTTCGGAAAGAATGCACAGGAAGGAAAGCCAACGACTCAATTAAGGATGGGTAGGTTTGATTGCAAAATATTAGCATAGTCCAATCTCAGCTCACTTGCAATGTAAAAGCTAGACTCCAAGGACAAAGGGTGAGAATGGGTAGGAGGGCTGGGGACCCCTATGCTATTGCTCATATTCTGTTTATACACTGAGCTGCCTGGGGTGGTGCACTGGGCTCATGTGAGGTCTCACGCACCAGATGCATAATAAAGTCAGCTCACCCAAACTCACAGCTTTTCCTCCTTTCCAGTCTCCGAAGCTCTTTCAAACTCCCACCCCTCCGAAAATAAAAACCCACTGTATTTGCATTCAGTACAAGAATGAAGCAGCTTCCAAGACGACTCTTAGAAAATGTGTGCATCAGTATCCAGTAGAGGCCCTCAGAACTTAATTCTGAGGAATTCCAATGTATAAGGTCCCACCCAGGCCAGCATTGTGGTATAGTGGGTTAGGCTGCCACCTATGACACCAGCATCCCTTGTAAGCTCCAGCTTGATTCCTGGCTGCTCCACTTGCAATCCAGCTCCCTGCCACTGTGCCTGGAAAAGCAGCAGCAGGTGGCCCATATTCCTGGCTCTGAGGCTTTGGCCTGACACGGCACTGGCTGTTGTGGCCATTTGGGGAGTGAACCAGCAGATGGAAGATTTCTCTCTCTGTGTCTTCCTCTCTCTGTGTCTCCCTCCCTCCCTCCCTCTACCTTTCAAATGAATAAGTCTTTTTTAAAAATTATATATATATATATATATATATATATATATATATATATGAGATCCCATCCGAAAGGGCTCCCTAGAAATCATGTGTCCCCCAGCCAGAGTGCACCTTCATCCTCCCTGCCCTGCCTGGCTGCTTCCCATGCAAGGTTCTGGTCCATCCAGCGCTTCAGCTGCAGTCTCCCCCTTGTCACTCGGGACCTCCAGCTGCCCGAGTTTACCACTCAGAAGCAAACCCCAGGTCTCAGCTGATTAGAACAGTGATTGAAGGAGGCAGTCACTGCCCTGTTCCACGCCTCCGAGCTCCAGACACACCCATGATCCGGCTCACTTACCTGATCTCACAGTCATTGGGGATCTTGGTGGGATGTGTCTACCCTCCCCAGACCCCTGAATCCTTCAGCTGTCCCGGGGTCCCTTCAGGGTCTCGTTGGCTGCCAATCTCAGCCCCTCAACTCTTACTCTGATAGCCTGAAGAGCTGATCTTAACCTCTGTGCCCAGCACCCAGGAGGTGACGGGGAGGTGCCAACACCCTTCTCCCCACATCCCATTCAAGAGAAGAGCGGCAGGGCGGGTCTGGGGAAGGACATGAGTCTCACACACACCAGCAACTTCCTTTCCCATCCTTACACACTCAGCTGCCTCGAGCATCTTATTATTTTATTTTAATAATTTTTTTTTCTATTTATTAGAAAGGCAAAGTTACAGGGAAAGAGAGAAAGACAGAGACAGAGAGAGGTCCTCCATGCTCTGGTTCACTCCCCAAATGGCTGCAATGCCCCAGGCGAGGCCAGGAGCCTGGAACTCCATGTGGGTCTCTCAATGGGATGCAGAGGCCAAAGTACTTAGGCCATCATCTGCTGCCCGCCAGGTTCATGTGCAGGGAGCTGGATCAGAAGGGGAGCACCTGGGGCTTGAAGGGGAGCCCACCACATGGGATGCCGGCATCACAGGCAGTGCCACCACCCACTGTGCCAGAATGCAGGCACCCAGCCACCGCTTTTCATCGGTACCCTAAGGAGGCCAGTGGCCACGTCCTCACAAAGTTCTCATTCTTGGGGCGTCTCTTCTCTGCGGACCAGCTCCCTGGAACTCTCCTTTTTTGTTCCTTATCTGTCTTCCTCCTTCTCCTCCCCTCTTTGACAGTTCATGCAGGGTTCCCCTGACATAGTAATCTCTGCTGTCCATTACTGCTCTTCCATCTTTCACCACAGTCCTACACATCAGGGGCCAGGACGATGGGGTCTTGACATCGACACCTGGAGAAGCTACTACAATATTCTTATCCCAAATGTCTTTCCTGCTGGCTCCTTCTCCCCTCCCTGATATTACACCACTCGAAGCAGAGCTACTGTTCTCCACCTCTCTGCTCGCCTCTCTTTAATAGCACCCCTTTAAATGCCTTCAAGGCCCTCACAGTTCGGACTCATAGCCTGAATGCCATCAAGACAAACCCCCAAAGCATGTATGGCCCAGAAGCAGTGTTCTACCTGATAAATGCAAACAAAAAAGCATATTTCTTTTTTCCTAGAAAACAGTATCCATTTGACCAATTCTCCCAGAGAACCCACTATGCGCCAGCCACTGCTGGGGGCACAGGGAACAAAGAGTGTTGAATTACGTGCAGTTTCAAAGTCCAGGGAGGTTGGGGAAGACATGGTGCCCAACACACAACTAACAGCAATTTGGCATCGCAATGAAACTGCAGAACAAGGTGGTGTCGGATAGATTATGATGCACGCAGCCAGTTCTTCCTGGCCAGGGGAATTTGAGTGGTGCCTGGGTGATAAAGATCCAGTCCTGTAAGACCTGGGCAGAGAAAAAGGGGGCAGCGCAGAGACCCTGAAGGTGGACACAAGGACAAAGAGAGACTGTCTGTCGATGGCTCAGCATCAGCAGCAGCTCCACGTCTGATTCCAGAAACATGGGACGCCCCCCTGCACACACACACACAGGGCAAAGCTGCGTGGCCTCTGCTTCACAGCCTAAGCTCTCAAGTGACCGAGAAGACGGAATGACCAGTCGTCCAGGACAGCCCCCAAGATCCTCCAGGACAGCACCTACCCACATGTTTGCTACGGGACTCTCCAAAATCTCGTGGAAACCCCAAGACACGGAAATGAATCCCCCTTTCCCAGACATACCCCTGCTGTTCTCTTCTAAGCCACAGCCTATGCATTTGTCCCTCGAGACCCCTCCACATCACACAGTCACCACCAGCATCCAGAACTCTGGACGCTTCCTGCCCCTAGACCTGGAGCTCCCTTTCCCAGCCCAGGAATGTCCACAAGAACCAGCTCTGAGATATTAGAGTGTCTGGAAAAACCACCCATCCATCAGACCAGCCTGTTGAGCTTCTAATTGACTTTTATTACTTCCCTCTCTTGCCACCTCCTTCTCCACTACCTTATCTTGGTTTCCTCGGTTGCAGAGTTTCCCTCCTAAAACTTCCCGCCCACCTGGAACCGCAGACCATGCCCTTGCCTGAAAACAGGGAGTTAGCTGATGCAATCAGTTAAGATGGGCTCCCCGTGGATTAGGCTGGGTCCTCAGTGCAGTGACACAGGTCCTCACGCCACAGGCAGGTGAAGACACAGACACAGCAGGGGGAAGCTGGAGGCAGACTTCAGGGATGCAAACACGGTCAGGGGACGCCCAGGTCTGCCTGAGTCCTGAGAAGATGGCGAGGGGCACGGGACATAGCCACCTGCAGAGGTCTCTGGAGGAGCCCACCCTGGCTGCACCCTCACTCCAGACTTCCACGCGGATACATTTCTGTCGTTTTAAGCCCCTCCGCAGTCATTTGTCATGGACGCCTTGGAAAGTTAATGCCCTTGGTGACCTCCTCTCATCCTTAAGCCATCTGGTAAAGCTCACATCTTACGAGTGGTCTCTTGAGGCCCTAACAGCAGCATCTTTCAAACCGTGCTTCAGAATCATGGGAGGTGAGCCATTCTTAACAACCGAACTCCCTGGGGGCTGGCAGCATGGCACAGTGGGTTAACCCTGGCATCCCACGTGAGCACCAGTTTCAGTCCCAGCTGCTCCACTTCCAATCCAGCTCCTGGCTAATGTGCCCAGGAAAGCAGCAGGTGATGATCCAAGGACTGGGCCGCTGCACCCATGAGGGAGACCCGGATGAAGTTCCAGGTTCCTGACTTCAGCCTGACCCAGCCCCAAATGTTGCAGCCATTTGGGGAGTGTACCAGTAGATGGAAGATTCTCATTCTCTCTCTCTCTTTCTCTCTCTCTCTCTCTCTCTCTCACACACACACACACACACACACACTCCGCTTCGCAAATAAGTAAATACATTTTAAAAAGAAAAGAACGGTAAGCCTGTGCTCTACTCCCAGAGATTTTGGTTCAGGACTTCTGCAGAGGCAGAGGAAGCTGTATGTTCAATAAGCTATAGGACTGGGGCTGGTGCCATGGCGCATTACGTTAATCCTCTGCCTGTGGTGCTGGAATCCCATATGGGCGCCGGTTCTAGTCCCGGTTGCCCCTCTTCCAGTCCATCTCTCTGCTGTGGCCTGGGAAGGCAGTGGAGGATGGCCCAAGTCCTTGGGCCTCTGCACCCACATGGGAAACCAGAAAGAAGCTCCTGGCTCCTGGCTTCAGATCAGTGCAGCGCTGGCCCTGGCAGCCATTTGGGGAGTGAACTAATGGAAGGAAGACCTTTCTCTCTGTCTCTCTCTCTCTCACTGTCTGTACCTCTGCCTGTCAAATAAATAAATAAAATCTGTAAAAAAAAAAAAAGCTGTAGGAACTCTAGGAGCCAATTCATAAAATCAGCTTCATCAGAGAGACTGGCAGATAATGGGAGGCAGCAGGGCTTAAGCTTTGGAGACATTGCTACGGCAATATACTTCCATGGCCACCGAGACTTTGCCCCAGAAATTTTGTATCTTTTTCTTAAAGATGGTTCCCAAATTGTGTGAGTCTCACATCCCTATAAAACCTAGACCTACCTCTGTGTGGGAAATAGGAAGCAGGGGGTTTATTTAGATGAACGGGGGAGGATGTTTTTTATGAGGATGAAAAGTCTGTAGTTTCTACAGTCTGCCCTTTGTGATTACCCAACAAGGGGCTACAAAGGGGTAAGGTAACCCCTGGCTGTGTGCATCAGAGGATTGAGCTGATGGGATGGGACTGTGCTAAACAGCCTGGACAAAGATGGGCTGGGAGACTGGTCACACTGCGTGTGTTCTCCACTCAGCCTCTGGGTGATGGGTAATAAACAGCAGTCTTCTCTCTGAGACCTTCCTACTTCTTCCAGCCTCACTGAAACACACACACAGCTCAGCTGTGAGCAGATGCAGGTACCCAGTCTACACCAGCGAGAGAGAATCACCTGAAAGCGTTCGTTTCTTTATACTGGAGAGACAAGGCCTCTTTGCTCTGCTCTTTGCAAGCTTCTGACATGATGGTCACATCATTCTCTGTCCCAGGAACAGCTTGGATGAAGTGACTCCCAAACTTAACAAAGTCCAGTGACCAGGAGTTCAACGACAGAGCAGGTGACACAGGCCCTCTTACCTCTAAATCCCAATGAGCCTATGGCAATACACGTGCTGGGAAAACACTTCTCGGGGAATGGCTGGTTATGAAAAGCTGAATTTGTCAATGACAACGCTGTCTCCTGCTCCAGGGTTAATTAATCATCCCACACGGAACCTTTGACAAGGAGTTAAGTTCCAGTTAACCCAGATTTCAGACAAGTTGGAAAAGGAGGGAAGAGGCTTCAGCGAGATCACTCCATGGTTTTGGCCAGGCTGAGATTGGAATCAGAAAGTCTCTGACTCCCGGGATAGGACTGTTTTGAGGCAAGGAAAGGAGAAGTCTAGGAAGAAGAACAAGGCTTGAGAGAAACTAACCAGGAAAATGTGTCCCAGCCAAATGAGTTATTTTCTACAAGCAGTCACTCACTCATTCAACAAACATCAACCCATTTCTGTGAGTGAAGACCGAGATAATAAATTGCTCAACAAACATTCCTTGTTGTCGATTAGGTTCCTTTAGTGCTGCTGGTCTTGAGGCATCTTCCAAAGCCATCTCCTGTGCGAAGACAGGGGAGGGGAAAGGCAGTGGCCTGCAGGTCTCCCTCTCCCGAGGTCCCTGGGGTTCAGAGGGGAACGTTCTCTGGGCCGTGAAGGACTTCCCGGGGATGAGCACTTGGGGCAGGGGCACTTCACGTTGTGACCGAGGCAGCCACAGCCACTTGATCTCGGCCCCGCCTCTACTGTGTGATTCTCTACCACACGCGTTGTGAGAAGTCCACTTGATGGTCCTCTCCAGCTCCCAAACGCTGCTCCCAATTATTCAGATCCAGGGCCAAGGTGCTGATGCTGCTTTCACTTCCTCTACTGGAGTTAGCACGTGGGGACACCAGAGACCCCAGGCCTCGGGTTAGCGAAGGTGGCCAAACGGGGAATTTCGTTGCTAATCAGCCAAGATTTCAGAGGCTCTCTCCACTCCGAGGCACACAGCCCCACTCTTTTCTTCCCCTTTTTAATTGTTCTTCCACTGTTCACTGATACTGACACTGATGCAAATGTCTCTCCTCTGTTTGCTCCTTGGTAACTGCCCAGGCTCAGGCTTACCCTTTCTGGGGGGCTATCCCACGCCCCCACCCCAGCCCATTCCTCAAATCCAGCCCCAGCAACCCAGCTGACACAACCGCATCTCTCAAGGCAGGAAAGAACTTCACCCTTTCTTATGCCTCAAAGAAGAACTTCAAAGTCAGGCTCAGCAGTCAGACTTGGAAAACATTCTTTGTAGGACACACCATGATTATGGATTTGTTAAGACTCAGAGTTCGCATTGAACTTTTACAGGAAGTGTCTACCTACACTCACCCAAACTCTTTTTGAAGATTTACTTATTTGAAAGGCAGAGTTACAGAGAGAAAAGAAGAGAGAGAGAGAGGTATCTCCCATCTGCTGCTTTGCTCCCCAAATGGCTGTAATGGTCAGGCATTGTCCAGGCCACAGCTAGGAACCTGGAGCTTCTTCTGGGTCTCCCACCTGGGTGGCAGAGGCCCAGAAACTCAGATCATCTGCTGCTTTTCCAGCTGATCATCAGGCAGCTGGATCAGAAGTAGAGCAGCTGGGAGTTGAACTGGTGCCCACGTGGGATGCTGGCACTGCGGGCTATGGCTTAACTTGCTGTACCACAGGACCAGCCCTTGACCCAGACCTTTTATTTATTCATTTTTAAAGATTTATTTATTTATTTGAAAGGCAGAGTTACAGAGAGGCAGAGGCAGAGAGAGAGAGAGAGAGAGAGGTCTTCCATCCACTGGTTCACTCCCCAGATGGCCACAATGGTTGCAGCTTTGCCAATCTGAAGCCAGGAGACAGGAGCTTCTTCCAGGTCTCCCATATGGGTGCAGGAGCCCAAGCACTTGGGTCATTTTCCACTGCTTTCCCAGGCCATAGCAGAGAGCTGGAATGGAAGTAGAGCAGCTGGGACTAGAACCGGCGCCCATATGGGATGTGGCACTGCAGGCGGCGGCTTTACTTACTATGCCACTGCACCAACCCCACACCCAGATCATTTGAAGGCAGGTCAGGATGGGGCAGGAGCTTGACTTACTGATTAAAATGCCAGCTGGGATAGGGATACCTGCATCCCATATTGGAGTGCTTAGGTCTGAGTCCTGGCTCCAGCTCCTGACTGCAATTCCTGCTAATGTGTGCGCCAGGAGGCAGCAGGTGATGGGTCACTGACCTCTCCCATGGGGGGCACACCTCAACTGAGTTCTCAGCTCCCAGCTTCAGTCTAGCCCAGCCCCAGTCCCTGAAGGCATTTGAGAAGTGAACCAGGGGATAGCTCACTCTTTTTCTCTCTCTGCCTCTCAAATAAATACATTAAAAAACAAACAAAAAAACAAACAGGACAACATAAAAGAGTAAGACTCCCCCCTCAGCCAACCAGAACCTGCTCAGAAGGGTTTCTGCAGACCATCGTCACTTACAGGAGCCCCTTAGGACTGGAAGTCCCTGACTCTGTCTTCTGCCCCCAGGATTAGCACTGGCATCCCTCCCGGAGCCCAGTCTCCAGGCTCCGGAACTCCATGGCAGACTTCCGGCAGCACACACCACACCTCACCGGGATAGCTGCATCTCGATCCCACAGACTGGACCTCAGCCAGGCCACGCCCACCCTTCTGGATGCCCCGTTAGAGGAAAGGTGAGACCTGAGATGTCTGTGTGCAGGAGGGACACGCCCGCGCACAGCCTGCGCGCAGTGTCCCCGCTAAAGCTGGGTTAGGTTTATGTGAGTCATCAACGGCTGTGCACCACCATGGTCTGATTTAGCTTCAACATAAATTTACACACAGAACTTAAAGCAGCCCCAGAAAACAATGCCAACCATTCCCTGACAGACAAACCGGGAATTTCTCTTGAAGATAAATATGTGTCATTTTTGTCTCAACTTCAGAGAAAGGATGCGGTGGGCGGCAAAGGAATACAAAAACATCAGCAGCCTGATGTGGCGTGTTGGAATCCAACATTTGTACTCCATGTGCTACTAACTAGCTAGTAGCTCCATGTTACTAACTAGTTACGAGTTCTCGCGTGGGTTCATCTGTCTGTATTTCAGCAGCCGTGTTCATAACACAGAGGTGATGACCTCTTTTGGTGAACTCCCGGACTTTTACTTTCAGGAGGTTCAAATCAGACACTGCACGCGAAATGCTTTCAAGGGTGTGAAACAGAGACATTTACAGAACTGTGCAGATCCCTACGTTAATATATTCCACATTCTTTTAGGCTTCAGCTTCATTAATGAAATAAGGTTAAAAGAGCCAGAGAAATATACAATGGAGATATTAATTCCGCAGACCACGTTGGTGGGTTTTGTGCCCATCAAGATTCAATGGTCTAGCAGTCAAATGCTGAGAAGAGAGGCGGGGGAGGGGCTCGGGAAGCCAGAGCTTATTAAATCAATTACATGATTAATGTGAAAGAGAACGTGTGCGCGAGGAGGAGGAGGGGGGCTGGAGTTCACGCGGCACAGTGAGGGCCGCTGATCAAGCACTTTCAGTAACCTTCTAAGCTACCAAGAAAATTGCCTCTCGGTAGATGAATCAGACTAGAGAAATATATGTGTCGGCAGCTATTCATATTTTAAAAACCAGTCAGGCTTCTATGAAACCTCCGGTCCTGCTCGGTCCCACAATCGACAGGCATCAGAATCGTTAGAGACACGGCCACCTGGATCCAGAACGTCTTCTCCTGCACCAGAAAAGGCAAGGTTCCGGTGGGGACGTGCATGGGGCTGCCCCCAGGGGACAAGGACATTAATTAAAGCGTGCCCTGGCGTTTTCTTCCTAGTGCCCCATGGGAGCGCCGTGCAAATCCCCAGTGTGACTCCCGTTCCACAGAGGAGCATTAGTCAAGAACGGGCAAGGACTCCAATCATCTCTTTGATGGAGATCTAAGAGGAACTCTTCTTGGAGCCACGGGCCAGGTTCTGCATCAGAACAGAACAGCCATAGTAAGGACAACAAACCAGCCAGCCACACTGACAAAGCCAGCTGATGTGCTGGGTGCCTCTGGAAGGCGGAGACCATGGTCTGCATGAGCAACCAGGTCTTTCCCGTTCGGGTTGACAAGATGGACAACCCTCCACCCTCGTAAAAGATTCATGACCCAACTTTGCACTCTCTACTGCTTGCTTTCTCATAAAACCAGTGCAAATCCTATCAAAAATTTAGCAGAATCCCTGCCTCATCTGTTTAGGCCTGAAGCTAGTTGCAGGGACAACTCATTAGGGACAGGCTCATTAAAACCAGCCCTTGGGCAAAAGCAGTTTGCGGGCCTCCTCATTTGTATTCCCTCTCACCTCCCTGCACAACCTCCCCAAGTCTTCAGACACAGGGCTTCTAATGATTCCGTACAGTGTGCAGGTCTGGCCTCAGAGTTGCAGGGCCCAGGGTTCGACAAATGCTGCTCCTTACATCTGCCAAAGATAATCTCTGTCTCCTCCTTTGTGGGTGTCGGAAGGCTGTGCCTGCGGATGGAGGTGTGGAGGAGGGGCCGGGGCAGGGAACCCTGAAGGCGGGCCTGCTCCTCACCGGGGGATGGCTGGGGATAACACCTGGCCTTGGAGCACTCGCAGGGGCTCCGAGGAGCAAGCCGGGGCGCTGTCAGAACAAAGGACAAAAGGTAAAATCTTTTGGGTCGCATTCATGCATCGTGTTCGGCCGGCACTCAGACCCTGGGGCACCTGAAGCCTGAGCAGCAGCCTAATGGATTCATGACCAGATGTTTTCTGCTGTGTGCCAGGGATGCGATTCTCTGCAGGAGCAAGGGGGAAAGCTCCCCTGTGCTGAGCGCGAGTGGTTGGAATCGTCAGGCACAGGGGTACAGAAGCAGCCCAGGTGGAGGCGCAAGGCTTCCAGGGTGCCTGTGTCTCTGGGCAAGATTATCTACAGGGGGGTCCGAGGACAGTGCGGTAAAGCCAGGTGCCCGTGGGGGTCGTGGGGGCTGTGAAGAGTTATTCAGCCTGCACCATGGTCAAAGAGTAGCAGAGTCTGTGCATAACCAGGACCAGGATGCTCATGCCCCATCGAGATGTGCAGACTCAACAGAACTATGGTTGAAAAGGGGGTGCCCAACATGCCAGATACACGGTCTGATGTTTCACAAGAAACCAGGTGAATGGAATACTCGGTGAAGCTTTCCATACAACTGATAACTGAAAGAAAGCTCAGACAACAACATGAGCAACCCAGAAGTGTAGTTTCTGGGTTTACAGCGCGTGATAGAAAAATAAATAAATAAATGAATAAGCAAGCTAATTTGGGAGGGAAGCCAATGCCGGTCTTCGTCCTGCCTTTACCTGGTGGCAGGAGCACATCTGAGAGCCCCCGTGGGCTCTTCTTTGCTCTTCTGTAAATCAGAGATCTCTCAGAGCAAAGCTCTGGAACCCGGATCTTTAAGGGATGAACTTCGTTGGGCAGCACTTCGAGTTTCCAAGAGCATTTAACCGTCCCACAGGGAACGAATACGCGAGCGGCTCCAGCACTGCCAAGGCCTTTGATGCTGTTCTGAAAACATAGATTATTAGGCTAATAGAGCTTCCAGAAGTGGCTCTGCCAACTCACCAGCACGCAGCCTCGATTTTCCCACTGAGTCAGGTTTCCTTCAAAGAAGGCAGGACAGCCTGGGTGGAGGTCCCGTCTCTCAGAGCAGAAGGAAGGTGGGACTTCCTCCACTTCCCTCCTAAGAGGGTCATGGCCACCCCGGGGTTGGAGTGGGGTCTGCCCAAGGCGGGGAAGAGAGAGGAAGAGGAAGAGATGAGAGGCAAGGACCGGAGGTCTCTTTCTTATACCGTGGCCCCCATCAGGGAAGCTCAACTTCATGAGCATTGTTTTGCGTCCTGGCCGTTTGTTCCACCTGACCTGGAACAAAATTGTGAAGGTAAAACCACCGAGTGGGGCCGGCGCCATGGCTCAGGAGGTTACTCCTCTGCCTGCGGCCCCGGCATCCCATATGGGTGGAGGGTTCCAGTCCTGGCTGCCCCTCTTCCAGTCCAGCTCTCTGCTGTGGCCCGGGAAGGCAGTGGAGGATGGTCCAGGTGCTTGGGCACCTGCACCCGCCTGGGAGACCAGGAGGAAGCACCTGGCTCCTGGCTTCCGATCGGCGTAGCTCCGGCTGTGGTGGCCATTTAGGGGGTGAACCAACGGAAGGAAGACCTTTCTCACTCTCTCTCTCTCTCACTGTCTATAACTCTGTCAAATAATAATAATAAAAAAAACCACCGAGTGGATCGAGTAAGTCATCCTACAAGTTCAGAGCGGGGATATCACAACAGGATTTCTAAGCCCTCATTTGCTCGAAGTCTGAGGACTCACTACCCTGGGGAACATGCCTGCTGCCTGATGCTGGCCTCAATGCCTCCAGGAACCTTAGCCGTCATCTACTGGGGCTGGAGACACACAGGAAAATGCACTCCTTCTCTGAAATCACCACGCAGGGCTGGCACCATGGCCTAGCAGGTGAATGTGCCGCCTGCGACGCCACCATCCCATATGGGCACTGGTTTGAGAGCCGGCTGTTCCATTTCCAATCCAGCCCTCTGCTAGTGTGCTTGGCATAGCTGCAAAAGATGACGTAAGTACTTGGGCCCCTGCAGCCACTTGGAAGACCTGGACAACGTTCTGGGCTCCTGGCTTCGGCCTGGCCCAGCCCTGGCCGTTGCATCCATTTGGAGAGTGAACCAGCGGATGGTGGATGGAAGATCTTTCTCTCTGACTGCCTTTCAAGTAAATTTTTAAAAAATCTTAAATTTTCTTACTCTCCCACTCAAAGGCTTTGCCTCCAAACCAATCCTGCTTTCCACAGCGTTAATTCACCATGTCCACGTGTGTCCACCCCAACACACCAAGAATGGGCGTGAGACAAACTCTGCTGTTACTTTGGGGGCCTCAGGAACACAGCTGCACAGTTCACCTCGCTGTTCCCACCTTGTGCTTAAGGCACACAGGAGCCGTGGCTGGCAGCCTGCTCCAGTGCGACGATTTTCTGTATCACTGCCACTTCTTCCACAAACCCCACCCCAATGTGACAAGCGAAAAAGTCTGTAAATTTGGGGGTGGATGCTCGGGGAAGAGTCTGCAGGAGGGAAAGGCACGTCCATTAGCAATGCAGATGCAGTCACAGATGAGACAGCGCTTGCATGAAGAGTGCCTTTAAAACAGTTACTTAATCCAGCTAAAATTTATCTTTGGGAAAAACTCAGCAGCAATGGGACTCGAGATTTTGCATTTAAAACCTGGATTAAGTGCTCTCCTAGTCAGGCTCCTTTTTAAAGGCGATAGCGCGAGCCTCCTTTGTGACAGCTCTCAAGGAGTGGGGATGGCAGGGACGGCAGTGGGTTAGGAATCACGCCCAGACCAGAAGCACAGAGCAATGTGTTCTCGTTTTAGAGAGAACGGACGACTCTTCATCCTCCGTGCACGTGGAGGGCTGGGGCTGTGCGCCCCTGCCGTTCGTTGCATCCCTCAGCCAACGCAGACGCGGGGTCTTCTCCAAAGAGATGGACACCAAGCGTCCGATCGCTGCCACTGCAAATGTGGACGCGGTCACGTGGTCCCTACCTCTGCTGCAGCTGCATCTGCGTGTTCAAAGCCCTCCCGCGGCAGCGGAGGCAAACGCGATGCAAAGGCCTGTGAGGAGGGCTCGAGGACAAGGACATCCGCTCTCACGGACAGACCCTTGCAAGTGCCCTGTGTGCACAGCGAACGCCCGGGCGCTGGCTCAGCAACCCCGCGTAGAGGCTTCCGCTGGACTCCGCCCCACCACAGGGCAACCTGGCCTCATTAGAGATTCTCTACAAACAGGTGCTTCTCACTGGGCTGACTTCTGAAATGGCTTTCTTTTTATTCCCAGGGACACATCAAGAGCCGAGGGGGGGTTCATGCAGTATAGATCAGTCGCCCATTGACGGTGTGTCGGGCTTTGACAAGCTGCTTGGCTCGGTTGAAAGTCTAGGCTAGGCTTGGGCCCGTCAAGGCTCCGCTATTGAATTATTGACAGGAGCTCGCCGTGGTGCAAGGGGAGAGCGAACCATAGCCCCAGCTCAATAAAGATGAAATGGAAGCCCTCTCTGAAGCCGCCTTTAGCACGTTAAAGGAGTTTTAATGGGCTGGTTTAAAATTCAGTGAGAGAATGCATCAGGCTGATTATATTTTCAATGGCTAAATGCAGGCACGCATGCAAGTTTGTGGTTCTGCAGGGTTTACAAATGAGGAGGCAAGTGTGTCGGGAAGGAGGAAGGCCAGAGCCCAGCAAGTTAGAGCCCCGTCTCCAGAACAGGTTATTCCCCTGCCACCCTCTGCCAGCCCAGCGCCAGCGCCGCACTGCTGGTCCACGTGCAACACGAGGAACCTCTCCTCTCCGGCCCCGCGGCCTCAGAAGACCGAACACACCAACTGAAATCCAAGGCAGCACCTGTCCCTTCCCTGCCCGGGCCATCCCAGTCTTCGCACCAGTAACGCACTCTTCCCACCAGCATCTTTGGAAGGGACACAAACAACCCTCTGCAGCCAGTGTCCTCTGGTTAGCAAATGCATCTTAACCATTCTGATTTTCCTTATGTAATCTCTTCTTCTTTAAATTTCCACCTGCCAAGATTTACTTGTATTTTAATAGCTGATGTCAGACAAGCACCGTGCGGCAAGTCCCATCTCAGAACTATAATTTTAAATACAATGAGACGTGCATCAACTGTCGCGTTGACGTGCGGGGAATTATTCCACGTGGACTTGCAAAGTGCATCCTGAAAGCTTCAAAGACCTAGCGCATTTTAAAAGACTTTAAATTGGTGATCTCCATGTGCTTTTTTTTAAAGCAATTTGTCTAATGTGACCCTGTATTTTTTTTTTCTTTCTTCCAATGGGCTGCCTCCTGTCAAGTCACAGAAAGGGCCACCCAGCACATCTAAATCTGGGTTCATTTGCCTTCCACAAGATTATCTTTGCCACGGCGAGCACCATAAGTAAATCAAAGATGCTGCTCAGGAGTAGGCTAATCTCCAGACAAACATTTAGAAGGCAGCTTTGCCTACTCCGGCCTTAATCGTTTCCAACTGATTTGACTTATTCTAATTACAGCCTTTATGTTATAAAAGCCATTTTTATGTTGCCGGGGAGCAGTTTCATTGCAAATACACGAAATTTTGCTGAGTTTCCGTTCCCATGTTGATTATGGAAATGGTACTGTGCAGCCTGCCTCTAATTAGAAAAACACACGGCACAGAACGTCCACAATTTTTAACATTAATAACACACCGACAGTGTCCTTTGCTTTCTCTTAGCATCCTTGGCTCAAAGTCTGACATCGCAGAGTCTGGGATTCACTCTGCTCTGGAAGTAGGGCCCGCTTCTCCCCGAGATGTGAGAGGCGAGGATGCTTCCCCCAACCCCAAAGTGGGAGCTGCCTACTGGGAGAGAAAGGGACTAATTTAATACAACAGTAAAGGGACGGAAAAGATAATTCAATTCTAGCACTGTTGTGCATAGTGCATTAGTTTCATGATCATGAACTTGGAAAATTCTAGCACAGTAACCTAAAGCAGACTAAATGTTTTGTTTTTTTTTTTTTTTGGACAGGCAGAGTGGACAGTGAGAGAGAGAGACAGAGAGAAAGGTCTTCCTTTGCCGTTGGTTCACCCTCCAATGGCCGCCGCAGCCAGCGCACCGCGCTGATCCGATGGCAGGAGCCAGGAGCTTCTCCTGGTCTCCCATGGGGTGCAGGGCCCAAGCACTTGGGCCATCCTCCACTGCACTCCCGGGCCACAGCAGAGAGCTGGCCTGGAAGAGGGGCAACTGGGACAGAATTCGGCGCCCCGACCGGGACTAGAACCCGGTGTGCTGGTGCCGCTAGGCGGAGGATTAGCCTATTGAGCAGTGGCACCGGCCCTAAGTGGGTTCTACAGCAAATCAGAGAGTGCTGTGGATCTTTTCCTCTGGGGCTTCCTTGTGCTGTCGTGAGATCTAACACGGGAGACGACCCTAGCAGGGAGCCCAGATGCTTTTCCAGATATCTGAGACCAGAGGTCAGGAACCAGGAGCCGGAGCTCGGGTCTCATCATGCTAACAGGATCCTGAGTGCACTTTAAGTGCACGACGGAGCAGACGAGTTAACCTAGGCTGGGGGGGGTAGCCTCCTTGGGCCTCAGTTTCCCCATCTTCAGGGAGGAGTTGCTCTCGCTTGTTTCGCAGGGTCGCTGAAAGGGAGCAGCGCAAGGCAATGCCACGGCCCCGTGCTGGGAAGGCACCTCCTCTGAGCATTTTGGATGCAGATGCTGCCCAGATTTCCAACATCCACACTGCTTGAAGAGGCCATCCCACCTCTGGTAAGGTATCTGACACTCGCTCGAGTTCGAGGATATGAATTAGAGTATGGAAGAACAAACCGGAAGCACAATGAATGCCTACTCAGAGAGAAGATTGCAGAGCCATCACTAGACACTAACAAAAAATAAAAGGACGATGTTTTTACCTGTATGTGTGTGTGTGTATACACACGTGTTATACACACACACACACACAAACGCACACACACGGTGTGGTCTAAAGATAGGGAGAATTCACTTTGGAAAAGTCCTGCCTCGGTGCCATCTGGTCAGGCTGCCTTGAGCTGCCCTCTTGTCGCAGAGCTGCTCGCTAAGCGGAGAGGAAGTTGTAAAACGTTTAGAGTTCAGGGCTCCCTCCCCTGAAACAAGATCCCAGCGCAGAGAAGAAAAGGGGTCCCTGTTGGATCAAAGGCAAGTCTTCCTGCAGCAAGGTGGAAGGGCCTCCGCAAGGATCGCCTTCTCTCCTCACGTCCCTGGGGAAGCAAAGAAACACACAAACACACACACGCAACACAATGCAACAACAGAGATGCACACAGGTGCACATATACAACACACATGCATGCACACATACCTACACACACACACAAAATGCACACCAAAGGAAAAACTTCTAAAGTGACAAGCGCAATCAAATGCTTGGAAGAAACAAACCTCTTTGTCAGACAAAATCTGGCAATGTGTCTGTGATTCTTCCTGGTGACCTTTAAGGAATGTTATTTAGCCTTGCACTTGAACCTACTCCACGCCAAAGTTACAACCAAACCACTCAAAAGGGCAGACACTCTTCCTGGTAGTGACCAAGTTCTCCTTCAGATGGGTTGGTAATGATTATCACTGCTTTTTCCACCCAGTGATCTTTAAAACAGGTCTCCCCATCTGCTCATTTTGTAATTTTTTTTAAAATAATTACTTGTTTATTTGAGAAGCAGAGAGGGAGAGGTGAAGGGGAGGGAATAAAGGAAGGGGTTGGGGAGGGGAGGGGAGGGGAGGGGAGAGAGGACTAGAGGGAGAGAGGGAAAGAAGGGGAGAAGGGGAGAGGGAGAAAGGGGAAGAGGGGAAGAGGGAGAGGGGGTGCAAGGGAGAGAGAGAGAGAGGCCGGCGCCGCGGCTCAATAGGCTAATCCTCCGCCTAGCTGCGCTGGCACTCCGGGTTCTAGTCCCGGTCGCCCCTCTTCCAGGCCAGCCCTCTGCTGTGGCCAGGGAGTGCAGTGGAGGATGGCCCAGGTGCTTGGGCCCTGCACCCCATGGGAGACCAGGAAAAGCACCTGGCTCCTGGCTCCTGGCTCTTGCCATCGGATCAGCGCGGTGCGCCGGCCGCAGCGCACCAGCCGCGGCAGCCATTGGAGGGTGAACCAACGGCAAAGGAAGACCTTTCTCTCTGTCTCTCTCTCTCACTGTCCACTCTGCCTGTCAAAAAAAAAAAAAAAAAAAAAAAAAAAAAAAAAAAAAAAAGAGAGAGAGAGAGAGAGACCATGTTCCCATTTGCTAGTTCACTGTCCAAATGCCTACAATGGCCAAGGCTGGGCCAAGGTCAAGGCTAGGAGCCAGGAACTCAATCCATGTCTCCCATGTAGGTGACAGGGACCCAGTTATTGAGCCATACTGCTGCCTCCCAGGGTTGGCTTTAACACATAGCTGGAGTCAGGAGCCAGAGCCAGACATGGAACCCAGGTACGCCAGGTGGGTGCAGGTGTCCTCATCGCCAGGCTAAGTGCCCACCTCACCTCCCCACCCTTGCCTTAAAGTCTCCAAGGGGATGCTCAGAATTCCCTTGAGGGAAACAGCCCGGGTCAAAGCTGAGTATGTGAGGTAGACCTGGACCCTCACCCACCACCTCTCCCCTCTGTGTAAGGACCTCTGTTCACTGGCGCCCAGTTAAGCGAAGGCAAGCAACTCTCCTGTAAAATAAAGGATCATGGCTGGGGAATTCCCCGGGAAGTCCTAGGCAGACAGAGAGGAGCTAGCAAAGCGAGTGCCTCCCTGGGGGAGGTCTGCACCCAAGCCACTGCTCCACCTCCATGGCTGCCGGAGGAGGGATTCTGGGAAAACAAGAGTGACTATGCCAGGATTTCTGACATTGTTTGCAAACCTTATTCTCATCTGCCCTCCACTGAAGCTGCTGAGAGGAGCAGGCATGGAGATCAATGGCGAAGACGCCCACAGCCCACAGCGGAGCACCTGGGTCTGGTTTGCAGCTCTGCCTTCTGACTCCAGCCTCCTGCCAATGCGGATCTTGGGATGTGGAAGTGATGCTGTAGTAGTTGTGTCCCAGCCACCCGCATGGGGACCTGAATTCAGGACTGCCCAGCTTTGACCTTGGCTCAATAATGGCCACTGCAGGCATTTGGGGAGAAACCAGTAGATGGGCTGTGTCTGTCTCTGCTTCTCAAATAAACTGATTTTGAAATTTTGTAAAAAGTCATGAATTTTAAAAAAAAAAAAAGAAGCTGCAGAGAAGTCTTCCACACATCTCAGGAATTTGCTGCCTGGGGGAACAGATTCTCCGACGGTCCTAGGCTGAGAGGACCTGAACACAGAGAGGGCGGTGCACTGGGCAGAGGACCAGCAGTTCTCCGCATCAGAGGAAATCTTGGGGAGGCCCCCCACTTCTCAGCCTGGGGAGTTATCTGGCATCTAGGACAGGGGTTTCAAACTGTGGCCCACCACCGGATTTTCTAAAGAAAGTTTCATCGGTGCACAGTCACACCCGTTTTATTATACCTCATCGCCAGTGGTGGTTTTCGCACTGAAACAGCAGAGCTGAGTTGTGTCAGAGAACAGGTGTCTCACAATGCCTACAACAGTGCCTCTGTGGTCCTTGACAAACCCTGAGGATCCCTGGCCCAAGACCAGGAATCCTGTGTCTCTAAGATGCAATGTGCCCAATCTGCCACCAATAGCCATTGGTGACGTCTAAGTCATATTAAAGAAATTCTCTCCTCTCGGCCCGAGATCCAAAGTTCTTCCCAAGACTGAAGATGCACAAGGCCACAGGTTGCCCTTTTCCCTGGAAGTTACCCATGCAGAAATTTTCCAGTGGAATCTCAAAGTTCTCCTCTCTCCCAGAGACTACTATGCCTTGGCAGTCAAGCTCCATTTTCACACAAGGGCCCGCATTAAGAGATGCGAACTTGCTGGCTGAGGGCCACATTTCATCCCCGAGTCCAGGCCCTAGAACTGACCTCAACAGTTGGTTGCCACCCGGCATCCCATGGGACCCAGTGGTTTCCCTGAGCACCAATACAGCATGGGAATATCCCGCTGGGATGCATTATGGGAGCAATGGCCTCCAGCCCTGAGCTGGGTGCAGGGAAAGCAAGCAGAGGGCCGGAGACTCCAGGCAGCACAGGCTGCCCACTGCTGGAAGAGAAGGGATTCCCAAACAAGGCCACGGAGAGAGTCAGCTTCTGTGTTAGGCAGAAACATATCCCTGCACGGCGTGAGCGGGGCGGTGCGGGGAAGCCTCCCCAGTAAGCTCAGCGAGGCTGGGATGCTACGGCAGGCCTCCTGTTCTCGAAGACCAGCCCCACTCCTTACTAACCAAGCAGACCATCTGGCCTCCCTCCATATTTGTTCTACGGCTTTTGCCAGACCTGAGGAGGGAACATACGGTGACAACCTTCACGAGCAGAGAGCTCCTTCTGAGGTTACAAAAATGTTCTGAGACTAGATAGGAACGGTGGTTGCACATTGTTGTAAGAGGCCCACACACTACCAATGTTAATTTTTATGTTAGATGTGTTTTATCACAATTAAAACAAAAGGGTATAGATCCCTTGTCAGAGATAAGGAAGAGAGATTCAATGAGATAATCATGTTGAAACACCAGCACAGTACGAGGCACACACACGGATCAGCACCATTTTCTTACAAGTGAAAACAGTTACATGATTTGTACACAGATACCAAGCTCACACGTGGGCTGGGGTTAAGTGAGGACCTGGTTAATGCATCCCACTGAGAGGGACTCCAACACTCTCGGGAACAGAAGACCACACTTACTGTCTGGGGTCCACATCAGAACCCCACCATCCCACAATCCTCTGCCTGCATGTATTAGGTGTGCAAGACAGGACGTGGAGGTCTGGCTGAAGCAGACCACAGAGGGTCCTGTTCAGCAAAACAAGAAAAAGAAAGTTCCTTGTTAGACACACACAAGTCACCCTTTGCCTGATGATGACAAGGGCCAATGACTAACTGCCCCATAGGCCCTTAAAGACCGACTCACTTGAGCTGTACAAATGCCCTACACAGCAAGCCCCTTCCACCTGCTCTCCTTCTACCAGTCCCTCTCTCTCTTTGCTGGGAGCTTCTCTACTTCCTACTCAAATAAAACTTTACTTCTTCTCTTCTCACTGCTGTGTACAGTCATGTCCATCTTCTTTGATGAATGGACAGCAACCTGACCCAACCCAGATAAAATTCCCCCAACAACATCACTCCATGGACTACTAATGGGAAGCAGAATGGTTGGGTGCCAATTTTAATGCAACATAAGAATTGTTTCAAAATTTTCTCAGCAGTATTTTCTGCAGCTTTGCCTTTGAGAATGGATCGACTATAAAAACAAAACCTTAAACACATTTCCAAATAGGGAATGGCCACAGGCAAAGACACGAGGCTGACTTATGTACAGGGAACCTGCGGAACATTATTTTTTAAAAAGATTGATTTGTTTGGAAGTTAGAGTTACAGAGATAGAGAGGGAGAGGAAGGAGAGAGGGAGAGAGGGAGAGAGGGAGAGAGGGAGAGAGAGAGAGAGAGAGAGAGAGAGATTGATTGATTGATTCCATCAGAGGTTCATTCCTCAGAGGGCGCAATGGCCAGAGCTGGGTCAGGATGAAGCCAGGAGCTTCTTCTGGGTCTCACATGTGGCTGCAGGGGCCCAGACACTTGGGCCATCCTCTGCTGCTTTTCCCAGGCCATCAGCATGGAGCTGCATCAGAAGCCAACTTGAACCAGTGCCCACAAGCGATGCCAGTGTTGCAGGCAGTGTCCTTACCTGCTATGCCTCAACGCCAGCCCCTGTGGAACATTATTTATTCAAAATACTTAAGCGTGCTAGATTGATAAGCGTGTTGGCTGGATTATGGCATTAGTGGAATTAAAGTGGAAAAATTAGATTCCATTCATCCAGCTAGTTCCTTTTGAGCACTGACTTTATAAGGAGTTATGGTCAGAACCGGGGCAAAACTGTGAGCACAAGGGGTCCTTGGTCAAGGCAAGTTCAAATATGAAAGGGGAACATTAAGTAGATGAATGCAATGGCATAATCTAAGTCCCACAGAGACAGATGGGGCTTCTGCTTACTGATAAATTCACCACCATCTAGAAGAGCATCTAACACCCAGTACGTCTCATTAATTCTTGGTTGGATTAATTAAGGAAGGCAAGAAATGCAAGTTTTAGGATAGGGTGAGAGGAGGATCCAGGGAAGCAGAGAGGTGCCCAGCCAATGCTGCACGGATGTCCTTCATCCAACATGAGGACTGCACGTCTCCCAGGGGAGAAGACTCCTGGTTAACCTCTGCCTGTAGGCCAGCGCCGCGGCTCAGTAGGCTAATCCTCTGCCTACGGTGCCGGCACACCGGGTTCTAGTCCCGGTCGGGGCGCTGGATTCTGTCCCGGTTGCCCCTCTTCCAGGCCAGCTCTCTGCTGTGGCCAGGGAGTGCAGTGGAGGGTGGCGCAAGTGCTTGGGCCCTGCACCCCGTGGGAGACCAGGAGGAGCACCTGGCTCCTGCCATCGGATCAGCGTGGTACACCGGCTGCAGCGCGCCGGCCTCGGCGGCCAATGGAGGGTGAACCAACAGCAAAGGAAGACCTTTCTCTCTGTCTCTCTCTCACTGTCCAGTCTGCCTGTAAAAAAAAATAAATAAATAAAAAATAAAAAAAAAAAACAACACCTCTGCCTGGCCCACAGAGGGGACCTGGAAGCTTCAGGCAGTGGCTGTCATCACTTCTTTGCTGACCTCAAGACGATTTCCTGTTTTGCTACTCTGTGTCCAACAGACAAGGTTCTGCAGAAATAAGAGGACAAACTAGGTGGCTCCTGGCCTCCATAGAGCTAACAGAGAAGGAGAAGCATTCAGTGTGGGCACAATCACTTCAGAGTGCTGCCCGGACTGTGCAGGAAGGGGACGGTGCACGGGTAGAGTCAAAGCCGTCGGGCAGGGTGGACTCTCGGGGAAGGCTTTTCAGGAGACACGGCATTAACTCCAGGGCAGAGGGGTGAGCTTCCGGACTTGAGCTTGAGATACTGCTTTGGATACCTGCACCACGGATTGGAGTTGCTTGTTGGGATCCGGCTGCACTCCACATTCCTTCTGCCTGCTAATGTGCACCTTGGAAGGCAGCAGATAACGGGCTCAAGTCCTTGGGTCCCTGCATCCCAAGTGGAGATCCAGAAAGAGTTCCAGGCTCCAGGTTTTAGCCTGGTCAGGCTACTGCAGGCATTGGGGGAGTGAATCCACAGATGAGCGCTCTCTCTCTCTCTCTCTCTCTCTGAACTGAATAACAACACAAAAATCACAACCTCGGCTGATGAATGAGTAGAGGGTAAGGGAGTGAGTGGGAAGAGGACTTGTGTGAAGCCACTGAGATCCCATAATAGTCCTGCAGGAAAGAGAAGCCAGGGTAGCTGGGGCTGGACCAGCAAGGCAGAAAGTGACCCAAGACAAGATGTGGCTTTGCCTCTGTCCTGGAAGGTCTCGCCAGTGGTGACCCCAACTCGCAGGGTGCTGTTGGTCATAGGAACATTGGGAGGTGCTGGCAGAAGAATCCCTGGCCAGTCTCCCCGAGCTTCTGAGTGCTTCCTTTCCACTCCCAGGTACCCACTTCCATGGGTCAGGCAACATGCAGGGCTGTGACTGTCTCAGCAGGACAAGGACAGTAACAGAATCTCCTACATACAAGGGCTAAGCACGGCAGCGAGCATTTTTATTACCCATATGTAACAGTAGTGGTAATGCTCTTACTGCTACCAGTGGGCTCTTCTTATTCTCATTAAAAAGGCGGGCAAGTTTGAGGTGGGTGTTGTGCTGTAGTGGCTTAAGCTGCTCCGTGTTATCTCCACATTCCCTCTCGGAGTTCATGGGATTAAATCCCGTCTCTGCTTCCAACCCAGCTTTCTGCTAATGAAGACTGTGGGAGGCAGCAGCCCATGATGGCTCAAGTACTTGGGTTCCTGCTATACACACTGGAGACTTGGCTGAGCTCCTGGCTCCTGGTTTCAGCTTGGCCCTACTCCAGCTGGTGTGGGCATTCGGGAGTGAACCAGTAGGCAGACGATCACTGTGTGTCTGTCTCTCTGTTGCTCTACCTTTCAAGTAAAAGCAAACAAAAAACTTTAAAAAATGGGCAAGTTTCAGAAAGGATAAGTAGCCCTCAGAGAGAGAGAGAGAGAGAAAGAAAAGGGGAGAAAAAGGAGGGGGGAGGGGAAGGAGGAAGGGAGGATGAAGAAGAAGAGGAGGAAGAAGAAATATTCATATATGAGGGGGCTTCAACATGTTCATGAAAAATCTGCCTCATCTTTCAATTCCATTTTCCACGAACTTTTTGAAGCTCCTCCCGCGCCTGTGTAAACAGTCAAACACCAGTGATCTGCCTTCACTGTTTGGCCTTTATGACTAGATATTAACTCTCCTAAGTCAGGTTTGTCTCATTCAGTGCAATGAGAAAGTCCTGTGCAATGAGGATGCGCCAGGCCCAATGCTGGAGGAGTAACGTGAGTCGCAGGCATGCCTGCTCGGAGGAGACGGCCCAGTGGACACCGTCACAGGACACGACACGCCCATCGTGCAGGCACAGCTGTGGGAAGGGTCCTAGACAAATCTTCAAAAGAATGTGGAGATCCTGATGTAGAGGGAATGAGAAGCACAGCCGGGCCTGCCGTGAGAGGCAAGGTTTGAGCAGCACCGTGAACCGCGGGGGTTTTCCAGACGAGCCGACGTGGGGGAGGAGCAGCCTTGGACAAAGATGTCGGCTGTGGGTGGCACTACGTTCAAAGAACAAGTCAGCTAGGGTGAGCTAAGAAAGAGGCAAAGAATGGCCAGCTTGTAAAGGTTTTAGAAGCCTGTCAAAGATCTGGAACTTTCTCCTGAAGACAATGGGAGCTAGGCATGGTGGGTAAGCAACAGAATGGAGGGTCCCTTTCAGTTAGCAAAGACCCCCTCCCCAGCAGTCCTCAGAGCGTGGTTCTCACACTAGCGCCAGCAGCTGCACCTCCAGGGAATCTGTAAGAATGTAAATTCTCTGGATGCACCCCAGGCTTACAGAATCAGAAACTCAGATTTTTAACAAGCTCTCGCAGGTCTCCTGGTGCACACTCACATGTCCCTACCCCACATCCTGCCGCTCCCTGTGTGTGCCCCTGCTGTGTAGGGGCTGCAGGCTCTGTTCTACTTGAGATACGGTCCTGCTGCTACTCTCAAGAGACGCAACATGCCCTGCTCCCTTCTTGGTGCCAGTCCACAATCCTGAGACGGAGAAGGCTGCCTGGCACAGGGTGTACCCGACTCTGCAGGAGGAGAACCTCTCTCCCAGCATAGCTGTCTGGTTTGAAGAGCAACAGGCCTCCCCCTCTCTCCCTCCTGGCCTTCCTGGCTGCACGGGGAGCCATATAACCAATGCCGCTCAGGAACTCAGGCTGGCGCTTGAAAACTGTCATTAGCTAAGAGCTGGGCGAATGCGTGCGGAGGTGCTAAGTTAATAGGAAAACAGGCCACATGCAGAAGCCTGTGCCCACGGTGCCCCCAGAGCTGGGTGTTAAGTGGTGAGGGGTAACTCCCCTCTAACCACCTCTCGTTAGCTGCGACGATAGGCAAATTGCTAGCGAGGATTAAGTGGGGGAGACGATGCCAGGATCACTGTCAAGCAGAAAGAGACTCAATTTGTAGAGCAATCATGACTCTGTAATCACTTCTGCTAAGAGCTCTTTGCGGCCGTGTTTGCCTGTACAAGGTGCAGAGCCGGCCTGGGCGAGAGTGGGCTGAGAGTCACGGAGAGCCAACGTTGAGCATACCGAGACCAGGGCTCCCCCAGCAGAGGCGAGCCTTGCTCTCAGCAGTGCTGTGCCCCAGTGGGCACCTCCTAACACCTGCGGCCCAGATTCTGCCTTGGTCTTGTGTAGATGATCACCAACACGACCAATCTGAGGTCACGCACAGGGCACACTGCTGCCAGCCAAGAGTCTGGGAGAAGCCTTTATGCAGAGGAAGAACCATTCCCTGTATCACCATTGGCACAGGGCTTATGTAAAAGAGAAACAAAGTAGCAGGGTAATATTTTAAGCATTACTGGAGCCAGCACTGTGGTGTAGCGGGTCAATCTCGCAATGGCGGCATTCCACATGGACACTGGTTCGTGTCCCAGCTGCTCTGCTTCTGAACCAGCTTCCTGCTAAATGGCCTGGGAAAAGCAGCGGAAGATGGTCTCTCACCCACATGGGAGACCTGGAAGAAGCTCCTGTCTCCTGGCTTCAGCTGAGTCCAGCCCTGGCTGTTGGTGACCATCTGGGGAGTGAACCAGCAGATGGAAGCTTTTCTTCCCTCCCCTCCCCTCCCCTCCCCTCTCCTCCCCTCCCCTCCCCTCCCCTCTCCTCCTTCTCTCCTCTCCTCCCCTCCCCTCCCCTCCCTTCTCCTCTCTTCTCTTCTCTCCAACTCTGACTTTCATAATAATAATAATAATAATAATAATAATAAAGAATTGTTGTGCCACATGGCCAGAAGAAAAGGCTGGAAGGAGATCCTATCCTGTTATAATTCAGGGTCAGTGTATAGAAATTGTTTGACAAATTATTCCTTCATCTGAGAGGCAAAGACAGAGTGACAGAAGAGAAAGAGTTCTCACCTACTGGCTCACTCCCCAGCTGCCAACACAGCCAGGAGCCAGCAACTCAATCCAGGTCCCCACATTGGTCGTAGGGCCCCAGCTCCTCAGGGCAGCCTCCCAGGGTCTGCACGGGCAGGAAGCTGGAGCCAGGAGCCACAGCCACACATGGAGCCCAGGCACTGTGATGTGGGTGCCACGGTCTTAACCACCAGGGAGGTGTCTTACAAGAGGCAGGGACAAGGGTGATATTTTCATCCGCAGCTGTGTAGGGTTTCTAACCAGGTGAGACACCTGCTGTTTTCAAACCTTATTCCCAAGGCTTCGTGATGTCATGTTTTTCTGCAGAAGTTTAGTCCCAGACTGAAACCCGCGTTGTTTCAGGAGAGACACTGAGTAACTTGGAAACCCAGCAAAGCACCAGCAATAAGCTGATGTTTGAAGACGAACAGGATCCACTGGGGATGAACACCACTTTAAGTCCTCCACAGAAGGATTTCCAAAATGACTGTGTGAGTGTATTTAAAAAAAATTTTTTTTTTTAATTTGACAGATGGAGTAAGACAGTGAGAGAGAGAGAGAGACAGAAAGAAAGGTCTTCCTTCCGTTGGTTCACAGCCGGAGCTACGCTGATCCAAAGCCAGGAGCCAGGTGCTTCCTCCTGGTCTCCCACGCGGGTGCAGTAGCCCAAGCACCTGGGCCATCCTCCACTGCCTTCCTGGGTCCAAAGCAGAGAGATGGACTGGAAGAGGAGCAACCAGGACTAGAACCGGGAGCCCATATGGGATGCCAGTGCCGCAGGCGGAGGATTAACCAAGTGAGCCATGGCGCCGGCCCCGAGGGTATTTCTTAATCTAGGATCCCAGGAAGGGAGGAAGACAGGAACAAGCCTAGAGGGAAGGAGAAGCCAGCCTGACTACAATTACTCACCAGACACGACTTTGTCCCCACTGCAGGTTTATAAAAATTCACAGTGAAAAAAAAATGTAAACTCCACTTCTGTCTTAAATCTATATTATAAATTTTCATGTTCTAAATGCAGCATTAGGCGATGTTTGCACTTTAATACACAATGCCAAAAATGTACTTCAAAACATAATTTTCACTAAATGTTCAAATGAGACTATTTCCCAAAAGCATAGATATTTCCCTTGAAAGATCAATAATGAAAAATCGGCATCTGCTACACACAATGCAGTAAGATTTCTTAAAGCCTTCTTTTAAATTTTAAAATAATAATGGAAGCTGTGTGTTATATTTGTACCATTTCTGCATCCAATAGCATTCTTTTTAGTAGCTAAACTCCTGGCCATTCCAAAAGCTTTGGAATAGATTTTTGTCTTAGGCTCCCCTCCAAATTGTACCTTGCTAGTGGTCATTCAGGCAAAACAACACCTGGTATTCCCAGAGAGAGACTGCAAACCTGAAGACAAATTAATTGGAAATTCAGGGTGATCCCCCGCAGGTGGGTCCCGGTTGCTCCAGCTGGCACTGTTTGGTTTTTCATTTGTTTGTTTTGTTTTAGGGCAATACCATGGCTCCACACTGTTAAAGCTGGGATACTGTCCCCTTCCCCGGGTACTTTTGTCTCTTTCCTATGCTGGCTGCTCAGTAACAGGTGAAACAAACAAGGGTCGACACACACCTTCTGTGTGGGTCTCACACAGCGATCGCCTATTTGATAAACACATTCGAGAGTAAATCACCGAAACAAAATTCACAATTGCTTTATTTGTGCACTTATCCAAAAAACACGACAAAAATCTGCTACGGGAGGCACTAACGATATCAGTGCATCGTTCTTTCCCCTAAAAAATCACTGCTTAAGAAGCTCCACATGGTTAAAAAAAAAAAAAAGAAAGAAAAAAAGAAAAAACACAGACTCAGAATAAACCAAAGGAATAATCAGCTTGGGAGATTTTTTTTTTTTTTTTTTTTTTTGCCTGCCTTGGGCTTAAGCTTTATAAATAAAGAGCACAATTAACGTCGAGTGCCTATAGTTCTCCATCCTATCAGCTTTTTGGTGCTTCAAGGTAATCTTCTAAAAAGGTGGACTTCTTGGGATTAAAATACAAGGTTTCTTGCTGAAAAATGGACAAGCCAGTGAAGACAACTGGTGTAATTCACACAGCTCACTGGCCCCCCTCTTCTGCTGTGTAGCCATGCTCATTTCCAGCAGGAGACAGATTTGCAGAGGGAGACAGAAATCTTCCCAGACAAGCGAGCAGGGATCCAGGGCAGGGCTGTGCGGACGTGGAACCAGGGAAAGGAAGTGGCCCGGTCTCCTCCTGGGTTCCTTTTATACCAACCGGACACACGAGCAAGTCAGCATATCAAAACCCGGAAGTCCCCATGTCGCATGCACCCTACACACAGCCCAAGCCGCACACTGCCTGCCTGTGCCCACAGTCGGCACGATGCCCCCCTTCCCGGGCAGCACGGATGGAGAACACAGACAGCGACAGAAGTTTTCATGCAAAGTACCCCCGAGGCACGAGGCGCCCCCAGAAACCTTGCGGCGCCCTGCCCCCACCCTTACTTCATCCCACAAGTCTGCTGCCAGGGGAAATGCTAGTGCCCCAAATATCTTTCAGGTCGACAGCTGTGTAATTACCTGTCACCATTTCCCTATGTTTTCCTTTTTTCGTAACGTGCACTCTTTGTGTCTAGAACTGCTGAGAAGAGAGCGGTAAGTCGTTAATCGGAGCAAACCAGCTGGGGTGGGGTGGGATCTGTCCACGCAGTGACCTGGTCCCGCTTTTCAGCTCACTCCTAACAGAAGCCAAGCCTCTGTTCCAAACACAGCAAGGCTCAGACTCCCAGGGATCCATATTTATTCTCTCTCTCCCCCTTTTTCCTTTCCCTCTCTCCCTCTCTCCCTCTCTCACTTTCTCTCCTGCCTGCTCTCCAAGACACAGTCCCCTGTGGGAAGACAGAAACTCACCCCAGGTGTGAAGCCAGCAGGCACAAGAGAGGGTTGCCAGGCGTCAGTGTGAGGCGCTAGTGGTGAGCTCCATGGGCCAGAGGGTGGGCCGCAGGAGGGGAGAGCAGGGATGGAGAGGCTTTGCAAAAGGCAAGAAGAAAAATCGCAGAAGGAAAAGCATCAGGAACATGTGCAAAGAAAAAAAAATAAGGCAAAGGAGATGGGAAATTAATAATCCAACAAGCAGGTTCCCTCCGTATTATTAATCACACCGCTTGGCCCAAGCTGCAGAGGAGCTCGGCGTGCACGTGGGAGGGGAGGGGCCTGAACGCCATTGGCCGCCTCTCCACACTCCTACACATCTCAGCCAATCCTCCCCACGCCTTAAGGTACAGGTAGATGTGGCTGCAACTACAAACCCCTGGTGCTGGGTGGGTAAGGCACTGCTCCGTCCAGTTAATGCACTATAAACTTTATCTGAGCTGACTTCTCATCCGATCCCCCAGTGACGGGGTCAGGGAGTGCAAGCAATTCCACCCCAAATCATGCCATAATCGAATTGCTGCCTATTTCCCGAACCTGTAATGAAAAAGGCAACCGAAATAATGCAGGTAATGTTGGCGGGCTCCCTAGCCTGTCCAACGTTATTACCTCCGATTGCTCGCCACCATCTCGCCGGCACTCTAACAATGAATATATTTCACAGCTCACTTGCCCTCCTGTGTGGGTGGCATGGGAGAGACACCTACATGATATGATGAAAGGAAATCTAAAACAATAGGGCTGCTTCTGAGCGCCGTGCCTAACAGCCTGCTGGCGGGAGAGGCCGTTTCTTCCGAGTGCTTCTCACACAGGCGTGCACACGCATGCACAGGTCCACACACACACACACAGAGAGAACACGGTGCGCTCCAGAGTCCCAGTTCCTCCGCAGCCAACTCAATTTCTCTTTGTCTCTTTAAGTCCCGGCGCCACTACCTACAGCATCAAGATGAAGCGGGGTATTGCTTTCTTCCTGAGACGCTCTGAACCGTCTTAGCCGCTTTGCTTACTTCCAGTTAGATGAGCCAACCAGGACTGTGGGGCGAGGGTCTGAGATAAAACAGCAGGCATATATACCCTACCTGTAAAATACCCCTGAACTGTCCACTGCCCCTGTGAAAACCAGCACCCTCTGCTTACACGCTCTTAAAATACAATTCAGCTTCCCTTCATATTTTGCTTCTCAGAAAAGTGCTGATGGCAGCGAAAGGCACAGCAGCCCGGAGCCAGAGAAAGAGCAACAGGGAGCTGTCATGTGTGTGACCGTCCTCTGGCGGAGGCCACATCCAGACAGGGGACACGGACGGAGGACCCTGGGTGTGCCCGAGTCTCTGGAAGCTGCAACCATTTAGTGCCTTCTTGTGCTAACAGCTCCTGCCTTTTATTTCTCCAACTTGTAAGCTCAGCTCACCCAGAGCACCAGCTTTGAAATTGTCAGGCACCAGATTCCCACTGCAGGCCATGTTGCTACTGCCCCAGTCACTGTCCCCAAGCACTGGGGTTGGCACCTTGGACACGTGTGTATTTATGGATACATCCGTGTGAACAGTCACATTAGCAAAAATTCCCGTGCAGTGGGCAAGCAAATATACTAGAAATGCCTGTTGTTCCAGAATCGTAAACAGGAGATACTTAGAGCCAGAAACAAGGAGCACGATATTTTCTCAAGCTTGAATTATTATAGAGATCTCTCCCTGTCTCTCTTTTTCTCTTTCATCTGCATGTCATTTTCTTCCAAACAAACAAACAAAACCTGGGAACTATGCTCTAACAATGTGTATGACACACAACTTTCTCCATCAGTAAAACGTCATCCTTGCCCTGGCCCTCCCTTTGAGAAGGGAGGCTACGTACAACCCGGTTACAAGAGCCCGGAAGTCTATTAGGTGAGGAGAGCCTGGGAGAGAGAGCTGAGCCAGCGCGGGGCCCCACATGGCCTGCTTGCAGGTCTGTGCACCCTGAAGAAGCACAAGCCTACATTTTCCACAAAGACACACAGGTTCGAGTGTGCATTTCTGCACACACGGCCGAAGAATCATTCCTTAAAATACTCAGCACTATGGGCTACAGAGAACAGATCTTATAAGGGGGGCAAAAAAAAAGATCAATATAGAGAAAAAAATGCTCGAGATGTAATTGAAGTCGTACATTCGTACATGACTTCTGCTATACGCCCAATTACTGCTATTTATCAAAGTACAGACAACATTGAACCTGGCAGCATGAAAAACAAATTTTACTAAGTCAGAGGGAAAAAAAAATCATCAAGAAAGGGAAGGAAAAAAAGATACAAATAATAAATAATTCAATATTCTCGAGAAAAGCTCTTGCAGAAAAGGCCTGGTTGATTCAAACATCAGACATGCGTCTGACAAGAGATGTATCGATTTAGACAATTCTATCATCATTATTCCAGCCAGAGTCCTCCACAAAAGCTGCTCTTTTTGCTCCTGTTTTTATTGCTGTAACTACCGACCTCCTTCTTATACCTCGATCTCTTTGAACCGGTATTCATTACAGCTTAAATCTTAAGCCTAAGCACAAGGTGATAAACAGATTCCACGGCTCACGTTCGGAAGAGCCGAGGGCTTCGCTCCCTTCAAACCTAACAGGAGGACAGGCCATTTACTATCTGCTGGGGATTTCCACACACCACGGAGTGGGTCAGCTGCCCTCCCTGTGTCATTATCAAGGCGGAAAACTGAGAGTTGGGCTGGGCGGGGTTGCTGGAGGAGAGCTTTTACCTGAAGCGAACATCACCCACCTCTAACAAAGAGTTGTCAGATACTGGGCAGGAAGGCTGTCAACAAATGTGCCCTCAATTTGCTACTTTAAAGGCTACCGAGAGAAACACTGACGACACAGCTCGTCAATGATTTCATCCTCTTCTGCCCGAGAACTGGATTCCAAAACTGTCCTTGTTGTTTCAAACGGCACAAGAGAAATCGAAGAAGACAAGGGAGAAAGATCCTCTAGGGTCGATCCAGATCGCTGGAATAGAGAGCTGTAATTAGCGGAGGAAGAATCCGCGACCCGATCAGGCATCTGCAGAGAGCAGAACTGTTTCTGTAGCGTGCAATGTGTTAATTACAACCAGATAGGAGGTGCCATGGAAATTAACAGGCTCGCGAAGGCGCGAGAGGTAAACAGAGAGAGAGAGGGAGAAGCTGCAGGGTCAGAAGAGCGAGTCGGTTTGGAAGAGAGATCAAGGAACTGCCATGGCCATGCTGGCTGTGCAGAGGGCAGCGGGCCCTGTCCTCATCTGTTAATTGGGCAGGAGGGCCAGGCTTGCACGCGGAGGGAGCCACGTGGTCCATGCCCATCGGATGCAGCATTCCCACCTGCAGGGAAGCAAATGTTGTGCAGGGCCTGGGGGGGCGGCAGCCCGCCTGGAGGGAGAGGGTGCCTGCAGCTGAGTGGCCAGGTGGGGCCCTGCCCCTTGAGGTCAATAAGCAGGGTGCCCTCCTTCCATTCAGAGGCGAGAAAGCGGGTGGGATCTGAGATGGAATGGCCCTTTGGTTGCCTCTGACGAGACCCCATGCATACCGACCACATGACTTTCATAGCATGAGCTGCAGAATCAAGAGAATGGGCAGAGGCACACAACATCACCCGTACCCCTGACACAGGCCAGGAGGCAAGGCTCACTGCACTGATGCGAAGGCTTCCCTGGAGCACGGGAGGTGACAGGGCTGCTGCACGGGATTTCAGGAGGTGCTCTGTCCCTCCATGAAAACTGGGTGTGAAGTTCCCTGCCCCCATCCAGCCTCCAGCAATGCATAATCCTCCCTGCAAGACCTGGCTTATCTGTGGTTCATCTCTTCTGCTACAGCCTTTTAACCAGCCCGGGGCATGCAGGCTTCCGGGGTGGAAGTTAAAGTCAGTTTTCCTCATCCACCAGTTCTGCATCTCTGGATGAAACCAACTGCTGATGGAAAATCCTTGAAAAGAAACCTGTATCTGTATTGAACATGCGCAGATTTTTTTTTTTTTTTTTGCTTTCCCTCAAACATTACAGTATGACTGCTATATACACAGCACTTACACTGTAGAAGGTATTGCAATCCACAGATAGAAGGATGTGCCTAAGTTTGATGCAAACACTACGCCAGTTCATAAAGGGACTGCTTTGGGTATCTGCAGAGAATCGTGGAACCATCACCCAGTTACAGCGGTAGCGACTGCGCACGGCCACTGGTCTTCTCATTGTCAGGCACAGTGTGGGTAGTGGACGATAGACCCCGGTCAGCTTGAGGGTAGGGGTGAGGTGAGAAGCTGGGGGGTGGGGTGCACAGAGAATCACAGGAACTACTAAGGCTGCCTGTGAGCAAGGGTGAGTTGAGGATCCTGCAGAATATTCCCACACAATGACATCTGCAGCCTGTCCCTGGGGTCAGGGTGGAGACTGGCAGCGGAGTGGGAAGGGTACACGCTGCATCCTGGCATCAACAGTGCATCTAATCCAGAAATTCAGGAACCAAGACGCCTGCAGTGAGACAGAGGCGGAAGCGGACAGAACCCCTGAAGGGGGTCAAGGAGCTGCGTGGACATCGGGCTCTGCCTGTGCCTGAACTCTCCTACCGTGCACATGCACAGTCCAGGGCCCTGAGTGCAGACTCTGCACACTCTCTCACAGAACACTCTTTAAGTGACACCACGGAGAGGCAGGGGAGTGGCTGCCCGTGGTTGGGAGGGGGATGGGAAGTGGCTGTGGATACAGAAGGGTGGAGCTTGGAATTTGGCACAGAATGAGCCAGTGCACTAAGGCCGCAGTCCCTGGAACACAGCAGTAAATACGCACATTTCAGGGAGTGCATACGAAGCGCTGGCATGTGAATAAGATGGATGGATTCCATCAGCGTCAGCCTCCTGGATGTGTGACGTTGTATTACGGTCATGTGAGATGCCATTATTGGGGGGAACCGAGCAAAGGGAATGTAGGAGCATCCAGTATGTTGTTTCCTACAACTTGATGTAAATCAACCATCATCTCAATCATTAGAAAATATTTCGAGAGAAGTGTAAGTTTAGGAGTCCTGTGCTGGAACCCCCAGGCCCCTGCCTGCCTGTCATGAGTCCTTGGATGAGTTATTTCTCTGAGTTCCAACCTCCCGGTGTAAGATGTGGATGACAAGAAAAATGACGCTCCTGCTAAATGACGGTCATGGGTATTACATGAGCTGGAAGAGCCCTGGCACTCAGAAGGCGTAGGACACGCGATGGCCGTTACCTTCAGCGTCGCCACTGCCGTTATTTTCTGTAACGAGTGTGTAAGATCATCGGAAGTCTATCTCGGGAGATGCTTGCCGGAGGGAACCTGTGTGTTCCAGCGAATAGGATGGGAGGGGCTTTCCACAGGGCACCCCAATAGACAGGACGGCTGTCCCGGAAGGGCTCTTACACGTCCACCCCACCCAGCCTTCAGCCGTGTCTCACAGCCCCCTTTCCGCCCTGCAGTCTAGACCCAGGTTCCTGCACACCCTTTCTTCTCCCCTAACAATCAGCAGAGGTTGGGGTTGACTCACAGGCACTCAATCACATCAGCCAAGCACGACCAGGAGGAACAACAGGGAATAAAAGTCTCTATCGTGATCAAATCACTTGGACACAGATCAATAGGAAGCATTGGCGCACCAGCGTCTCTGTCTCTCAGAGACAGAAAAAAGGGAGAATGAGGGGAGAAATAATATCTGTTTCCTTGGCATAGAATTTTCCTTTTATTGAATCTGTCACTTCCCATTTCGGTTAACAAACTGCTGAATGGAGCTCATCGCTGGGCAAATATTACAGCTCCATGGAACACAGAGTGGGAGCAATTGTTTCAGAATGGGGCAAGAAAGGTCAAAAAGCAAAGGCGGAGGTCCACGGACTCTGCCCGTTAGAAGGGAGACCAGCTCTGCAGAGACCAGGGGCAGGAGGGGAAGGGAGCTGACAATCTTGAACGTCACTTGATTCTTTTTCTCTCCTAGATCACTACCAGTTCAAGAATCACAGCAAGCATTAGTGCGTCCCAAGTTATCACAGTAAATGTATAAAAAGGACAGTCCTATTTTTCCCAGGAGAAGATGCTAAATTTGGAGCTGAATAACTTTGCAAAGGGCCTAGAGAGATTCTTTTTAAATGCACTGTTATTTTCCTCTACTTTCCTTCACTGGAAAAATCACCCAGTCACTGCTGAGCGGGGAGGAAACGTGGCCTTTTCTTGTCTTCTTGGGATTCAACGAGTGCTCCACCGGTTGAGGGTGGTGATTTTAAGAGCTGGAGAACAGAGATTACAACGTTGGGAAGATACTCTTTTCCTAATGATGTTAGCTGTATTATATAGCTCAGTATGTGAGGCAAAATTACAGAGCTAGGAAAAAGCAGACCTAGGTTTCAAACCCAGGGTGGACTCCAGGGCCTATCTTTATCCCATAATCCTCCTCTGCCTGCCTACTCCAGGGCTGGTCTGTCTCTCGTTTCTGAGAGATTTATCACTCCAATAATCAGGATCTGTAAATGCACCGGCTCACCCCTGCCCCTGGATCTGCATCCTGCACTACAGCTCTAATTGTTCAAACAGTTAGAAACTATCTATCCAATACAGGCTGCAATGCTAGACGGGGGTACCTGACGTTGGCTGCACACCAGATTCATCGGAGAGGCCATAAAACTCCAGATGCTCGGCCCCTACTCGCAGGGTGTCTGAATGTGTAACCAGGACTGTGACAGAATGAATGTGAAAAGTGGTAACAAAAGCATGGGCTCTTTAAGAGGATTATGACAATACAGTGGGTGCCACGAGCTCTCTGGAAATGAAAAAAGGGTAATGTACATGACAGGCTATAGGAAGCCGTGGAAAGAACCCATCTTGGCCATTTATTATGTGACCTTGTAACTCATGTATAATATGGGAACAATGCATTTTCCCTTATATAGTTGTTATGGGGACAAGAAGTAATATCTAAACAACACTAAGCACTCCACTTGCAATGTGGTCTATCCTACTGGTTGAGAAAGCAAAGATTTCTCTTTAAGTAAAAACACTAAAGATGGCTACAACAAATCTGATTTAAACTGTATATGCATAATATAATCAAATTGGAATGGAAGATTGTTTGGATTTGTCTTTTTTTAATGTCATCTCAGAATGATTTCTGACCACCGACCTCTATCTTCGTACCCAGCTTTTATTCATACTTTCTGTGACTTCTCACAACCTGGCCATTCACTCTGTGTGCACCTAATCATACAGTGTGCTCTACAAGTTAATCCATTTGGGTGAGGATTCTACCTTATCCACTGCCGTATCCATCCCATCTGGATTCTCACCCGGCACAGGGAGGCTGGTGATAAGCATGTGTTGAATAACCAGGGGAATTATGAGTGGATGGATTACCTGTATACAGCTAAAGGTGACATTATCTAGATTGCCTGTTCAGTGTACACTCTTTCACCTCAAACCTAGACTTGCTGGGTCAAGGTCTCCAGCGACAGGCTCTGAAAACTTCCCTTCCCACAAGTTCTGCAGGTGGCCCTGATGGTCTCCAGCATCCGAGAACCACTTGCAGGCAGTTAGGAATTAATTATCATTGAGTTGCCATAATGTCCCTGGCACTAGGCATGTGCACACAATCCCAGTGAATCGTCACAGAACCAAGGAAGGGAAGATGATCACCAGCATCTGAGAGTGGCGGAAGCAACCCAGGGACTGTGTGTGAGATGCCTGAGGTCGCTGAACGATGCAGTCAACCCTGCATCCAGCTCCCCACGGCTACAAAGAAAATATGCTTTTCCCAAACACTGAAGTCCTTATTTCCCATTTGAAACCTGCACATTTCTGAATGCCTCATCCACTAAAGAATCCATCCTGGGTTAGCCACTGCGGGAAGGGACAGCAAGCGTGGACGCATGGGAATAGGACAGGGAATAAACCTACAGAGAAAGCCAGGCAACCTCACAACTGAAGGGAGGCACCGCCCTGGTTTTCAAATTGTGGCCCCCAGGCCAGCAGCGAATGTCCCGAGCTCCACCCCAGAGCCACTGAGTCAGGCGCTCTCAGGGTGACGGCAGCCACTGGGATGTCAACAAACTCTCCATGGAAACGTGGGGCTCACCCTGTAAGAAGAGCGGGGAGAGCAGGAGGGTGTAGGCTGAGGTCGGCTCGCCACGGCAGGGCAGTGGTTTAGGGGCGAGGATTACTGCTGAGACAGCAAAGAGTGTCATAGGCTTTGCACAGAGTGGGGATGGCCCAAAGTTGTCTCCCGGGAAAAAATGGCGCTGGAAGGCCACCGTCACCAGGACACACCCGTGACCTGCACTTCATTTCCCGCAGCTGTCTCTTAAATAGAAGGATTCCATCAGGGTAGGAGAAGCTGGATCACACGGATCACTCCATGTGTGCAGTGGGCCCGCTCAGCACCTTCAGTAGTGGAATTTACCGGGCGGAAGCCTAGAGCACAATGCTGCCATTACTAAGTCCAAGACCCTTGCACTAACAGGTCGTGGGCATCTGGAAACACCCTGGCTATTCCATGCGTGTGTGTGTTTCCTCGTTAAGAAAATCAACACTTCACTGGACACTGGCTTTGGATTTACAGAAATGCTGAGTGAGTGATGTCCACACCTGATTTCCCCGTCACCAACATCTTACAGCAGTACGGTGCACTTGGCACGTCTAAGAAACAAGTGTTCAGGCACGACTGAATGAGTGAAGTCTGTCCTTCATTCAGATTTCCTTGGTTTTCCCCTAAAGTCCCTTACTGGGCCCAGGGTCCTACCAAGGAAGCTCACGCAACACTGGCCTTGCAGCCCCTTTGGCTCCCCTTGGCCTTGGAGCATTCTCACGCCTCCCCGGCACATGACACCATGCTGGTCAGATATTTTGTAGGACTTCCCTCAGCTGGGATTTGTCTAATGTCTTGATGGAAGTTCTGGTGTTTGAGGAGGAAGATAACATTTACTCCATTTTTAACCGAATTTCCTATTTGCACGTATTTAGCACCTTTACTGGGGTTACTATGGCATAGACGAGAAGGAAGATTTAAAAAGGAATTCCATCTGCTAGCAGGAAAACTAATGAAGGGTTTGACTCAGCTGATGAGGGCGAGGTCTGTTATTGCTGAACGCACAACCCTGAGGGCAAAGTTGTTTGCTGGACATTCTTGGAAGCCCAACAACTTGCTCCTCTTCCAATCCACCTCCCTGATAATGGCCTGGGAAAGCAGCAGAAGATGGCCCACGTACTTGGGGCCCTGCCACTCACAAGGGAGACCCAGAGGAAGCTCCTAGCTCCTAGCTTCGAACTGGTCCAGTTCTGGCCACTGAGGCCATTTGGGGAGTGAACCAGCGGATGGAAGATTTCTCTCTGTCTTCCTCTCTCTGTCTGTAACTCTGCCTCTGAAATAGATAAAAATCTTTAAAAAAATATTTAAAATAAAACCCTTCATGTTCTCCAAGGCCTGATGAAAGGCCAGGGGTAGAAAGTGCCAACACCCCTCAAAACCACCCTCCCATCAATAAGGAAAATCAGAGTTTACCAAAAGATGGCAGTCTCCCCCTCCTGGGCTTGAGTCCTAGCTTTGCTGCCTCACGGCCAGGGGCATGCTGTTCCACACAGCTCAGTGTCCTTACTGCCCACAACAGTAGAATCCGTAACTCTGACGGGCTGCTGTGTGGCTCTGAGGAGTGAGTTCTCCCTGTTGCTGACAGCGCTATGCCCAGACGCCGAGGCTGGGTTAGTTCTTATTTGTCGGTTTTTATTTGTTTGTATCTCATAAATACAACATTAGGAACGCAGTAATTCTTCCCACCCATTCTCCCCCTCCATCGCCTTCCTCCTCCCTCTCCTGCTTTGTCTGAGAAAGAAAAAGAATGAAAAAAGAACGAATGGCATAAGAAAATCGAGAGAAGTGTTCTTCAACAGCTATCCAAAGGCTGCTGTGTGTTACTGCTTCTGAGTCGATTCACTCTCCCTCCTTCCCCCCTTTCCCCACTCTTCCTCCCTTTTCTTTCCTTTTAGAAACCCAATTCTTTAAAAAAGAACCCAAGGATGATACATCTGTTGTGAGCTCTTAGACATGACTACAACTCATGAGACACAACAAGGTTCCCCATTTACTACACTAAGGAGTGATTCTTGAGGACAAGTGTTAACTAGTAAGTGGCGTGGCACAACTCTTTGAGGAGAGAGGTCCTGCATGGGAAGTTGGTGTACGACTCTTGTGGCTTATTTATT
The DNA here is from genome assembly GCF_964237555.1 of Oryctolagus cuniculus. Classification (NCBI taxonomy): domain Eukaryota; kingdom Metazoa; phylum Chordata; class Mammalia; order Lagomorpha; family Leporidae; genus Oryctolagus; species Oryctolagus cuniculus. Next base: position 28,667,728 of record NC_091450.1, read on the forward strand.
AATTTTTATTTTTGCAATTCACTTAAACCACGTGAAAGTGGCATTCGTGTAGATCAATAACTGTCAAAGGCCAGCTATTCGACAGGGTTCAACCTACCACTGTCATCCTCACAGAAGGAGTAACTGAAGTGTAACGGAACAGGAGCCCTGCAGCTCTGGGACCCGCCCCGCGCCCTCCCCTCTGCCTCCCCACTACAGACACAGCAGCTCAGACAACGGGCAGCCCGCCCCTGCCTTCCCACGCAGCCTCCTCGCGCAGACCCCTGCCCGCCCATTTAAGACATTGCCGTAACTCCATTTTTCCACACTTCATTTTCCTCATTGCCGGGGCTGTGCCATATCAAAGCTATGGGACTAAAGTGAAATTTCACAGCTTCTGACCTTCAGTGAGGAATGCCCATGAGCAAAGAATGAACGAAACATGATGAAGTTTCATGAAATTTTCTAGGGAAAAAAAAAAAAAAAAAAAAAAAAAAAACCTGAACTTCCAATGGAATTGGGGAGGCCTTGGGATGGGGCGGGGCCGAGGGAACAACCAGAGATAGGAAGGGTGACCCAAGGTGACCGGGAGACATCCCATGGCCTGGGACTCCTTGTTGAGTCCACCCTACAAAGTGTAGTGTCACACACACACACACACACACACACATACACATTCAGGACTGCTTAGTGCAGCAACAGCATCTGAATGGAACCGTGCTCAGAGAGCTCCGTGCTGTTCCCTGTCGTCTGCATTCCACAGCAGTGGGGAAGGGGAAAGAAATGGCATTCTCCAACCACCAAAAATAAATACTTGCGTGATATTCTGTTGCCTCCACAATGAATAAAACAGGCATGCGGGTTTCTAATATCAATTCACATGGCTCTTTCTGCTCCACTGAACTGTTACTGAACGGCTCAGAACAAAGCTACAGGCAGATCGGACAAAGCCCTCTAACTGGGTTGACATTAGGCTCATCCTGATAAGACCACATCAGAGGGACTCGACTTCTCAGGCCCTGTGACCACAGCAGCCCGAGACGAGAGGGCCTGCAGCCCGGCAGCCTGATCAGAGGCTGGGGTCTGCCCGTCTGGCTGCGCGCAGCGAGGCAGCTCAGGGTTATGGGGAAGTGGGAGGAGCTCAAGACAAGCTCATCTTTGCAGTGCGTGCAGACAGGAAGAGGGGCCAAGCCCAGCCCAGGAGGAAGGACAGGCAGGACCTGAGGGCAGAGGTGCCGAGGGAAAAGGAGACAAAGCCCCGACTGGCATGAGTGGATGCCTCTGGAATGGGGGTTCTCAGCTTGGGGTGAGCTTGCGCCCAGGGCCCCAGGGCTGTTTGGCAATGCCTCAGACATTTCTGCAGACATTCACAGTGGAAGGGGGAAGCTACTGTCCCCGCGTGTGAAGAGGCCCGGGACGCCGCTCAAAACCTTACAGTGCACGGCTTCCAGCTCTCCAGCCCCACACACCAACCATGGAGAGACCTGCTCCAGGAGACGCCCACCTGACTGCCCATCTGGGTGAAGATAAAGCCTCACTAAATCAGATTACAGCCACGCGACCTCCAGACCTCTAGACTCGGGGCCATGGACGGCCGCCTGAAGAGGCGGAAGTGCCAAGAATTAGCTACTCCCCAGCAGATTACACCGATTGTTATAATTTAAGGATATTTATGGGACATTTTTGGAGATGCACCCCTTTCTCCCATTCATCTCAATAAAGTGACAGATTTAAATGGTTTACTGTGATCGACTTCCAGGGGAAGACACGTTTTAATATTTTTTTTTCAATTTTCAAAATGAAAATGGTCACTATATTTAAAATTTCCTCACCTTTAGTGTCACCTACGAATCTCCACGGTGAAGCACAATATAGCTGGGAAAAACAAAAACCTAAACGGCCTGAATGCCTGCCTCCATGAAGCTGCGACTCTGGTTATCCCGTGGGTGTTACAGACACCGTGACCCCAAACCCGTGTCCCAGACGGCACCCAGGGCAGCCTGAGGCTGCTGCTGTCTGGCTCTCACACTCGCTGTGTCCTCACTAGGGGAGGTTTCCAGCACTGGATGGCCAAAGTGACCATTAGCAAACCTGTTTTCTGGAAAAGGCCAGGGAGGAGACAGTTCAGTTGTTATGGGGCATCTGCTCCGCAGTTACTCTCCTCTGCCACTGGGGCACAAAAGCAGCCGATGATGACTTGTGAACAAACGTGCACAGCTTTGTTCCAGTGAAACTGTGGTCAGGGAAACAGTCCACGGAGGACTGGGCCTCGGGCTGAGCCTGCCTCGCCCCCTAACCCCCTCCATCTGGTGACATACGAAATCTCATACAACACTAAATCTTAACCGAAGAGTTCAAGTCAGGATGTGGACAGCCCCTTTGCAACCTGCACCCTTTCCAGGTCATTACTGTGAATATCATTCAGCAATGTTCCAGGGTGAGTCTTCTCGCCATCCCACTCCTGTGAATTCACCCAAGGGAAAGGAAATTGGCATATGAAAGAGTTATCTGTACCCCCTTGTTTGCTGCAGCTCCATTCACAATAGCTAAGATATGGGATCAACCCAAATGCTCATCAACTGAAGACTAGATAAAGAAATTATGGGGGGGGGGGCGGAGCTGTGGCGTAGAGGATAAAGCCACCGCCTGCAGTACAGGCATCCCATATATGCACGGGTTCGAGTCCTGACCCCTCCACTTCTAATCAAGTGCTCTACTGTGGTCTGGGAAAGCAGTGGAGGATGGCCTAAGTCCTTGGGCCCCTGCACCACCATGGGAGATCCAGAAGAAGCTCCTGGCTCCTGCCTTCAGATCAGCACAGCTCCAGCCATTGAGGCCATCTGGGGAGTGAACCAGTGGATGAAAGATCTCTCTCGCTCGCTCTCTCTCTCTCTCTGCCTCTGCCTCTCTATAACTCTGCCTTTCAAATAAAATAAATAAATATTTTTTAAAAAGTGGCAGGATGAGAAATTTCTACTTTAAAAAAAGAAATTATGGGATATGTACACCATGGAATACTAGATAGCAGTACGAAAAAAGAAACCCTGTTGTTTGCAACAAAATGGATGAAAGTGGAAAACATCATACGTAGTGAAATAAGCCATTCCCAAAAGGACAAATACCATATGTTCTCCCCGATCTGTGATAACTAATAGAGCACCTAAAAAGGTAATCAAAAAAGTGAAATTGGCAGTTTGAGTTGCAATGACTTTGAACAGCCCTTGTCTCCATTGTTGAACAACAGTTTTTTTTTTCCTTTCATACTATTTGTTGAACTCTTTACTTAGTTATAGAGTTAATCATGTGTATGAAGTTAGTTGAAAATATATCTCAGTAAAAAATAAGAATGGGAATAGGAGAGGGAGGAGAAGCGGGGGAGGCTGGGTGGGAGGCCAGATACAGTGGGAAGAATGACTATGTTCCTAAAGTTGTACTTATGAAATGCATGAAGCCTGTATTCCTTAAATAAGAGGTTTTGGGGTTGGGGGGACACCAGCAGTGAACAGAACCAGCATGGTGCAGTCATATTGGGGTTGCTACAAGATGCAGGCTTTTCTCGGTACTTGTACTGAGCTCTGCACTTGATTTCTTAGAAATATTAATGCATGAGGGGCCGGTGCTATGGTGCAGTGGGTTAACGCCCTGGTCTGAAGCGCCGGCACCCATATGGACACCGATTTGAGAGCCGGCTGCTCTCTTCTGATCCAGCTCTCTGCTATGGTCTGGGAAAGCAGTAGAAGATGGCCCAAGTCCTTGGGCCCCTGCACCTGCGTGGGAGACTGGGAAGAAGCTCCTGGCTCCTGGCTTTGGATTGGCACAGCTCCAGCTGTTGCGGCCATCTGGGGAGAGAACCATCGGATGGAAGACCTCTCTCTCTGCCTCTGCCTCTCCTCTCTCTGTGTAACTCTGATGTTCAAAGAAAATAAATAAATCTTAAAAAAAAGAAATATGAATGAATGAAATTCAAACTAAGCCATGGCCAGCCCACCTATCAGGCGCCATTGTGGTCTCTGATGATACAAACCCGAATTTGGTAAGAACTGTGCCCCTCCCCCAGAGTCTTGCCATGTTTGTTTTCCTCGGCAATCACCCTCTGCAACACACTCACACACACACACACACACACCCCCCAAAGTATCTTGTAGACAAAGTCCTGCGTTTGCCCACTGCATGCTCACTGACAGTGCTAGCTAGCATCAGCAGCCATAAAACACTATGGGGGGTGCGGGACATAATCCTGCTATTCTGCCAAGGACGCCCTTTGCCTAATCCCACCTTTCCTGACAAAAGGACACTGCAGATGGGATTAAACTGAGATCCCGAGATGAGATCACCCCAGAGCACGCAGGTGGGGCCTGTTGAAATTGCTGGGAGACAGGGCCAGGAGGGCCTGGCAAGCCTCCCTCTCTTGGTGTTGGAGGAGGAGGCAGGGGCCAGGGCACGCAGGCAGCCTCTTAGAGGCTGGACATGGCAATGAGACGGATTCCCCCAGATCCTCCCGAGGAAACAGCCCGGCAGAGCTGTGACCTGGGCCTGGGAAGAGCCTAGGAAGACCTGACCTCTAGACCTGTAAGAGAGCACCATGTGTTATCTTAAGTCTCTAGTCTGTGGCTGCTTGTGCCGGCAGCTACAGGAAGCTGAACCCAGAACTGCGGAGCAGCCATTTGCCCTGTGGTGCAATGGTCACTTTGGTACGTGGGAAGTTTGAGGGGCCCGTGACTTGGGTTCTTGCAACTATGTATTTCTTTTCCTTCTCAATATTGGCATCGATCTAACTTATGTTCACTCAACAGCAAGACTCAACGGTGGATTTTCATTTGGAAGCCCACACCCACTGCAGGGGGCACAGCGTGAGACAGGGACAGTGATGCTGGCCCTCATGAGAGTGGACCTGGCCTCAAGACTGGCTGCTACACCAGCTCTCTGGGCTGTTTCCCTCTCTGTATCACGGTGTAATAATCCCACCTTTGGTGTCACTCTGGAAGGATCAGAATCAGGGGGAGCGATGGATTTGGCACATAGTAGGCCCACGGCACATGGTGTCTATTCTGCTCCCTTCTGGACTGTTACCTCGGCAAGCCGTAAGGTTACAGGGCCAGGACACAGGGGAGGCTATCTGAAACAATCCCGATTGGAAAGATTTCTCTCAGTTTGTATTTCTGGAGCACACAATCAGCTTGCCCTCCAACCCTCCATCTCTAGGGCGTCTCATTCTCCAGCAGGACGCACACGCGGGACCAGATGATTCCATGGTGTGGGGATCTACCGGGAGTCCTACACTTCGGAAGCTGAGCCACAGGTGCATCTGGGCCTCGGGTCAGGGACCTGCATCAGCACAGCCTTGCCTGGCCTCCCTCCTCCCACGAGAGAACCTGTGGGCAGCCCCAAACGCGCATCCCAGTGTGCTGATTTGAAACGCGAGGCAAGAGGCAGGCAGGGGAGGCGCGCTGGAACGCACGAGCAGGAGGGCTGCTGGAGTCAGCCGAACTCATTTAATTGTTGCCTTCGGAGCAGCCGCGAGTTCCAGGCAGCTGCGAACACACTTTGCCCGCAGCTCGGCTCTGCGCAATGTTCTCTGGCAACACCTGGTGGAACAGCGTAAAAACTGCACAGCGCTTGGCGTGAGCAGCTGCCTCTGCTCCTCTCATCGCAGCTGCGGGCTTCCTGGCGGCTGGGGTGGGGGTGGGGGGTGCACCGCCAGAGGCCCCGCCTCTGGGCTGGCACCAGCGCTGTGCTGGGCTCATTTCTGCTGTGTTCCTTTCTACTTTACCAAGCAGAAAACAAACAGTGCTGCCTCGTCAAGAGCTTTCTTGCTAGGACAGGGAAATAACGGCACTGCAGCCTCGCTGGAGAGTTCTCTCTAGGATGTGCCCAGGAAGCTCCCCAGGCTCACCCCGTGGCACAGAGAGCCGGCACTGCGCCACTTTGAGAACGCACCCCCCTGGGTAGGCACACATTCCAAACTGCACACTCCCTGGCTCTGGCCCTGCAGGCGGCTCTCCCGCTGCAGATTAGGGAGGGGAGGTGAGAAACGGGGACCCACACCCCAGCATCTACCCACTGGGAAATGAAACACATCGGCCTGGGAATGCCAGCCTGTCATCCCCTCTCCCAAGCCACACCTCATCCTAGGAAAGCGCACCTCCGCTTCTGAGCCGGTGACAAAAACATGCTAACCTATCACGCATTCTGCTGGGCAGGTGGCAATCGGAGCGTTAAAAGGTGCACTCAGCTTCTGGGGAAAACGTTCTTCTAAAATCCACAGACTCCTGTTTCCTAGGCAGGCAGCTTAGCGTGGCTGGGAGACAGGCTGCCTTCAGAGGTGTGGGTGCTGGTCGCTTGTGTGCAAGTTATTTACATTCTTTAACCTTTATTGTCTGGGCTGTAAAGCAGGATTGATAACAACGTCCACCCACGGAGGTCACGCGTGCCAACTGCTTCACACATGCTCAGGAAATGTTAGCAGGAGCCACGGCCGGCTGCCTCTAAGAAGGCTGTCACTCGGACATCAGAAGCTGGGGGACCTGTCCCTGAGAGCTCAGTGACGGCAAGGTGGCATCAGACAAATCCCCATCTCTGTGTTTCCCTGCCACAGCAAAAGGAAGACCACTTGCTTTTGAATTTTCATTTTAAAAACCTTTTCTACTTGCTTTTTTTTTTTGACAGGCAGAGTGGACAGTGAGAGAGAGAGACAGAGAGAAAGGTCTTCCTTTGCCGTTGGTTCACCCTCCAATGGCCACCACCACCGGCGCACTGCGGCTGGTGCACCACGCTGATCCGATGGCAGGAGCCAGGTGCTCCTCCTGGTCTCCCATGGGGTGCAGGGCCCAAGCACTTGGGCCATCCTCCACTGCACTCCTGGGCCACAGCAGAGAGCTGGACAGGAAGAGGGGCAACCGGGACAGAATCCGACGCCCCGACCGGGACTAGAACCCGGTGTGCCAGCGCCGCAAGGCGGAGGATTAGCCTAGTGAGCCGCAGCGCCGGCCTCTACTTGCTTTTAAAAATACTGAACTCCAAATATCATTGCCAGTGTAGTAGGGGATGACACATATGAATGCCTCCTAAAAAAGATCTGATGTGACATAAACATGAGACTTGACTCTATATCTGATGCTCAGAGCCATGTCACCCACGGGGCATCCTTTAGAAGACTGGGTCTAGTTTGGGGGTGTCTCAAAATAGGTGCCTGAATCACAAGTTGAGGTCTCTTCTAGAATTGGGTGTAGCTGGTCAAATGGGGATAGGAATTCAGAAGTGGCTAGATGCCCAAGCAGCCATTGGGTTATGAAAATCGAGGAAATGCACACAGCACACCCACAATGAGATACTGCCTCCCATGTGTTGGAGTGTCATCAAAAAGACAAAAGCTAAGAAGTGCCAGTGAGAACTCAGAGTCCACAGAACCCCTGCAAGCTGCTGGTGGGAATATAAATTAGTACGGCCACCATGGAAAACACTACGGAAGCTACTCACGAAACTAAAACCAGCACTCCCACAAGGATCCAACAATCCCACTGCTGAGTGTTTATCTAAAGGTAATGAAATTAGGATCTCAAAGAGGCATCTACACGCTGAGGTTCACTGTAGCACTACTCACAATATATGACAGGGAACAACCTAAATGCCTATGAACAGGTGAGTGGATTCAGAATATGCACACAGTAACATTATTTAGCCATAAAAAAGGAAATTCTGTAGTTTGCAATAGCAATAATATGGATGAACCTATAGGACTTTGTGCTAAGAGAAATAATCCAGACACACAAACAGAAACACTGTATGATGTCACTACCGTGTGAAATACAAAATTGTCAAACTCACAGAAGCAGAAAACAAGACAGAGAATGGCAGAGGTGCGGTGGGAAGAGAAAGAAAGGGACAAAATCATAGTTGGGCAAAATGCGCTGAATTCTGGTGATCTAATGAATAGCATTGTGGCTACAGTACACAGTGTTGTGTTGGATTCTTGAAGTTTCCAAGGAGAATAGATCCTTAAGTGTTATCATAAAAAACAAGTTACGTGTGGTGATGAAAATATTAATCAGATTGAGTGTAGCGATCATTTCACATCACAATCTATGCACAGATCGAAACAACAGATGAGGAGGCACTGCTGAGGTGCAGTGGGTTAAACCACCAATTACAGTGTGGCATCCCGTACTGGAACATGGAGCTGAGTCCCGGCTGCTCCACTTCTAATACAGCTCCCTGCGAATGCTCCTGGGAAGGCAGTGCAAGATGGACCATGCACTTGGACTCCTGCCATTTATGAGGGAGACCAGGAAGTGAATCAGAGGATGCAAGAGCTCTTCTCCCTCTCTCTCTCTTTAAAAACACTTTATTTGAAGCCATTTAATAAAGATTGTATTCATTTGTATCAAAAGATAATGCTTTAGGGGTCACGCTGTGGCATAGCCAGTAAAGCCACTGCCTGCAGTGCCAGCATCCCATATGGACACCGATTCAAGTCCTGGTGTTCCACTTCCAATCCATCTTTTTGCTATGACCTGGGAAAGCAGTGGAAGACGGCTCAAGTGCTTGGGCCCCTGCATCTGCATGAGAGACCCAGAAGAAGCTCCTGGCTCTTGGCTTCGGATCGGCACAGCCCTGGCCATTGCAGCCATCTGGGCAGTGAACCAGTTGATGGAAGACCTCTCTCTCTCTGTCTCTCTCTGTCTCTCTCTCTCTGCCTCCCCGTCTCTGTGTAACTCTGACTTTCAAATAAATAAATAAATCTTTTAAAAAAGATAATGCTTTAATCTGAAACTATTACAGATTGATAATTCAGATCAGGAACACACTATTTTTCACTTCAAAAGGACATGATTAACTGCCACTCCCAGGTCACTTAACAATGTCCAGGACTGAGTCAGTCACTTCACTCTCCCTTACTAGTAAGTCTTGGAAAACCAAGAACGTTGTGTTGGGCTGTGTTGAGCAGTACTTCTCTGTAAATGAATGTTGTAGAACGAGGACTTTCGTTGATCCAACACTGACTTTCGTCACGACTTCAGCATCTCTGTGACTAGCAATGTGACGTGTAACAAATGAGATTTTCTCATTTAATAACAAAAATTGTGTAATGGTTTACAAAAAAAACAGGTAAGTCTTCAGACAAGACTTGGTGAATTTCTAAACATATTTTCAAAGAGGTGCTCATCACTGCTAGAGTTTTGAAATAACGCATAGATTTTTTTTTAATTTGGCAAAAAACTCATTTTACATTTTTGTTGAACTATTACTACAGGAAACAGTCTGACTGTGTCACCCTGAACATGTCATGTGCAGCTTTAAAATATACTTAGAATGCAAATAAAATACAAGTAACTTCTTTAAGGGAGAAGAACACCCGCCCACCGCAGGCTGTGTGTATTTCTGACACACAGTGTCTCAGCAGATTCACCCGCATCAACAGATATCATGAGCTTGGATAGGACACTCCTCAGAAGCTCTTTCTTTCTTGTTTTTCTTTCCTTAGATTTCACTTCTTTAATTTTTCATTGGACTTATTTATTTTTATTTGAGAGTCAGAGTTACAGACACACACACACACACACACACACACACCCCTTTCATCTGCTGGTTCACTTCCTAAGCTTCTGTAATAGCCAGGGATGGGCCGGGCCAAAGCCAGGAGCCTGGAACTCCATCCAGATCTCCCACACGGGTGACAGGGGGTCAAGCACTGAAGTCACCTTTTCCTGCCTTCCCAGGCACATTAGCAGGGAGCTAGATCAGAAGTGGAGCAGCCAGGATTTGAACCGGTGCTCCTGTGGGGGTGTTAGCATTGCAAGCAGTGGCTTAACCCTCTGCTCCAAAACACCAGTCCCAAGAGCTCTCTCTAAAGGACAGTGGCATTTGCTCCACACAATGGAGGAACGCCTGAGGCCCCGGAGCTAGGCTGCAACGTGGGAAGAAGCTGGGTGGGGCAGGTTCTATCTGATGAGCCCATCACACTGTCAAGTGCAGTTTTTCATGACCTCATGGGGGTGGGCACAGAGGATTGCATCTCCTCCATTTACTTTATAGATCATCAAGGTGAGGTCCAAAGATGATAAATGAATTTACCACTTGCCTGTACCACACACAGGGAGGGCAGCAACACCCACCTTTTCCTTGGCCCCAGCACTTGCATTCCAAGCTCTCTTTGTATCTTTTGTCCTGTTTTTTAACCTATCTAGTCTCTGTCTGTCGGGGATGTGTCTCTGGATCAGCCCGTGCACCTGCTGAGGGTTTCACCAGAACACTCATCAATATTGCCAGCCGAGTTTGGCTGTTTGCTGAGATTTGGAATAACTGCTAATTATGTACAAAGATACTCTCCCTGAAGAAAACTGCGAGACTTGGAGGTTTTGTGAAATGTGGAAAGCTTCACTTTGTATGCTACATTTCCATACTTTTGGAGAGTTTGACTAGCTTCATAGAAAGCATGGATCTATGCCAACACCTGTGTGATTACGCATGTCTTGTGCAGAGCCCCCCCCCCCCCAAATAACTGCAAGAAATATTTTTCGATGTTTTCATTGTAAAGAAATGTTAAACAAAGAGACCGGTCTGTTTAGCTGGACTGGCCACAGTGCAGTGGCTGCTCGGGCACAGATGTGGCATGGTAACATGTATGCGGGCTTCTGTGTCCATTCAAAAGAACATGAAATGAAAGAATAAATGCTAGAGCCAAACACAGGTGCTGCAGGAATTTAAAAAAAAAAAAACTTTACAAGGCAGCTTCATTCCTCTTGATTTTCTAATAGCCTTGCATGTTCTCTCTGCTCTGGCAAGTCCTCCTGGGATGCCTGGGGGCTGTGTTTTGGGCAAACCCTCTGGAATCAGCTGCATCACGATACATTTCATACCTTCATCCCTTCCTAGTCCTGGGTTTCAAGCGAGGCTCCAAGGTGGGCAGGGCAGCATATTAGGAGTAAACTCCAAGGCAGCACGTGACACTCAAATGCTGCTTCTTCAGTAGGGAGTAGCACACTCTTTGTTGCTCCTACGAGGACAGAAAGTCCTCGATATCCCCTAACAGGCGAGCGCATTACTGGCCGCATTGGACGTCGGCTCCCCCGGATATCATCACCATGCCTCTGGGCACTGAAATCAGTTTTTAACTGACTGCGTTATTGCAGGCCTGTGGCTTGTCCACTGTGCTTGGCTCAAGGCTATTTCCTGCCCCTAGCTCTGCGGGCATCATCCAAGTGGAAAGCTTGAAACGCTTAAGGAGAACACAGACCCCAGTGCAGGTGCAGCAAGGGGCTAGGAGCAATCCCAGTGGCTCCTGATTTCCTCCCACACGTGGAAAACAGCACAATATGTGCTCCTGACTAACAGAGAAGGGACCGGCTCGGGAGGGACCGTGAGGGCGACCGTGAGGGCGGAAGCTGCAGTCTGTGGCTGGCATTGGGAGTTGGGGGTAGCTTTCTAAAAAAGGAAGAATAAAAGCAACACAGGCACTCTTTTGAGGATTTCTGTCTTCAGAGACAATCCAAATACGTTCGCTGCACCTCGTGCTGAGGTTGCAATTACCTGAACAATGAGTTCAGTGGGTGGGGAGAGGGGGCAGAGTTACATAATGAGGCTATTTAAACACAGATCCCCACTCCTCCCTGTATCTGAAGGACAGACTCTCTGGCACTGGAGCTCGGGGAAGGTCCAATTTTAGAATGTCTGGAGGGGCGGTTGTGCAGCGCAGTGACTAAGACGCTGGGATGCATCCCACATAGAAGTGCCTGCCTGCATCTCAGTCCCAGCTCTGCTTCTGATCCCAGCTTCCTGCTAGCCTGTCAGCTGGGAGGCAGTGGTCCTGGCTCAGGTGTCTGGGTGTCTGCTACTCACAAGGGAGATCTGGATTGAAATCTTGGCTTCTGATTTCTGCCTGGCCCAGCCCTGAGTGTTGCACACATTTGAGGAGAAAACCAGTGGATGGAGGATTGCGCGCGCGCTCTCTCTCTCTCTCTCTCTGCCTTTCAAATAAATAAATAAGTCCAAAAAAATTACTACACCTCAGTTTCTTCTTATGTAAGAAAGGAACAAAATTATCTCAATGCTCCAGAAATTTTGAAGATGATAATGAAGGCAAAGGACATAGTTAACATCTAGCATGTTTAAAAATGCTGTAACTGGGGCCAGCATTATGATGTAGTAGGTTAAAACCACTTGCATCCCATATTGGAGCACAAGTTTGAGTCCTGGCTGTTCTACTTTGGATCCAGCTCCCTGCCAATACACCTGGGAAATCAGCAGAAGGTGGCCCAAGTGCCTGAGCCCCTGCAACCCACTTGTGAGACCTGGAAGGGACTCCTGGCTTCAGCCTGGTCCAGCCACAGCCATTGCAGCCATCCAGGGAGTTAACCAGCAGATGAATGATATATTTCTCTCTCTGTCTCTCCCTCCCTCTCTGTCACTCTGTCAAATAAAAGAAATTTTAAAATGCTGTTACTATGCAAGTGGGCTTCAAATAGTTCATGGAAGATGTGTATGATTAAAAAAACTGTATATATTTCACAATTTTTCCCACCATAATAAACTGACCTTTTAGTTCTATTTTTCCACAAACTTTTTGAAGACCTCTTGCATTAACTGGGAGCTGGGATCAAGGGCCACCATGTTCTGGGCAAACTCCCACCAGCCCTGAGGTCTCCTACCCACTAAGTGCCAGGCTCTTTGTTCAATGAATACAGGCATTGTCTTCAAAAACAATTCTCTCTCTCCACAACCCTAGGAGGTGGGCAGTGTGCTCCTCCCCAAGTTTCTAATGAGAAAACAGCTTCGGCAAGGGAAGGCCATTTTTCTCAATTCCCTAACCAGGAGGGAGACACAGTCAGTCCCTAACGCAGACTTTTCTGATTCCAGAGCTCACACTCTGAGCCATTATGCTCGAAATTCTAGTATGCATCAGGCATAAGAATCTTTCTACAACTAATTTCTTTCTACAACTAATTAATTGTGAAAGGCAGGGGACGGGGAGACGGAGAGAAGTGGAGCAGTGGGGACTTGACGAGGACCCTGACCTGCAACAGTGGCGTTGAAAGCGGCAGTGAACTTGCTGCGCCACAGTGCTGGCCCCAGAGGTCCTGTCACCTCAAGGACGCAGTGACTGTCACTCAGAGAAGAAGGAAAACCCCAAGCTTCAGCCCCACATTCCTTCCACTGCCAGACGCCGCCGCGTGATGACGGCCGCTCGCCTGGAAAGGGTCCACAGAGGCATCTTCTTCCCGTGAATCTCTGAGACACACACTTGATCAAGTGCTCGAGATGAGTGCCAGGGTTACAGCAGCATGGGGGAGTTTAATCACCAAACGATGGCCGGCGCTGCAGCTCACTAGGCTAATCCTCCGCCTTGCGGTGCCGGCACACCAGGTTCTAGTCCCAGTCGGGGCGCTGGATTCTGTCCCGGTTGCCCCTCTTCCAGGCCAGCTCTCTGCTGTGGCCTGGGAGTGCAGTGGAGGATGGCCCAAGTGCTTGGGCCCTGCACCCCATGGGAGACCAGGAGAAGCACCTGGCTCCTGCCATCAGATCAGTGTGGTGCGCCGGCTGGCCGCAGCACGCCTGCCAGGGCGGCCATTGGAGGGTGAACCAACGGCAAAGGAAGACCTTTCTCTCTGTCTCTCTCTCTCACTGCCCACTCTGCCTGTCAAAAAATAAAAAATAAATAAATAAAAAATCACCAAACGAGGGCTCTGAGAATGTGGATTAATGCACTGAGGACCAGAAGGGGGGAAGCTGGGAGGTCGTGATGGTTTAGGAATAAAACTTTGGCTGTCGGTGGAGCAGAGACATTTTAGCGCCAAGTGGGGTTTAGAGAATTGGGTGGTTTCCTCATTTCATTTTACAAATGAGGAAACTGAGGCCTAAACAGAGGAAGAGGCTCATTCAGGATTAAATCACCCTGGGTGCACACCAGACCCGAACCCAGAACTCCTGACACTGGTGTCTACACCCTCATAATTCCATTCCCTAAACGGGAATGAGCACATATGGAGATGAGTATCTATGCCGCGATCACGCCACGGTGCCGGGGTATAAATGCCATGTTACTTCTGATCATCACCATAACGTTTGTAGGGTCTCAATGCCTGGGCACTACATGGAAGAAATACTGATCGTAATCCTTTTCTGTTCACCGCTCTCTCTGCTTCCAATTTTTAAAAATGATTTATTTACTGGAGAGGTAGAGAGACAGAGACAACCCCCCTCTGCTGGCTCACTGCCTGGACGCCTGCACGGCTGGGGCTGGGCCAGGATGCAATTCTCTGATGTGGAACCACTGATGTAACTGCTAAGCCAGCCATCTACCCCTGCTCCCGATGTTAAAGTTCATAAAAAGACCACAGGCCCTGGGAGCCCCTCTGCACCGGTGGGCTCTAGCCACTGCGAGGTACTTCTGTGTGTGTTTCTACTCTTCTCAGAACGCATGCCCTCTTCATGCCAGTTACAAGGAATTAACGCAACCTGATGCCTGGAGCTCCGATAAACCAGTGATGACTGGCCGGTGTCCCACAGTTCGCAGGTAACTGCTCCTGAAAGTCACAGGCACAGGGGATGGCAGGTTAACTACCTTGTCATTTGAATCCCATTTTAAGTACTCCTTGTATTTAGGCACAATAGTCACAATTTTATCTTAGCGTGGTCCTCCATGCGCGACCAGCTTCCTGGAACTGTATTTAGCACTGGGGATGGAGGATAAAGGCGGTACCATTTGTGTGCATGTGTGTATGTGTGTGGTGAGAGCTTAAAATTCAGTGCAGTTTACATTTTTAAAAATCATTACTTTTTAACTCCTTTTTCAAAATAAAATCTCTTAGTTTCTCATATATGACCTTTTGAGCCGTGACGTTTTCCCAGCGTGCACCTGAATCTGCGAGGCCTGGGTTCCCAATGCTTTATTTGTCTGTGGTGCCTCCCTGCCATGCTCTCAGAACCGCTGTCCTTGCCTCCGCTGGAAGAACCACTGGGCCAGGGTAAGGGGAAGCCCAGAGGGAGAAGTCGGAGCCCCCAGCTCTGCAGGGAGTCCCTGGCACGTGAGTCCTGGGCATCCGCCTGTGCATCAAGACACGCTGGGAACCCGGGGACCACATGAGAGCCTTCAGGGTGCGAGGCTGAGATGATTCCCGGAATTGTTCAAGGAGAACACAAATTCATCCCCCCAAAACTGTTCTTGCAAAATTCTAATCTGCGTGCGATGGACGTGTGCCTGTGTACACTGCTTGCTATCTGAGTCTCACAGGTGCAGTGGATTGGGGCCATCTTCCTTCCACAGGATGGAGTGGGCGACAAGTCCAGGCAGGTAGGGTTGGATCAGGACTGCCTGGCTCCTGAGGCAGGGATGAGGGGAGCTGAGTCCAGGGAACAGAGGGAGCTGTTGTTTCCCTCCTATCCCCCTTCCCTGCTGGTTACTGGAAGAGAGCAGCCCTGCTGCCCCTCCTCCTCTGACTCCTAGAGCCTTGGAGCTCCCCTGGGGACCCAGGGCCCAGCATTCACAATTCCACTGCCCTAAGGAGAGCCTGTTCTCCGTCATGGGAAAGCTCCTTTGCTGCCAAGCCCTGCTGATGGATGCTCCAACACATAATTATCGTAATTTAGGTGTGTGTTTTGCGACAATATTTTGGATAACCCTGGCACTTACTCTTCTCTATTACAAACATTTATGTAACCATGCCAGCCGATTAATCTGAAGGATGTGGCAAAGAGATGGGAGAATTTCACCCACAGGAAACAAAAACCCAGTCTTTGAGGATAAATATGTACTCCGAATTTCATAACTTATTGCAGATTGCTATTGATATTTCAGAAATGTATTTGTCCCTTGGACATATTCATAGAGTGTTTGCAAGTCTATAGACACATCTATTTAATAACGGTACCGCATAATTCTTCCATGCTACATATACATGAGAACCTGCAAACACCCCCTCAATCCACACAACAAAGGTAATAAGCTTCAGTCTCGCCTTTTTTCCCCCTGCTTTAAGCATTCCCCTTAATGAGCTCTGCTTCTTTGTAACTCAAGAGATTTAGTATTCTGTCCAACAAAACAATTTATTGCCCAAAATGTTCCTACTGCAGATAAAAATCTTAGCTTCCCCAATACTTCTGGCTCCACAGTTAATACCCTAATGTTTCATTTACAGCTGAACAAAGCGGCTTATCTCCACTAAAAGGGGAATTAGTAGTAAGAAATAATTTCAATCATCTGTTGAGTTTCCAAGTAAAGTGATGACTTGTGCATTCTCGCTTCTATCTGATGACAGGTGTGCTGGGGGCTCCCAGGAAATAGAGCAGTTCTGTCACCTAAGCTTTGTAATTTGAACAATGCAGCTACATAGATCAGGCAAGAGTAGGTCTTGGCTGTCAGGGGGGAAAAAAAATCCACACTCGGAAATATGCTGTAGTCAGCAGTTCTTAGCTACAGATTGGGTACTAACTCAAGGGGAAAAAAAATTGGTTTGAATCAACAAATGGCTCCATTTTCCCCCTGGTCTGCAGCAAACTTATTATACACCTACAAACACACAACCACAGTCTATTACGCTTCCCCAGCACGTCCACACGCCCACGCGGTAGCATGATGGCTATATATCCTCGCACGCATGCATGCCGTCTTATTTATGTGTGTGCAGACATGAAGGCTGCTGCAGAAGGCAAGGGGAGGGAGGGAGGGAGCACGGTGGAAGTAGATGGATTGAAAAACAGGAGGCAGAGGCATCGTGGAGGAGTCTGCAGCGTGGATCAGATCATTTACATCAGAGGAGAAGGATGGCTTGCCTGCCTGCGAATTACAAGGGAGATTCAATTTGCTCTCGCTCACAATGCAACCTTGGCTCATGAAATCCTGGCGGTGGCCCCCCAAACCACCTAATAAGTAAACAGTCAAGAACCCAGAGGACTGAAGGGGCGCCTGTTGGAGAGGGCAGAGAGGCCATGACTCTGGTCCCTGTAAGGGATCGATAAAGGGAAATGCAAGGAGATGGGAGATGCAAGTTAATTTCCCTGCCTGTGCATCGAGAGGCCCACTGGTGTGCGTCCCCCACCAACCCTTTCACTAGGAAATCTTCCTTGCACGTTGGAAAATCTCCTGAATAGAATGCTGCAGTCCTTGTGGCCGTCAGAGTGTGCATGCAGGAGTCCCAGGCGGAACGCCGAGCAGGAGGAGGGACTGTGCAGAACTGAAAGCGGTCAGAAAGTGCAAATAGAGATCCTGGTGCCATGCAGTCTCCCTAACTGTAGATTTCCTTCCTCTTGTATGATTGTTTAAAGCTGGTTTCTCAGGAGTCCTCCCCAGCTGGCCTAACCATCTCCCTGCTGGTATGGGCGCTGGCCGCTGACTGCTCCTGTTTACAACCTGAATCCCTCTCCGAAGGGTTGAACTTGGCTAATGAGATCCGCCTCAGCCAGAGCTGCCTGGAGTGAGGGTAGGTACAGGGGTATAGGGAGCTACCAGTCCTTGCTGGGGGGACACCCTGTACCCAAAGACAGACATATGGAAAGAGTGGGGGCCAATACTCTGGGTGAAACCATCTTTGGTATAATTAATAATCTAGGGTTTCCCACAGGGTTAGGCAGGCGCTTGGTTTTCCCTGAACTATACGTTTTCCTACTGGTCTTTCTCTTCCCCATCCTGATCCTTTACTCTGTCCTCATAGGTTTGTAGTGACAGCACCCATCTGTTAGCCACTTGCACACCAGTCTCCACCTTCGGCATTATCCCTTGGGAATCGGCTCTAAGACAGATGTGGGTAGCGCGCATACAAACATGTGCTCAGTGCACAGCAGCCAGGACACCAGGCAAAGCTGCTCATTGACATCCAGTAGTGAGCAAGAAATACTGCCTGTCTCGCTGATCAATGACTCCCTGGTTCTCGACACAGAGTCAAGGTTGACGGTCGGACACGGGATCCAACATGGGCCGCAGTCCTTCCCTACCCACCACCCAGCATTCCCAGTCAGATCTCAGAACTGCTGCCTACACACAGTAAGCTACGTCAAGAAAACCATCCAGACACCAGTGAGGACCAAGCCACGTGGTACCTGCTGTGAGAGTGCAATTCCTTATGCTGAGCCGTGACTGACAGGAGCCAGAGCTACTCCCGCATGTCTCTCAGCTGCTTGATAATCAAAATCCCCTTGACCGGAGCTAGTATTAGTTGGCTTTATAACCTAAGGCTGCCTAACCTCTGAGATACTAGGAGAAAGAGACTCCATCCCAGTGCAGAAACATTCAGACATCCACAGGAAATGAGCAAATACGGACATGTGGCCCCCTTTCTTTTTTTTTTTTTTTTTTTGACAGGCAGAGTAGACAGTGAGAGAGAGAGACAGAGAGAAAGGTCTTCATTTTTCCATTGGTTCACCCCCCAATGGCCACTGTGGCCGGCGCACTGCGGCCGGTGCACCGCACTGATCTGAAGCCAGGAGCCAGGTACTTCTGGTCTCCCATGGGGTGCAGGGCCCAAGCACCTGGGCCATCCTCCACTGCACTCCCTGGCCACAGCAGAGAGCTGGCCTGGAAGAGGGGCAACCGGGACAGAATCCGGCGCCCAAACCGGGACTAGAACCCGGGGTGCCGGTGCCGGTAGGCGGAGGATTAGCCTAGTGAGCCGCGGCGCTGGCCGCCCTTTCTTCCTTGACTCACAATCTCTCTCATCAGGCTCAGTGTTGGGTGCAGCAGGTTAAGCCACCATTTGCAGGGCTGGCATCCTGCACCTGAGTGCTGATGGGAGTACTGGCTTCCCTGCCTCTGATCCAGCTTACTGCTGCTGCCGCTGCAAATGCAAGAGGATGGCCCCTGCCCCCCAGGTGGGAGACCAGGACAGAGTTCCTGGCTCCTGGCTTCAGCCTGGCCCAGACCTGGTTGTTAGCCTTTTGGGGAGTGAGAGAGCAGGTGGAAGAGCTCTTTCTCACTGTCTCTCTCTACCTCTCTGCCTTTAAATAGATAAAAAAATTTTTTTAAATTTCTCATCAATGCCACTGACTCTGGTAGGACCTCAAAGGGTGCTTGTGTTTTCTAATCTTATTTGACAACCACTTGTAGAAAACCTGCTATAAGACAGGTACTTATTGATGGCCAAAACACAGCCAATGCATTTTCTCAAGTGGCTATTACTCCTGAGTGGAAAAATGTGCTCTTGTCCAAACACAGTCATGAATTTCACCATAATTTGGTGAAGTGCTTTGAAGGGAAATGCAAGGTGCTATGAATGGGGATGCCAGGGGGAACTGGTCACCCTCCAGGATCGAGGGGAGTCGTCCATAACAAGGCGACATGCGGACAGGGGTCTAACAGTGCCGTGACAGAGCAACGTGAAGAGGCAGAGTCAAATGTTTTTGTTGTAAGAAAGCCCTGTGCATGAATCTCCAAGGGAGAAAACGCTGGGCAGGTTTCACAGACCTCCAAACAGTTCCAGTATGACTTAACATGGGGTAAAAAGTGAGCACGGTGCAGAGAGAGATGGCACGGGCAGCAGGAGAAGAGGGGGCAGAGAGGGGAGGGGGGAGAGGGGGGCAGAGGGGACAGAGGGACAGAGAGGAGAGGGGAGGCAGAGGGGCAGAGGGGGCAGAGGGAGGCAGAGGGGGCAGAGGGAGGAGAGGGGGGCAGAGGGAGGAAGAGGGGGCAGAGGGGGGAGAGGGGGGAGAGGGGGCAGTGTGGGGAAAGGGGGCAGAGGGGACAGAGGGGGCAGAGGGGGCAGAGGGGCAGAGGGGGGAGAGGGGCAGAGGGGGGAGAGGGGCAGAGGTGGGAGAGGGGCAGAGGGGGGAGAGGGGCAGAGGGGGGAGAGGGGGCAGAGGGGGGAGAGGGGCAGAGGAGGCAGAGGGAGGCAGAGGGGGGAGAGGGGGCAGAGGGAAGCAGAGGGGGCAGAGGGGGGAGAGGGGGAAGAGGAGGCAGAGGGAGGCAGAGGGGGGAGAGGGGGCAGAGGGAAGCAGAGGGGGCAGGGGGGGAGAGGGGGAAGAGGAGGCAGAGGGAGGCAGAGGGGGGAGAGGGGGCAGAGAGGACAGAGGGGGCAGAGGGGGGAGAGGGGGCAGAGGGGGGAGAGGGGCCAGAGGGGCAGAGGGGCAGAGGGGCCAGAGGGAGGCAGAGGGAGGCAGAGGGGGCAGAGGGGGCAGAGGGGACAGAGGGGACAGAGGGACAGAGGGGACAGAGGGAGGCAGAGGGAGGCAGAGGGGGCAGAGGGGGCAGAGTGGGGAGAGGGGCAGAGGGGGGAGAAGGGCAGAGGTGGCCTTCTAAAGGCATCAAGGAATCAACCAAGAGCTTTAAGCTGTGATGCAGCACAGGACGTGAGCCAGGCCCGTCGTGTCCCTGCCCCTCGTGTCAGGAATCTGTCTACCTGAGAACAGATGTCCTGATGGGCTGGATGTGTAACCCACTCATTCATTCTCTCATTTATAAGATCTTATAAGAGTCTTAGCTTATGAAAGTCTACCATTCATAAGGCAGGCATACTTTGGGGATACAAAGCAAGGAAAGCTGCATGTGGGTCTCAACTGCCTGGTATTTAGTCACTGGGGGAAGAGAGCGTCATGAATTAATGACATCGAAAGAAGTAGAACTGAAATGATGATACGAGCTGCAGCTGAAGGTATGTGGAGTCATGTGGTAATGCAGCAGGGGCTCTCTGTCTCGTTGGGGCAAAGGTTTGCCTGTGCAAGGGACAGGAATCCGGGTCAAAGGCAGACATGAGTGTTATCGAGGCAAAGACAGGAGAACGTCAAGTCCAGCTGGAGAGAACACCACGGCAGGGCTCTGCACTCAGAATGCAAGAACATGGAGGTGGCCAGCGCCGCGGCTCAATAGGCTAATCCTCCGCCTTGCGGCGCCGGTACACCGGGTTCTAGTCCCGGTCGGGGCGCCGGATTCTGTCCTGGTTGCCCCTCTTCCAGGCCAGCTCTCTGCTGTGGCCCAGGAGTGCAGTGGAGGATGGCCCAGGTCCTTGGGTCCTGCACCCCATGGGAGACCAGGATAAGTACCCGGCTCCTGCCTTCGGATCAGCATGGTGCGCCGGCCGCGGCAGCCATTGGAGGGTGAACCAATGGCAAAGGAAGACCTTTCTCTCTGTCTCTCTCTCTCTCTCTCTCTCTCACTGTCCACTCTGCCTGTCAAAAAAAAAAAAAAAAAAAGAAAAGAACATGGAGGGGGTAGGGACCCACCTGGTCCTGCGTCTGACGTCCGAGAGGTTCTCAGTGTCCAAACTTCTCCCCTCCACCTCCACAAAGGCCCCTCTTGGACAAGCCAGGGAACGTGCCCTAACAAGCACCCTGAGAGGGCCATCAGCAAATGCTATTCTAAGAAGGGACTGGCCTAGAAAACCCACACCACAGGACCGACACCCAGGTGGGACTGAGGCGGGCGGGTCATGTGCAGGGACAGTGCCCGGGCATGCTGCCCCATCCAGAACTCACGGCGGATTGACGTTCACAGATTTAGTTCAAAAGGTCGGCCGAGGATAGGAAGCATGATCTTAGGGGCTAGGGACAAAAGACACAGCCAGGAGGAGAGCCAGCAAGCTTGCAAAAAAAGTGGGGGGAGGGAGAGTCAGCAAGACGCCAGACTCGCCAGCCACACCACTGACGCAGGTAGCAAAGAACCCTTCTCCCTGGACCTTTTCATTCCGCATTTGCAGTTTTCGTACATCCCTGACTCTCCATATCCCCAGGGCATACAAATCACAGCAAACAAGCCGACTGGTGGAACCTGTCCTCCCTTAAGTACACACGTATTCTTATAAATGGAAAGAAAATGGTCTCATTGCATGCTATTGAGAAAAACAAATCTCTAAATGCATTGTCAGTTCTTTTAACCACTAATTCCTCTTTAAAGAGACAGCATATTGATTCTTTTCCTCAAAAGTTGCCAAACTTGTAAATTCACAACACAGCACACAATCCAAAAACGATCAGTTGTTGGGTGCTAATGCAAAATGTGCCACCTTCCACTTGTGTAATCTTCATGATGTACAGAGATATTTCAGGTGCATTTTCTCATTCAGTCTGTACCATTGTGTGAAGAAGGCATTCTTCACAGTGTCATCAAGGCTCTGAGAGGTCGGGAAATGTGAATAAGGTCCTGGCAGGCCGAAATCCATCCTCGGTGCCTTGACTACACGTCCTAACACCTCACGGTTCCGAGGATAAGTGTGTGCGCCACGAAGACTTGGGTCAACCTTCTCCTTTGGGGAGTTTTCTCTCGTGGATATGGCAAACTCTCTTAACTTTTCTTAACCCACATTTTCTTATTTGGAAAATGACAGTGCAACCATGGATCCCTGAGCGTAATATACAGATTACATGCATATACAGCATGCAGCATAGTCTCAGGAACATTCGATATACTCAAGAAATTGTCATCACGAGTATTACTACTGGTGTCACTGTTGTTGAATTAGAACACCACGGTATCAACCAGTCAGCTGTTTTGCACACTGAAGACTCTGGCCAGATCATCATCTGACTTTCTCGCTGTAGTTCCGACATCCCTGGATGACAATTCTGCCCATTATCTCCTGTAGGCCATGTTGTGCCTCAGTCTAGGATTTGACTAAAGTCAGTCATTGTCTAAGGACCTCCCAGAGCTGTCTGCAAGATCAGTCAGCAGCATCGTCCCCCACCCCTGGAGTCCGGAACAAAGATCAAGAACCGACCTTCTAGGGTAAGCAAACACACCGAAAGCAACACCCAGGTCGTCATTCCATCAGGCTTTCATTCATGAAAGAAGCCTGCTGTTTGCACATGTGACATAGTAACCACTCCTTCGATGCATTCAGGCTTTCCAGTCAATTCAGATCGCAGCAGAAGCTCCTCCCTTCTTCTTTAAAATGCTTCCTCTATAATAGGCACGGAACTCGGTCCTATTTATTGACCATCCTATTCCTGGTCCCCCTCCCCCAGAAAACACAAGAAGTGAGGACTATTATGTTTCTTTCACAGTTGAGAATGTCTAACTGGAGGAAGAAGTACCGATAGGAGCTACCCCAGTCATGTGCTAATGAGCAGAGGTAGAATTTACACCCAGATTTGTTGGACAGTTTATCATTTCCTTCACTGTACAGTTTTGGAAGGACACAGGCCAGCCATAAGGAAGCTTATACAATGTTGGTCAGCTGAAAACTACTTTCCTGTATGGCATCTCACTACAGGATCTAAATAGTGCGTGCATTTCCCCAGGATGAGCAATCTTCATCTAAGGAAGCTCCCAAGCACATCATGGATCCCCACTGGGTATCCCACCTAACCTGGAGTTCTGTGGAACCTCCCCAAGGGTGACAGGTTCAGCTCTCCCAGCTCCATCTAGCTGGAAGGGCAGTTGGCTGCCCTTTCAGAGTCTGAAAATCTCATCCGCTTCATAACCTAAGCACTAATTACATTTACTACATCTTTATAAAGGAGCAGTGAGAATGATTTTGGTAGCCTTTTAATAACAAGACCACAAAAGGATACTTTTTGTGTTTTGTTTTGTTTATTAGCTTGGCTCTTTTTTCCCCCCCTATGATAGCTGAAGAACAAGACAGTTCTTAAGCTCTCAGATGTCTTCACTATTGTAACAACGGCATGTAACAGAGGAGAAAATAAAAAGACAAAAAGCACAAAAGCAAAGCTCATGAAATCACCACAGTAAAACAACCAAGCGGTTCTAGAAATCTCCCGTGGCGACAGTGGGGCCTGACATGCCCTCGGCTCTCTTCAACATTCACAAAATGATGGGCTTTGCCACCCATGGAAGACCTGGAGTTGATGCAAGACACATGGCATGATGGCCTGCAGCCACCAGGGAGATCACTCCTTACTCCTTCCCTGGACTGCAGAGCCTGGAGAGGGGGCTCCGGTCCAAACCCAGAACCGTCTCCATAGTATCTGGCCTTGCTCTCCCAGACCCTCTCTCAAGATATGGATTTCTTTCACAGCTTGGGATCCACTCGCCACTCTCTTCTTTGCAGCAAATGTGCAAAAGGGATAGGGAAGGAGAACCAAGGAGAGCCACTCCTGACAACTGCTGCAGAGCCATGAATCCAGAGGACAGGAACATACAAGTGAGATTCCTCTGAGCTTGCACAGTGGCTAAAGGCTTCAACTCTGGCATTCGAGATGCTAGCTCCTTTGTTTTTGAGCTATATGAAATTAGGCAAATACTTAGACCTCACTTTTCTTCCCTATACAACGGGGATAATAACAGGAGGCACCTTACAGGATTATTACTAATCTTATCTCACTTTACAGGATCATGCCGGTGAGGTGCTCGGCACAACATCTAGCGTGTGGATAACATGCAAGACATTGCGTGTTTCTCCTTCTGTCTTGGACTCTGCACCTTCTCTCAGGTCTACAGCCTTCTCCCTCGATTTTTCTCCCTGTTGCTTTTATCCCCCTTCATCATCATCGGCCACTGAATGTTGGACTGGAGACCTGAGAAGTCAACAGCACCGTGGTTGCTCTGCCTTCAAGCTCAGGGTCACTGACCTGTCCTTGACAGGTATCGATATCATGAAGCCTGCAGCCCTGACATGGTCCATCCTCACCCAGTAACTCTATAGAACTCAAAGAAAACCCAAGGCGAGGAAGAAGCAGGAACAACGTTGAATGAAGGCTAAACACTGCCTGCCTGTTAATATCCCAAGTCCTTTGGCCACGTGAGACTGGTGGCTGGGGTGTCAAAGCCTGATATGCGGGACACCTGTGGGGCTGCTGCTGCATTTCCCACAGTGGAGAGTCACGGGTGAAGGGTTTCTTTCTAACGAACAGATTTTTTTACCTAGTGATGAAGCCACGAATTCAATGATGAGGAATTAATTCAGCAAATACATTCTGAGCCACAATGATGTCACGTGTAATCCGAGGTACTCTTTATAGGACTCTCGGGAGGACAGGAAGTTAGTTTAAAACATGAAGGGGAGTCATGATGGCCTGGGCGCCACACACAGTGGGTAAAGTTCCCCCGCTCTGATCCTAATGATTCTGACTCCCCTGGTCTGCAGCGGGTCAGGGACCTGCATTTTTCACAACACCTGCCGTACACTTGGGAAGGGTAACCCGGGGCCTACGCTTTGAGAGTTGCTCCAGGGGACAAAACAGAGATGGAATCCAGCTCCCTGGAGACCCGAGAGCCAACCCCTGCTCTCCCTTTACAAAGGCCACCAGGGAGCCGGGGCGCCGTGGTGGGTAGGAGAGCACCCAGCTCTGGGCCATTGAGAATAGAGCCCAGCTGGCTCCTAACTTGCACTGTGATCTTGCACAAGTCCCAGGATCTTCTGGGCCTTGCTGTCCTCCTCCAGAAAGCCAAAGACATGATCCCCAGGGCCTTCCTTAGCGAGAACAGGGGTGGATTTGATGGAGAGACTCCTGGGTGGCTGTGTGTGATTCTGCCGACAGCTCCCAGGGCTCTCACAATGACGTGAACTCTGACACACACCCTGTCACCCAGCACATGAAACCCGCCTACCGAGGTCACACCCCCAAGTTGTATCTGAGAATTCTGAAAGCACATTCCCCTGCCTAGCTGAAGTCACCACCATGAAGTCTCTTCCATCTAGGCTCCCACCCTTTGCCTTCCAAACTTCTCCTCGAACTTTTGAAAAGTGACTCTGGCTCTCTCCACCGCTTTCTCTTGCAATTTCCACATCGCCCATGAGAGTGCCCGATGTCCACACTCGGGAGTCACTCTTACTTGCTTTCTCTGACGTCCGCTCTGTTTCCACACCTCT